>NW_006159427.1:6659890-6697199 GCF_000334495.1 Tupaia belangeri chinensis
TATATATATATTTTTTTTTTTTTTTTAATTTTAATTTTTTTTATTTTAGAGAACAGAGACAAAAAGAAGCAAACAAGATGGCAGTTAATAGCTTCCCAAAAGATAGAGATTACAGAAGAGAGGTGATGCAAGCAACAGCTGCTAGTGGGTTTGCCAGTGGAAGTAAGTATTAACTTTTTTCTTTGAAACAGTATAATGTTTGATTCATTCTTGTCATTGATTTACTTACAAATATGTTTTTATTGTCATCTATATATTTCAGTTAAAATAAACAAATAGTAGGTTTCGTTTGTTTCGACTGTGTTCCCTAACCTCCACATTTATTTCCTGAAAAGGGAAGGGAGGATACCTCATGGAATAATAGTACACAAAGAATTCACACTCCGTGATGTCTGTAATACAGTTGCGTTATGCACAGGGGTGCGTGTGTGTATATAATATAGGTGAACAATAAAATGTCATATTTTAGATTGACTCACCCTCTATCCCCAAATTGTGTCCTTTTAAACTAAATTTAAAATTGACTGGATTTCAGTCTAATATCGAAAGACATTTATAGATAATGACACAACTGTTGTTTTTTTTTGCGTGTGTTACTAGTGAGAAACTTGTTTATCCTTATACTTGGAAACTAATTTCACCATGATCATTAAAGCTAAACCCAGAAAATCATGAAAATGCCTATTGGAAAATTGTATCTCTTAGTTCTAAGATGTTCTTTATACATCAACTTGGGCATACCTTAATGTTCTTAAGAGTCCATATTTGGTACAAGTGGGACAATCTGGGTAACAGCATTCATATTTTTAATTCATACTCTATAAAATACTCAAACTTGCTTAAAGGTATTCTATTTTGGAACCAGCAGTTGGTGTAATGGCTATGTCGCTGAACTCCCATGTAATCGACCGCGGTTCAAGTCCTGGACCCGGTGGCTTAAACTCACGTTGGGTACATGTGCCTGCGTGCCCAAGATCCCAAGAGGAGAATGGAGGACAAGGGATTGTGGCATGGCCATCTCCCTGCCCCCACCCCCCGAGGGGTGATTTCTCACTTTCTGTCTGTCTGTCTCTCTCTCTCTGTCTTTCTGGCGAGTGCATGTGCCCTATATCAGAACCTCTTCAAAAAAAAGGGAGGGAGGGGTAGTATTCTATTTCCACTGTTTTTTCTTGTTCTCAGTAAAATTTACATGTCACATAGAGGGTTCTTTGGTTCATTATTAAATGTTGATATTTTTAGTAGAAGAATTTCAAGATGGCTGAGAATTCTTAAGACTTAAGTATTTGAATCATCCTCCTGTAACCCAGAACAAAAAGTTAAGTTGCATACAGGGTCTCAGCAAGAGATATTGATTATTTGATGGAAAAAATATTTAATACAAAGCAGTAACATAGTTCTGCAGAACTAGCTGTTTAAAATATGTGATTCTTGGTATATTAATATTTTAAATAATTATTAGTGAAATCTTAGAAAACAAATCTTTAAAGTACTGAAGTTAGAAAAATTGAAGAACATGGTTATTTTTAGACAGAACATTTGGATTCTAGTCCCATTTCACTTTGTATCTTAATTAATTGTGACTTTAGCAAATGATGAAAATGAGGCAAAAGTTTTCTTTTGGAAGTAACTAAATAGCATCCAGCTTATGGGCCCCCCCCCCCCCCCCCGCGCTTAGTGGCCCCCCCCCCCCGAGCAGATTAGAAGGGGGAATATGGAAGAGTGACGGATAGATATAAAGACAGCTTTTTCATTTTTATTTGCTTATTAGCAAACAAAGAGTTAAGTTGGAGGATGAAGTGTTTTGTGTTTCCTAACTAGATCCCAGAGTTTGGCAGCACTGTCTTGGGATTATCTTAACTTAGTAGCTGATAGTTCCCAAAGAGGAAAAAGAACAAAGCATAATATGTCTACTTTATTTTTTACAAAATATCCTTTTATTTAAGTCAGTCTTCCTTTGGAGTAGAGTGAATAAAGAGACATATTAGAAATTTGATAGAAAAATTGATGGGTAGTGAAAATATTTTTGCGTTTTTAAGTTATCTGTATGATTTTTCTCAAGATTTTTTTTTTCTCTTAATTTCTAAAACAAGGCTTGTTGATTGTTTAAAATTAGAAGACTGGGTCAGCTGGCAGCATAGTCTGTGTGGCAGCTGGATTCCACATGGCCAACTGTGAAGTTTGACTCCTGGGGCTGGTGACTTGAAAAACGCTTTGTGTGGCGCCTGTGTGCACACTTGCGTGTGCATGCCCTTACCTAAAATCCCAAAAGGAGAAATGGAGATGAGATCGCAGTGTAACCATCTCCCATAGTGGGCTGCTTTCTCTCTTTCTTTCTGTCTCTATGCTGCAAGTACACATGCTCTCTAAAATTATTTTTCAAAAATTCAGAAGTGATGGACCAGCAGATGACATAATGGTTATGTTGCTGGACCCCCATGTAGTCAACCACAGTTTGAGTTCTGGACCTGGTAGCCCGAAACTCTTTCCAGGCACGTGTGTGCGTGCGTGCCCAAGATCCTGAGAGGAGAATGGAGAAGAACGGATTGCGGCCTCTCCATTCCCACTGAGGGTGTGATTTTTTGCTTTCTGTCTCTTTGAACACAGAGCCCTAAAGCAAAAGAATTTCTCTTAAAAATATTTTTTTTAACGAGAGGCAAAAACTCTGACCCAAAGACATTTTAAGACATAAACTTTTGTTATGTATATAAATGTTTGTAAAAAAAAATTTCACATGAATGGTACCAGCAGTTAGCGTAATGGCTGTTGCTGAACTCCCATGTAGCAGACCCCGGACCTGATGGCTTAAATTCACGCTGGGCGCGTGTGCGTTCCTGCGTGTGTGCCAAGATCCCAAGAGGAGAATGGAGGAGAAGGGATTGCGGCGTGGCCATTCCCCCCTTGGGGCTGATTTCTCACTTTATGTCTCTCTGTCTGTCTCTGTCTCTCTGGCGAGTGCACATGCCCTATAGCAAAAACCTCTTTCTCCCCCCCAAAAAAATTCACATGAGTATATTCTACACATCACTTTATAATTTCACGTTTGTTATATTGACTGTATACTATTCCAGTATTTGATGTATCTTCCTATCCATGGATGCTTGTATGGTTGTTTTTTTTGTTTGTTTGTTTGTTTGCTTGTTTTTGTTTTTTTGTTTTTTTTTTTTTTAGCTTTTTCTGTCCATAGATAAGATAATTGCTATTTGCCCATTAATCAGATTACCACTTTAAGCCAAATTCCTAGTTGTGCAAATGAGTCAGTGGGTCTCCCATTGAAACATAGTCACGTATCACACTTTTTTCTCTGAGTTTTTAAATGTTTGAGAAAGGACCCTAGCAGTTGCGTTTTTGTTTTTTAATTGGTTAACGGAACTGTACCTGTGGTAGTAAAAGTGTTAGTAAGTCATTTAAATATTTAACTTTGTCTATCAAAAAAAGTGTTGGCAAGTTGTCCCAAGTGTCCAATATTTGTTGTTTGTGTAGGCTCTTAAAACAGACTGTGGCAGGGGCAAGGGAGAGGGGTGAGGATTTGCGAAGATCTATATATGAAAAGAGAAAAGTAGGAAAAGATAGTTTAGTGAGTTTGGGTTTTACTCTGATTTTCTTTTCTTATTTGTTCTTTTGTTTGCACCATGTAGCATTTAGATATTTAGTAAAATGTTAATAATCTCCACAACTTGATACTGAAAATTATAGGGGTATACTTTTTAATTTTATATTAATTGCTACTGGAATTTTTTTTTATCACTGCTAATCAGTACTGCTTCTTGGGATTATACTGTTTAGAGAAACCTTACTTGAGCTTTCCCAGTAGCACCAATGCCATTCTGGCTTGACTGACTCTGTTGTGGGAGGCTATCCTGTGTTGTGGGTGATTCAGCACCCTACCTGGCCTCTGCCCCCTAGATGCCAGTGGTACTCTACCCTTCCTCCAGTCATGGCAAGTAGAAGTGTCCACTGAGGGTTTGTGCACGTAGTCACTGCTTTAACTTTGTTTTACCAGAGTTGTGAGTCACAGAAAGCTGTTTTAGCTGTAGCTTCTCTGGTTCCCACAAAGATGCTGCCTTTTTTTTTTTTTTAATATATATAAATATTAGAAGAAATATCATGTTTAATTTTCATCTGAGTACATTAACTGGATGCATTTTGACTGTAGCTATATAGAACTGAAATTTTCTTGGCCAAAAAAAATACAGGTTCTTAAGTAATGAAGTGATAGGGTTGACCATGGTATTATTTCTATTAATAGTTGACCCTAAAGATTTGTATTGTAGTAGTAGTATCTCCTTTGCATGAAGAAACTGTAGCATAAAGTTTTTGTAAGTTTTGTATCTGTGCAAGTTTGTAGTTTACTAATGCCTTAATGTCCCCAAGAGACATTTATATTCTACTCTAGTAACTCAGTCTGACTTTTGTTCATTTTTCTGGGGTAATATACAATACAATAGTATATTGCACAGTTACTGAATTTCATGTATAAAGTCAATGTCAAAAGACCTTGTGTTTAGATGTGATTGAGGGTTTCTGCCATCATCCCAGTACTTTTTGTTGTGGTATTACATGTAACTCTGTGGTGACAACTTTAAAACTGACTTAGAGTTTGAGCATACTTTATTTATGCTGTGTTGGTTTTTTTGGAGGAGCTGTAAGTTGGGGCAAAAAATATAATATTCAACAGAGAGGATATCCTTGGGTAAAATTTCCATTACATACCATGTGCTTATTAACTTAGGGGTTTTATTTGTTTGGAGGTTAATTTTTTTTACTGATTGGAATATTCCAGTTTAGAGACTTCAGATAAATAAAACTTTGTTAATGAGATTGTTAAAAGTTTCCCTTTATACTGTTTTGTAGAAGCATAGTGCTAGAATTTAAATTGTCACTAGATTTTAAATTGATTTTAGTACTTATTTCTGAGCTTAAAATATTTTTTGTGACTTTTAAATATTTTTGTAAAAGAGGATCTGGTTTTAATGTATAACTGATAATAAGTAGGTTTTTTTTCCTGACTGTGCTACAGATGCAGGATTTCTGTTTCCAACCAGAATTATGTATCATGATTTTATTGCTGACTCTGGCACTTACCAATATTATTAAAATTAGAAATTCATTTGCTTATTGAATGCACAGTTCATCAGAAGTTCAACTATTTTAAAATGAGATTATTTTTAAGTCTTGCATGAACTATTTTAGAGCCCACTAATTATTACCTTAGTATTCAGAAAATTATGGCTAATAAAGCTAATATTTCTTTGCATTTGAACCACTGTGGATAATTAATTAGAACCTATGATTGATTTAAAAGAGTAGAGCATTTGCTTTTTCTAAAAACTTCAAAGAAAAACCTAGTAGCCCATTTGAAAACTGAATATAGACTAGAGAGAGAGAGCAAAGACTTCTTTTAATAGTGTTTGGATATTTATATGCCAGTGTGGTTATTTATATGCCAGTGGTGAAACTGCATATACTAACTGGGCTTGCAGTTTTATTGAAAGATACATAATTCAGGTATGTTGCTAAGTTAGCTGATGTTAAAGACAGGATTCTAACATAATCTTTTTTCTTCCTCCTTCCATCATTCCAACATCTTTTTTCGAACTGTGAACTAAAGTGGAAGACAAGCATTCCAGTGATGCCAGTAGTTTGCTCCCACAGAATATTTTGTCTCAAACAAGCAGACACAATGACAGAGACTACAGACTGCCACGAGCAGAGACTCACAGTAGTTCTGCGCCAGTACAGCACCCCATCAAACCAGTGGTTCATCCAACTGCTACCCCAAGCACTGTTTCTTCTAGTCCATTCACGCTACAGTCTGATCACCAGCCAAAGAAATCCTTTGATGCTAATGGAGCATCTACTTTATCAAAACTGCCTACACCCACATCTTCTGTCCCTGCACAGAAAACAGAAAGAAAAGGTATGCCATTATTACTAGATGCTGCACGTTGAACTGTAGTTTCTGAGTTTATATATTACATTATTTCCTTTGGTTTTACTAAGACTTTTAGTCATAACTTCTTTTTTAAAAGTCTTTTGGAATGTTGTTGAATAGACTTAGGTCTAGAATTGGCCATCTTTAGCTTTTTCTTTTATAATTTTCAAGCCTGTTTTTGCCTATGACACTAAGTCAAGTACTTCAGTTTTAACAGTTGGCAATGGTATAAATAATTGTGGGTCAGGTGACTGTCCCTTTATGTTTGTATAAAATAATTTTACATTTTTGTGATAATTATCTTGATAGTTTAATATAGAAATAGTCTCAGTGTTCTTTTAATTAAAATTTAATAAGAATAGAGTAATAGGTAATTTACAAATGTATCATTTCAGTATAACATGGGATTATTGGTTTCAGTTTCTGAATTAGAAAACTGAGTCATGGGGACCAGCAAATGGCATAATGGTTACGTTGCTGCGCTCCACAGTTGATCACAGTTCGAGTCTTGGACCCAGCAACTTAAACTCACGCCAGGTGCATGTGTGTGCCTGCCCAGAATCCCCAGAGGAAACTGGAGAAGTAGTAGTTAAAGCCGACAACCTAGATTGTGTTTATCCAACTCAGTGTTAGCCATAGCATGTTCAAAAAAAAATGTTGACGATTACTTGGTAGGTAACTTACAACATAAGCAACATGAGAAGTATAATCACGTAGATCATTCTAGTCCCAAACCTGTAACTTCATACTAAGTCTTAAGAAACTAAGGACTTTAAAATATAAATTATTATGAGTAGACCCAGTAGCCAGGTACTAGTAATTGTGAGGAATTTTTAAATGTCCTATTGGTTTTGGAGAAGCTGATCAGTCTTTAAGCTTAATTTGTTGCTTGATTCATTATTTGCGTTATTTTAATTAAAAAAAATTTATTACTATCTTGTTTATATTACATTGAGTCACATATGAATTTAATGTTATTTTAATTTGACAAAGGTTTCAAATAATGGAATTTCTCTCGTTTCCTCTGCTTACTCATGCTATTTGAATTTCTCTTGTACTATAGCAGGTAGAATATTAATACCGAAATTTATTTTAAATGGTTTATACAAAAATATTAATATTCAGAAATGTTAAATTTCTTAAAAATGTTTTCCACCAAAATTCATATGTACATATCAGGTTTACTCTGTTATGACATTAAATTTGCTAAAAATTCTTGAGAGATGGGACCAGCAGTTAGCGTAATGGCTATGTCGCTGGACTCCCACGTAGTCAACTGCGGTTCGAGTCCCGGACCCGGTGACTTAAACTCAGCGCTGGGCGTGTGTACGTGCATGCCTAAGATCCCAAGAGGAGAATGGAGGAGAAGGGATTGCAGCGTGGTCATCCCCCCTGGGGGGGTGATTTCTCTCTTTCTATGTCTCTGTCTCTCTCTGTCTGGCGAGTGCACATGCCCTGTAACAAAAACCTCTCTCAAAAAAAAAAAAAAATTCTTGAGAGATGACATGAGTTAATGAAGTAATTAATGAATTCTGTAAAGGTTGTTTTGGAGTTTTAATACCTAATATTTTATTGTTTGGCCACAAGATAATTGTTGTGGTAATAAATAAATAATTATTATTGGTAATACATTTATTTGTAATAAATTATCTTGTCAATTGAAAAAAACAAAGTGTGACCCTTTTAAATCTATTGGATCTCATTGTACACTTAACACTTTTTAGCTCTTCCTTTTTGAAAGTTTTCCCTGGGCTCTGATACCACTTTCCTTCAATTTCCTAGTTCTGTTTTCTTTCTGCTCCTTAAATATCAGTATTGCTTAGCCTTTTTTCCTGTATATTCTTTCCTTTTCTTGGTCAACATGTCCTCTTTGGTTGTTATTCTTGGTGACTGTCATGACTCTCCCTGTCCTTGGTCCTAGGTCACACTTAAATCTATCTACCTCCCTTTTGTAAGCTCTTGATATTTGTGACATTTCCTCGGATATGATAAAGTCCCACGTTTCTCTTTACCTACAATTAATTTTTAGATTCTCAGTAATCACCACCATATCCCTAACTTTTCCTTGCTTTTCATCGTTCTCAATCACCTATTGACACATCTTGGACTCTTCCTCTTGTATCTCATTTGTGTCCATGTATACTTTGTATTGCCTTGGCCATTGCTGAAACTCAGTTTATCTTTTTTGAAATAACCTTCTGGTTATTGGTCTGCTTCCTTTTTTCCCCAGTCTGTCCTTTTAGGTGGCATCATTATAAAATTTAGATTGGATTGGGTCACTTAACTTAAACCGTCTAATGCTTTCCTGTTATCCAAAGAGTAGAGTTCATAGTTCTCATTTAGATTATAGCGACCATTTAACATTCTGGTTGCAGTCTCAGTAGCTTGATCTCTAGCAGTCTATTCTTACATTTCCTGTGATCCAGCTGTTGCAACCTTTACATTTCTTAAGACATGTATGGGTACAGCAGGTGGCATAGTGGTTGGAGTGCTAGACTTTCATGTGGCAAGCTGTGGTTTGAGTCCCAGACCTGGCAGTCTGAAACTCACTCTGGGTCTGGATGCTTGGTGTAGGTGCCCAAAATCCTTAAAGGAGAATGGAAGAGAAGGGATTGTGGCATGGCTGTTCCCTCCAGGAGGTTATTTCTTACCTTCTGTCTATTTTTCTCTCTGTTGAGCACACACACCTATAGCAAAAATCTCTCTCTCAAAAAAAAAAAAAAAAAGTTACTGTATTTGGTGCTGATTATGTCACATATATTTTAGTTTTAGTTTATTTCTTAGAACAATGGTGAAAGATGGCATTCTCTCTGGCTTGGAAATGAGGAACCCTGGCCCTGTTTCGGGGTGCAGGGGGTAGCATACTGATCTGCTGTGCTGGAAACCCCATGACCCACCATGGGTTTGATTCCTGGGTCCACCTTAAACATCCCTGGGTGTGTGCCCAAGAAAGACCCTGACTAGCTGGAGGGCTAGGGAAGAGTGATTAAGGAGTGAGGATACCTTGTAAAGGGATCTTGTCTCCCTCTCCCTTTTTCCCTCCCTGTCTCACTCTATCCTCCCTTTTACATGCTCTTTCATACAAGAAATAGAAAATAACTTTTAAAAAAGAAAAAAGGAACCTGAACATTGCCATAGTTCAAATGTATTGTGACTTTTAGAGGCAGTTTCTCATCTGTGTTTTTTCCCCTAACCTATATGTAAGGGATGATAAAACAGAAAACAGGTCTGTATCGATTTGCCTCTAGTAACTCAGAATTCCTGGCAAATCAGGGGTAATTCAAGTTTAAATTCTACAAAGTATATTCATTGATCATAAGTATTATTTACGAAATTGTATATGTAGTCATTTTAAACTTACAAGAAGAAACTCGATTACCTTGAAATTGCCTGTATCTATAGGGGAAATGGTATAGTCTTGTGAAGTACTTTTCTTTGCATCTGAATTGAAGGCAATCTTACTTCCTTAATTGTGTGACAGTTTTATTCTTTTCAGATTATTTTCTAGTTAGTCTAAAATTTATTTTAATGTTGTAGAACAGAAAAGTTACTTATTTTATTTTCCAGGCATATGCCCCAGAAAGTTTAAATTTGTGCCATGTTGATTAATTTTTTCCCCTCTCAACGGAGACTTTCATGTTGTTGTTTATTTGGAGTTTCTGCCTTTGGGTGCCCTCTGGAAAGAAAGGGACGGAGAGATGAGAGGGAAAGTGAGAAATCACTCCCCAGAGGGATGGCCACACTACTATTCGTTTCTCCTTCCAGGATCTTGGGCACGTGTACACATGTGTCTGGCATGAGTTTGAAGCCTAAAGGAATGGGACTTCAACTGTGGTTGGCAATGTAGAAGTCTAGTGACACAACCACTTGGCCATTTTCTGGTCCCAGGTTTCATGCTATTTAAATTAGGCTTCTAATGAGTTTTTTCTTCAACATAGTGAATCGTTGATCGACTCTTCCTCAAAAATTATTCTAGGGTTTCTGATTCAAATCAGGTTGGTCTCTTTGGCTTAAGTGCTAATAAAGAGTACTTAAGCAGTAAAAGGACGTCAAAGGTAGGGTGCTGTATTAAATAACTCCTGTCTTTCTCAGCCATTGCCCTGTCCCTGCTGCTTGAGAAATAGACAGTGAGGAGACATTTGCTATAGGTGGATAAATAGCTGTACCAGTGGTAGCAGATGTGTTAGAATTGGGGAAGGACTTGTGTTCATGGTTCTTAAAAATGGATTCAGAGAAAAAGAAGATGGTGTATGTATGTTTTGTTATGTATGTTATGTTTCTCATCTGTGTTTTTTCCCCTAACCTATATGTAAGGGATGATAAAACAGAGTTAGATCTGTTCAGTGCCAGTGTGTCATTTGAGAGAAAGAACCTAAGATAAACTTAGTTTGTGCCTAGTTGAAAAACAAAGTGTTGGGGGGGAAGCAAAGCACTTTACTTTTGCAGAGAACAGTCTTGATGTTAATGTATTTCATAAGCAAGGGATAGCAGTCATGTGCTCATTAGGTTATATCTATTTCATTGAGTCATTTGAGAGAGTTGTATCAATACAGCATCATCTCTCCAGCATCATCTGTTTTGAAGCCAGTGGGAAAGATTGGTCTAGGAGTTAAGTGAGACTGCACATATACATGTACTCTCACCTTTCTTGCGGTCTGACATCCCGTTAGCACTGTGTGCTGCTTTGTGCCACGTAACGTTTCGTATCAGGGCTGTTGAGGTGAATACAACAGTTTCCTCTAAGATGTCTATCTTTTATAATATTTTAATGGTAAAACTAAGACTCAGTATAGCATTTCATATATATTGGGTCCTTGGGAAAGTCAGATGCATTTTTTCATTAAAAAAAAAAAAAAAAAGACATGATTTTCCTGATGACCTAATACAACTCTTAGTTGTCAGTTTCCACTTACACATCTAAGTTAATGTTTATTAGCACTTTTATATTTACTAATGTAACAAACTTTGTAAGAATATTTGAGTGTATCTTTTTGAGGCATGAATGGGGCTAAAAAAATAGTGTAAAAACATTATGCTAGGGGCAGCAGGTAGCTTGGTGGTTAAGGTGTTTGACTCCCTCATGGCCAACCATGGTTCAAGTCCCAGACCTGGTGACTTGCTTTCTTGCTTTCCCTATCTCTCTTTGGTGAGATTAAAATAATAACAAACAGAATTAATAAATAAATCTTTTAAAAATACATTGTGCTGTAGTCCTACATGGAAAAGAGGTTTAGCTTTCTGGTCTGTGAATTCATCCTTACTCCACTCAGTTCTTTATGCTGTCCATTTGTTTTGTTTTGGTTATGTTTTATTTTATTTTTCTTAAAGTTAAAAGAAATATAGGGCCATCAGGTAGTGTGTTTAAGGCATTAGATTCCACATGACCTACTCCACAGTTCAAATCTTTTTTTTTTTTTTTTTTTGAGAGGTTTTTGCTATCGGGCACGTGCGCTCGCCAGACAGACAGAGAGAGACAGAGACAGAAAGCGATAAATCACTCCCCAGGGGGGATGGTCACGCCGCAATCCCTTCTCCTCCATTCTCCTCTCGGGATCTTGGGCACGCACGCACACGCGCTCGGCGTGAGTTCTAAGCCACCGGGTCCGGGACGTGAACCGCGATCGACTACGTGGGAGTCCAGCGACATAGCCATTACGCTAACTGCTGGTTCCCTCCACAGTTCAAATCTTGAACCCAGTGGCTTGAAAGTCACATGGAGTGCGTGTGTGTCCAAAATCTCTGGAGCTTAATAAAGAAGGGATTGTGATGATCTTACCAAAAAAAAGGATAAAAGGCACCTTCTAAAGTCTTCAGCCTAGTTTTCATAATTAGCAAGAGGCACCAGAATTATACATAGAACTTCTGCAAGTTGTAAATAGGATAAGTGTGTGGTTTTATTTGTGTTGACCTTAGAGGTGATTTTGATAGGCAGTCTGTTGAGAACAAATATACAAAATCAGATCTCTAATGGGAAATTCTGGTCTTCAGAGATGTTACTTGTCCTAGGGTCCAATGTGCATTAAGTAGTATCAGTTGGTTTCCACACTGCTCATCTGTAATCTATCAAAAAGCAGTGAAGAAACTATTTTCAGGGTAAATAAGCCTATTAAAATTAGAAATAATAATTATTATTTTTTTACTTTTATTTTCTGTGGTGATGTATATTGTATTAGCTTTCTATTTTTGGATGTTCCCTTTGCTGCTTTTAAACAGCAACATAGAAGAATCTTTTTTTTTCTTTTTGAGAGGTTTTTGCTGTAGGGTGCATGCGTTTGCCAGACAGTCAGAGACAAACAGACAGACACCCCCCCCTCCCCAGGGGGATGGCCACGCCGCCAAACAGACAGACACCCCCCCCCTCCCCAGGGGGATGGCCACGCCGCAATCCCTTCTCTGGGGATCTTGGGCGTGCACGCCCGGCATGAGTTTCAAGCCACCAGGGGTCTGGGACGTGAACCACGGTCGACTACATGGGAGCCAGTGACATAGCCATTACACTAACTGCTGGTCCCCATAGAAGAATCTTTTAAGTCCACGTAACTTCACAAGTCTATGAATAGATGGAGCAGCACCTTTCACTTCCAGTTTGGTTCTAGCCATCATTAAGGATAGAAAAAAATCCACAGAAATGACAGTAGAATAAGGATAATTTCAGGGATATAAGTATCTGTTAATGTAGTAAGTAAAAATACAGAACTTACTTGATTCTGAACTTTAATCTCCATGCCCCTAAGCTGTATGTAAATACCCTCTTAAGAGATATGGTCTTGAGAAAACTGCTAGTAGAGTGTATAATTGTCCCATAAATTATAATAGTGACAGCAGGTTTTCCCAAGGAAAGAATTTATCATTTCATTCATACTTATCTGTGAATTCAAGAGAGTAAATCTGAAAATGAAAAGCAGTCTACTACTCTTGAGGACACTTCTTTAAAATATACGCCTTATGAAATGAAAATATCGTAGGCCTTCTTGAGTTGGTCATGGTTAATCATTACGTCCTTGAATATACTTAAACCAGCTCTGAGATCCCTACTTACAGAGCTCTTTCTACTTGTTCTTTTGACCTTTCTATGAAAATAGTGTTAGAGACTGATAGAGTCCCTTTTTAATCAACTTGCTAGTAATTCCTAGTTTCCCTGGGACCATGAAGATCAGTGAATGTTTAGTTCTAAGATTTGGATGTGAAGATTTAGAATCATTAAGTAGCATTATAACATTCAAATGTAGCGCTCCTGGGACCAGCAGGTGGCATGATGGCTAAGGTGCAGGACACTCCCATGTGGCTGACCATGGTTCGAGTCCTGGACCTGGTGGTTTGCTTTCTCACTTTCTCTCTCTCTCTGTCTCTTTCTGGTCATATTAAAATAAATGAATGAATAAATAAAATTAAATAAATAATTCTTTTTTTTTTTTTTTAAATGTAGCGCTCCTGAAACATGCTCTCTTCATAACTGCCGTCTTAAATTCATGTTGTATGATGCATTCAGGCCTAAGAATCTTTTAAAAATGTGTGGTAAATTGAAGGTGCTTTGACAAATGTTCATATTTAACATTTAGATAAACATTGTAAGAAAACATGTATGCACATGTTAAATAGTTCGCCTGATTTTTTTTTTTTAACCTTGGGAGGGGTGTGTTCATTCATTCTTTTCTTTTCTTTTCTTTTCTTTTTTTTTTTTTGGAGAGAAATATTTCTACTATAGGACACTTGGACTCACTAGAGAGACAAATAGCAAGAAATCACTACCCCAAGGTGGGGTGGGTGGCCGTGTCACAATCTATTCTCCTCTTGGGATTTCAGGCGCGCACGCACAGACCCAGCATGAGTTTCAAGCCAGGTCCGGGACTCAAACCATCCTCACACACATGGGAGCTTAACAACTCTGCTACCTGCTGGCCCCAGAGTCTGTGTTCTTAATTCTCTTTTTTTCTCTGTTAAAGTGACTGTATTAGAATTCCATGATTTGAAAATACCAGTTTTTGCTCATTTTCTTGTTTGAGGACAAGTTGATTTTATAGTTTTGTGCTTAAAAAAAAGGCAGGCATAGTAATGCGTGTTACCACTGTTAACTGCTTCTCCTGATGTACATATGTCAGAGTTTACAGTTCTAAGGAGAATCTCTGGGTCATGAGCATTTTTATCTTCAACTTTTCTAGATATGCCAAATTATTTTCCAATGTGGTTGTAATAATTTAGTCTCCACCTGACATGTCAAGTAAGTGTTCCCATTACTCCTTGCCAATATTTGGTTTTGTCAAACTTAAATTTTTGCCATAATTATGGGCATGGAAAAGTATCTTGTTTCATTTCATGTTTTCCTGATTATTGATGAAGTTGAATAGCTCTTTTTTTGTTGTTGTTGTTTGTTTGTTTGTTTTGGTTTTGGTTTTGCCATTTAGACTTTATAAAATAGCTTTATATCTTTTGTACATTTTTCTACTGTGTCCTTTTTTAATATAATTTTTTAAAAATATTTATTTATTTAATTCCATTTGTTGCTAACTATTTTTTAATTTGACCAGGCAGACAGAAAGGGAAGGTCAGAAAGTAAGCCGCCAGGTCTGGGACTCAAACCACAGTCAGCAATGTGAGAATCCAGCACCTTTAACCACCATGCCACCTGCTGGCCTTTCTATTGTGTATCTTTTTTTTTTTTTTCTTTTAAGTTTATTCATGTCTTCCATGAGCAAGATAGGTAGAGAGAGACAGCACCCCCAATAGGATTTCAACACTCATCTTTCATACCCTGTCTCAGCCAGCCGCAGATCATGTGCATGTGTATGCCCAGCATGCTCAGGTCTCTGGACACAAACCCTGCACCTTCTTGTGTGGGTTGGTCTCATGGGGCACCACACAGGTCATGCTCACAGGTTTCAACACTGTGTCACCATCTGGCCCCCATTTGTCTTTGATTCATGGAAGTTTAATAAAATATGCTAGTTACTGATAATTTAGGTATAGTGTGTCTAATTTTATAATTTTAGAAATCTTGCTGATTTCAGGTATTTTCGTCTCGTAGTATTGTTTGTATGCCTTAGAACGTGTATGTGTGTGCACAAGAGGGGCCATCCCCCGGCTGTGCCTATGCTCACACCCACAGACCCAGCATGTTTTTCAAGCCTCTGGGCTGAGATATGAACAGTGGTTAGCAACATGGGATCCAGCTCTCTCTCTGCATGGCACTTAATCTGTGCGCCACAGGGCTGGCCCTTCTCTGATAATATTGGGTGGTTGGAAAAATCATGATGTGTTTCTCCATGCACAGTGCCTCACAACTTTTCCAACAACCCAATATTTTAAAGACCTCAATGTGTATGTGCAAAAGTTCGATTTACTTTAAATTGATCTTTTTTAAAATATGTTTTTATATCTGACAGGACATATCCCACTTGCAGCATTCTTTGTCTTTGGGAATTACAGAATCTTTAGGATTTATATTATCAGATTGCCAACTGCTATTTTAAAAATGGGACTTTGGTTGCATTTGTCTTGCGTATGTATAAATAATTTCAAATAGCTACTTTAAAAGAGTAATAATTTTCCATGTATGTTTTATATATATTTTATTTCTAAATACAATGAGGTGGGATTTTTGGTTTGTTTTTAATATTAAAATTGTCCCTTTGGTGCTAATAATCTTTCAGTGATAAAGTCAGGGATAGTTTATTGCCTTACATGTGAGAGAACATCAAAGAATGTGTGGAAAAGTAAATTTAAATGATGAATTTTTTTTTTTTTTGTAAGCAAAAAGTTTTGATATCCATGCATTTTCCATGAAGACCTCATTTAATTACAACAGGGACGTCTGTAGTCCCCCCCCCTTTTTTTTTTTTTTAAGTTTACTGTAGGGCACATGTGGTCACCTGAGAGAGACAGAGAAAGTGAGAAATTACTCTGACGGCGATAGAGGGAGAGGGGGTCATTCTCATCTCGGGATTTGGGAAACCATGTACACACTGAGTCTGGGACTTGATCCGCTTAGTTGGGGGTGTGGGATCCAGCTGCTCTACCTCTGCACTACCTGCCGGCCTGGGCAGTATGTAGTTTTTCCAACCCAATAATTAGGTATAAAAGTTCAAAACAGGAGTTTCCTCATGCATCATATCCTCAGCCCATTCTGAGTATAACCACCATCGTGCTCACCCTGATTTTGTGTTAAGACCATTGTCGCATTTAGATAGGAGGTTGTGGTCGTGTTGCTGCTTTTTCTTTTTCTTCTTTTTTTCTTTTTTTTTTTTTTAACCTTATATAGACATTCTTACAGAATTGTATTGTTCCTTGGTCATAATGAAGGCTTCCTTAAATGTATGGTTAACACATAGCAGTATTTGAGACAGCTTACTGGTGGACAGAGCATGGTTGGTTTGTTAATTTTTTTAAAATCAACCCTGAGTATGGACCTGGGTATGGTTTACCAAGTATTGTGACTTTAAGCAAGTTTATGACCTTTTATTTTTGTAAGAATTATTTACTTTATTATTGTTATTTTTAATTTGTTATAGGGCATGTATGCTCAACAGAGAGAGGGAAAAGGGGGAAGAAGAGAGCGAGAGAGTACACAAGCCAATAGGTCTGGGACTTCAGCTGTGGTCAGCCATCTGGGAGTCCAACCACCATACCACTGCTGGCCCCTCTTGTTCAGTTTTCTCAGCTGTGGAATTAGGGATATTAAAATTTCTGTCATGTTCTAGGCAACCAAATACCATTTTTCTAAGTTAATTTTTTTTTGTGAGCGACAGACGCTCCCTCACACAGTCTCAAAACATGACACTCACCTTCCCTTCCCAGACAGCCAGGGTCATGGGGGAATGTACATACATAGTGTATACAGTGCAGCCAGGGAACTGAACCCATGATCTTGTGAAGTGGCTCTAGCTAGCATCACTTGATCCAGTGTTACCATCTATGTGCTTCTTTGTAAAGGTTAAATGAGATGACTTGTTTTTAGGTGCCTGGCATATGGGAAATGTCCTTTTGATGTTTGTCCTAGTTTCCTCTCTTCAGGTAATTTTTTTCTGCCTCACCATCTCTTTTTTTGTTTAGAATCTACATCAGGAGATAAATCTGTAACACATTCTTGCACAACTCCTTCCACGTCTTCTGCCTCTGGACTGAATCCCACATCTGCACCTCCAACGTCTGCTTCAGCAGTCCCTGTTTCTCCTGTTCCACAGTCGCCAATACCTCCATTACTTCAGGACCCAAATCTCCTTAGACAGTTGCTTCCTGCTTTGCAAGCCACACTGCAGCTAAATAATTCTAATGTGGACATATCCAAAATAAATGAAGGTAAATTTTTATGGTATCAGTTTTTTTCTAAGAATTATTTTATTTAACTTTATTTGTTTTATTTTGACTAGAGAGGGAGAAAGCGAGAGAGAGAGAGAAAGCAAGCTGCCAGGTCCAGGACTTGAATTGCGGTGGGCCATGTTGGGAGCCCAGCACTATGCCATCTGTTGGCCCCCATGGTATCAATTTTTAAAACCGCATTTGTACTTTGAAAATTAAGACTTTCTGTGCATCTGGTAGTCACTAGAGATAAGCCATTGTGTTTGTATGACGTGTAGTGGATTTTTAACTTCAGTAACAAGAACATTTGTTAAAATTGGCATAAAAACTTCATTTCTCCTGGTTTTCTTATTTAACTCCAGTCTTTTTACATTTTTAAAATGTTTGAGGCAGCTACCTCCATGAAATCTTAATAAAAATGGATGTGGTTTTAATCTGGAAACTATTGAGATTTAAGCATTAAATTCTAAGAGCACTGTAAAGTTTTTTGTTTCAAATAATTTCTATTTGCATATTTTCACATAATATATTTAATAGCACTATCAGTTGGTTAAGTTCTTTATATTTAAAGTAGATCTAGGGACCAACAGATGGCATAGTTGTTACTTTGCTGGACTCCCACATAGCTGACCATGGTTCAAGCCCAGACCTGGCGTCTTAAAACTCATGCCAGGCACTTGTGTGTATGTGCCCCACATCTTGAGAGGAGAACAGAAGAGAGGGGAGTACAGCATGGCCATCCCCCGGCGAGTAATTTTTCTCTGTGTGTCTGTCTCTCCGGGGCGCACACACGCTCTATAGCAAAGGTCTTTTTTTGAGGAAAAAAACTAAGACTGGTTGGTCATTAATCTTCTATTATTGTCCTCAACTTTTCTGTATGTTAATTTTATTTTCTAAGATACCTGCAATTTTTTTATTTGGTAGGTAAACATTTCACTTTGGCAATTAGAGGAAACATTTTCTTATTGAAGAAAATGTCAGTAATAATAAATGTGAGGGTGTGTGCCTTATAGCAAAAAATCTCTTAAAAAAGAAAGAGAGAAAGAGGTACATAGGAATAAATAAGGTCACTTGTCAGAAAGCTGAAAGACTGAGCAGGATTATTAGTCTAGAATAGGAGTGTAGTGGTGCCAAGACCTTCTGGCCAGCCTCATGGGGCAGATAAACTAAAATGATTTTATACACCAAAAATAGATGGTATTTCTAGGTACCAACTTTTTTTTTTTTTTTTTTTTACTTTTTCCATTTTTAAGACTGTTGGGGTACATTTTGATTGTAGGATTTGAGTTACCAGCTTTTCTAAAAGCAGTCACATGAAATAGTAACTGTTTATTATTGTAATTCCAAATAATCTACTCAGCACTTAACTTACACGGGTAGGTTCCTGGCATAATTGGAAATTCCAGTGAGTACTTTCGTGTTTTTTTAAGTCTCACAGAGGGAATTTCTTTAGCTGAACACCTTAATATATATCAGTGCAAAGGGGTTTAGTTCACTGTAAGCCTGTTAAATTTCTTTTTCCAATGCTTGAGGTCATTTAAAATCTTTAGACTCATTATGTTGCTCCTGTCTTCTAGATGCTTTTATTTTGAAAGTTCGAGTTTGAAGCATACTATTTTTTCTTGGTATCTCTCTGAGTTTTCAAGTTGTTACTAATACTTCATAGCCTGTTACTGTTTGAATTTAGGAAATAATATGTTTTCAGTCCTTACAGCAGCTGTAACACAAGCCTCCCTGCAGTCTATAATTCATAGGTTCCTCACTGCTGGACCATCTGCTTTCAACATCACGTCTCTCATTTCTCAAGCCGCTCAGCTCTCCACACAAGGTATTCATGTTCTTGGATATCTCTAGAATTGTGTTTTGGTTTTATGGAATTAATAGCAGTTAAAAAAATGTTTTGAAGAGATTAGCTACAATAGTGATTTTATTTTATATTTGGTTTTATAACATTAGAATTCAGTAGTTTTATTTCTTTTTTGTAGGTTAAGTAAGCATTAATATTTGTTGTTATAAAATACTGTCATCAATCTGTAATATATATCTTATTGAGAATTTAATGCTTACGAGATATTTTACTCCAAAGCTGAAAGTAAACTGATGTACCTTCAATCTTTGTGAGACACTACATATATTCGAAGAGTTGAAATTTGGTTCACGATGTTAAGGTAGTTTTTGACTCAAGGATGCAGAAATGCTGTTTTCCTGCCTTGAATTAGTTAAGCCTTTTCTTCAAAAAAGTAGCCAAACAGATGCATGGGGCCACCAGATGGGATAATGGCTATGTCGCTAAACTCCCACGTAGTTGACCGTGGTTCGAGTCCCAGACCTGGTGGCTTAAACCTCACGCTGGGCACATATGTGCGTGTGCCCAAGATTCCAAGAGGCGAATGGAGGAGGAATTACAGTGTGCCCCCCCCACCCCCTTCCCCCATGCCCAGGGTAATTCCTTGATTTCTGTCTCTCCAGTGAGGGTTTGTGCCTTACAGCAAAAAAAAAATCTCTTACAAAAAGAAAAAGATGTGCATAGGAATAAATAAGGTCACTTGTCACAAAGCTGATAACTTGAGCAGGAATATTGGTTTAGAATAGGAGTATAGTGGTGCTAAGACCCTCTGGCCAGCCTCATGGGGCAGGAAGCTGATGGGAATACCAGGACCTAAATGTAGAATAAGAAAGATGTAAGGATGGCGAAAACGCCTTCCGTGTGAGAATAGATTCCGAGTTAACTTCTTCCTCCACACTAGAAAAGGAAAGTGGGCCACACTGCTTGTGCTTACTACATGTGTAGCTCATTTGGTCAGTGCAGCCCACTGAGGCTGTTAAACTCGGACTCACTTCAGGTAAGTGGGAAACATGGGATGTGGGTGGAGAGAGTGGTGCAGAGGTCTGCACCACGTGTATTAACGAGGTTTTCGGTTTATCTGAATTTAATTGCTTCACTGTCTTACAGCCCAGCCATCTAATCAGTCTCCAATGTCTTTAACGTCTGATGCATCATCCCCAAGATCATATGTGTCTCCAAGAATAAGCACACCTCAAACTAACACCGTCCCCATCAAACCTTTGATTAGTACTCCTCCTGTTTCATCACAGCCAAAGGTATGTCTCTCTTGAGGGAATTTTGGAAAAGAAACACCTGACTTTGGAGAAATCAGTAACATTTTAAAATCTGTGTTAATGTAAGACCCTCTGAAAATAGAGTAGTGGTAGAATGAATGACAGATGAGCAATGACATAACGAGGTTAGGATTTCTTGGTTCACTGAGAAGTAGAGGGTGGACTCGAGGGTCTGCTGCTTTTACACACATCACACTCTGCACACTCTGATTCTGTTTCCTATTGGCTTTGGGATTTGTGGCACGGAGTAGGACACAGTGAGTGTTTTAGTGGTCTTTTTTCATCTTTATTTTAGCACTGAATCTGTTTCTATATACTATGTTTAACTTTCACATCATGAGAACTATTTGCCTCCTTTAACAGGTAAGAAAACCAAACTTTTTTTTTTTTTTTTGAGAGGTTTTCGATATAGGGCACGTGCGCTCGCCAGACAGACAGAGAGAGACAGACAGAAAGTGAGAAATCACCCCCCAGTGGGGATGGTTACGCCGCAATCCCTTCTCCTCCATTCTCCTCTCGGGATCTTGGGCATGCACGCACATGCGCCTGGTGTGAGTTTTAAGCCACCGGGTCCGGGACGCGAACCACGGTTGACTACGTGTGAGTCCAGCAACATAGCCATTACGCTAACTGCTGGTTCCCAGAAAACTAAACTTTTAAGTTAAGCCTAGTATGTGTGGCAGAGTCAGAATTTGAAATCTAGCTCTTTCTGATGCGCTCATTTTACAAAGCTATACTGCCAAGCAAAATCCTGGGTAGATGGCTCCTTAGAACAGTTACAGATTTTTCTGGTCTCTTCCTTTTTTTTTAAGGCAGGAAGTAGGCTTGTTTATTTATTTGCTTATTTATTTATTTTGATACATTCTTCATCTGCTGTGAGTAGGACCTTCCGATGCTGGAATGAAATTTTGTACCTTGGAGCCATCTTCATGTGCCAGTATAATGTGTTGCTCAAGAGAAACCAGATCCCTGGGCCAGCCAGGTAGCATGATCGTTAAGGTGACTGGATCCCCCATGTCCAACTGCATGTTTCAAGTGGCTTTAAAACCATGCCAGACACGTGCGTGGATGCGCTCAAAGTCCCAAGAGGAGAGTGGAGGAGGAGAGCTCGTGGTGTAGTCATCACTCCTGTGGAACACTTTTTTACTTTCTCTCTCTTTCTGTCTCTGACTGTGAGCACACTCTCCATATAGCAAATTTTAAAACAGGGAAGTTGGATCTTACATGGTGATCATGGTTTGAATTCCCAGCCCTGTCAATGTCAAACACTGGGCAGGATCTGAGGAGCCAAGATGTGATAGACCAGAGGGTTGGGGGACTGGGGACTATTGTGCCACCAGATGTGGAGGGTCCCTCTTTCTTCCTCCCTCTTCCACTCTGTCCCCCCCCCATACCTGCACACACACACACACACACACACTATTATGAATTAAGGGAAAGTTCTTTTTCTTTTCCATAGTTTGGAAATAGTAGATTCTCTATAAACTAGGGGGGAGGGGGGGCAGAAAGCACCTCCTCTCACCAGAGGGGTCGGGGAGGGAGAAAGAACTCCCTTGTAGGGCGTTACCATGTCCCAGTACCGTTTCCCCGATTTCTCCCTCCATTGGAGATTTTGGTCACCCGTGTCTACTTGCCCATTGTGTTTCTCAAGCTGTCAAGTCTGGGACTTGAACCGCAGGGTGTTGTCTGGCTACCATAAACACCAGACCATGGAGCCAGCACTCTTTAAAAAGTTTTAATGCCAAAGAATTCTTTATTCCAATAAGTTCTGAAGCAGAAATAAACCTTAAAAATAGTTTGAAACAGGCCAGCAGGTGGCATGGTGGTTGGGGTGCTAGACTCTCACATAGTTGACCACAGTTCAAGTCCTGGACCTGGTGGCTGGCTTTCTCATTCTCTTTTTCTCTCGCTCTTCCTCTCCCTCTCTACCTCTATAACTATACCAAGTTAAATAATAATAGTAAATAAGTTTATTGAAACATAGCTTGAAAGTGTAGTTTTAGGCTAGCTTTTAGGTCTTCCTTTTTGTTCATCTCTTCCTCCCCTCAGAGTTGATCTGTACATACTTTAGGGTCAGTACAGGCTAATTTTAAAAAATTATTTATTTAATTTTATTTATTGTCATTATTTTTTAATTTGACCGGAGAGGATGAGCCGGGGGAAGATGAGAAAGGAAGCCACCAGATCTAGGACTTGAACTGTGATCAGTCACGTGGGAGTCCAGTGCTTTAACCACCATGCCACTTGTTGACCCCAAGGCTGGTTATTTTTTTTAAGGAATCATTTTTACTTATTTACTTACTTATTTTTATTTAATTTGACCAGAGAGGGAGAGAAAGTGAGAAAACAAGCCACCAGTTCTGGGACTCAAACTGTTGTCAGCCATGTGGGAGTGTCCAGCACCTTAACCACCACGCCACCTGCTGGTCCCAAGGCTGGTTATTTTAAGTTTATTTATTTCTTCTGCAAGAGAGAGAAAGAGATGCAGGCAGTGCGCCCCCAACACGGTCCTTGTGCTGCAGTGTGCCCTCCCTCTGAGCCCACCCAGATCACAGGTGCGTGTGCTCCCATGAGCCTGGTGTGCTCAGGGCAGTGCTGGGGTGCACACTGAGCATCTTCACTATGAGTGAAGTTGCATCACCACTCTACGACTGCATTGCCTCTATCTAGATTGAGTTTTGAAATTCTAAGTTATGGTTGTTAGTTTATTACATGATTCACTACGTTTACTTGTATTTTGATTGGGGTAGAATTTCAATGTGTTTCTTTCAGAGAGAGAAAGTGAGAAAATAAGCCGCCAAGTCTAGGACTCAAACTGTGGTCAGCCATGGGGGAGTCAGCACCTTAACCACCATGCCACCCGCTGGCCCTTCAGTTTAGTATTTTAGGATACAATGGGGACCAGCAGTTAGTGTAATGGCTATTTCACTAGACTCCCACGTAGTCGACCGTGGTTCACGTCCCGGACCCGGTGGCTTAAAACTCACACCGGGCGCGTGTGCGTGCGTGCCCAAGATCCCGAGAGGAGAATGGAGGAGAAAGGATTGTGGTGTTGGCCATCCCCCCTAGGGGGCAATTTCTCGCTTTCTGTCTGTCTGGCGAGCGCACGTGCCCTATAGCAAAAATACCTCTCAAAAAAAAAAGGATACAATGAATTGTGGTTAAAAGTAAATAAAATAAGTGCTAGTATTAGGTTTTTAAAAAATTGTTTTGTTTAACTTTATTTTAATATAAACAGGTAGGGACAGAGAAAAATAGGTGGAAAGTGACAAAGCAAGCAACCAGGTCTGGAACTAGAACCACTCTCGGCCATGTGGAGTCCAGTGCTTAAAAATAAGTGGACATTTGAACTTACATAGATCTTATTAAAATGTACTTTGTGAAGGATTTTTGTTAGAACTGATAGGTGATACTCAAAAATAGCAGGACCATCTAGATTTATTTGAGAAAATTTTTTAATTATTTAAAACAAGGGACCAGCATGTGGTGTAGTGGTTAAGGCATTGGACTCCCACATGGTCGACTGTGGTTCAAGTTCTGGATCCAGCAGTTTTTTCTTTTTCTTTTTTTTTCTTTTTTTTGGAGAGGTTTTTGCTATAGGGCACGTGTGCTTGCCAGACAGACAGAGAGAGACATAGAGACAGAAAGCGAGAAATCACCCCCTAGGGGGGATATCATGCCGCAATCCCTTCTTCTCCATTCTCCTCTCGGGATCTTGGGCATGCACGCACACGCGCCCCGCCTGAGTTTTAAGCCACCGGGTCTAGGGCGCGAACCACGGTCGACTACGTGGGAGTCCAGCAGCATAGCCATTATGCTAACTGCTGGTTCCCTGGATCCAGCAGTTTTAAACTCATGCCAGGTGTGTGTGAGTGCATGCTCAAAATTCCAAGAGGCTAATGGAGAAGGGATTGTGGTATGGTCAACCCTGTCCCCCCACCCCGGGGTGGAAGATGATTTCTTGCTTTCTGTCTCTCTGGTGAGCACATGTGCCCTGTAGCAGAAATCTCTTTAAAAAATAAAAATCCAAAACAAAAACCAACCGATGAAGGGTGTGACTTAATCACAAAAGATTTCATTTCCTTTTGTGCCTTAAATTTGGCGGATACATACACATACACGTGTGTGTGTATGGATATAAAAATATTTTTTTTCCTTCTAAAGGAGGTTTTTGCCTTAGGGAGTGTGCGCTCGCCAGAGAGAAAGAGAGATAGTGAGAGGGAAAGTGGGAAATCACACTCCAGGGGTATGACCAAGCCATCTGCTGGCCCTGGGACTTATGTTCTAAATTGCTTGTTTTCAGTCTCGATGACATCTGAATATAAATAGCATATATATCTTCATCTGTGATCATAGACCTCTTGGTTTTCCTTTGTTTTAGAGTAACATTTCTGGGGCCAGCAGGTGGTGTGGTTAAAGGTGCCAGACTCCCACGTGTGCCACACAATTTGAGTCCTGGACCTGGTGGTTTGAAAATCATGTCAGGCACATGTGTGTGCGTGCCCAAAATCCCAAGGAAAGAATCAAGGAGAAGGGATTGCGACATGACCATCTCACTTTCTCTCTCCAGTGAGCACACACTCCCTATGGCAGAAACCTTAATTAAGAAAAAATCAATATCATCTTTTTGAAGACCTTTCAGATTGAATTTTGTATGTGTCATGGCTCATTCTTTGATAGGCCGGTCTTATTTTTTTTCTTCATATGTGGTTGTGAGCATCTGTATTTGTGTAATATGGTAGCATAGGTACTTTTTTTTTTATAAGGTTGTAGCAGTAAATCAGAGGTGGTATTAAAATGTATTCAAAATTCAACCGGCTGAAAATCAAGAGAACTAGTTTCATATGCTTGTATAATAATTTTATGGCTTGGGCCGTTTTACCAAGGAGAAAAAAAAAAGATCTAAATTTCAGTCTTGACAGTCTTCTAGCTATATGACCTTTGGCATATCTTTTGATTCTACTTTAAAACTCCAGATTTGGGGCCAGATGGCAAGGCAGTTACATAGCTGGACTCCCACATGTCTGACCAGGGTTTGAGTCCTAGACCTGGTGGTTTGAAACTTAAGCCAGTGTATGTGCATGTGTGTCCAAGATCCCAGAAGGAGAATGGAGAGGAAGGGCCTGTGGTTTGACCATCCCCCTGGGAGTGATTTCTCACTTCTCCTCCCACTGTCTCTGTGTCCCGTCCACCACTACACACACCTGGTGGACACACACACACACGTGTGTGTGTGTGTGTGTGTGTGTGTATAAAATACACATATAAGACCATGCACATGTGCCCTAAGGCAAAACAACAACAACAAAAAAAAAACTCCATTAAAAAAATCGTGATTAAAACTCCAGATTTTATGGTGATGGGAGGGTGGACATTTGGATTAGATTTGAGAATCTAAACAGTAATTTATACAATTAACTTAACTTATATCAGTAATATTAATCTTATGAAATAGAATTAAGACAATCCTATTGTCTTAATCACTGAAGAACGGGAGCAGAAAAATTTCACTTCTAGTGGGACTTGCCTTTCTCCGTTTACACGTTGTTTTGTCCTGGAAGCCTGACTCACCAGATTCTGGCATTTCAGGTTAGTACTCCGGTAGTTAAGCCAGGACCAGTGACACCGTCGGCTACACAGCAGCCTGTAGCTGTTGACAAGCAGCAAGGTCATGAACCTGTCTCACCTCGAAGTCTGCAGCGCTCAAGGTAAGCTGATGTGTGCTAAGGCTACTTTATTTTCTTTAATATGATATATTGCATTGTTTAAATACTATAAATATGTATATATAATAGAACCTAATCTTGGAAGAATCCATGGACAGCCTAACTTAGTTTTAGGTTTTGTTATTGTGTTTTTTTTTGTTTCAGTTTTGCTATAGGATGCATGAGCTTGGCAGACAGAGGGAGAGAGGGGAAGTGAGCACATGCCTCAGGGAGCATGACCATGCCACAGTCCCTTTGCCTCCGTTCTCTTGGGGTTAAAGGCACGCATGCACTCATGCCAATGTGCTTACTTTTATTTATTTATTTTTTTTTTAATTTTCTTAAAAGAATTATTTAATTTTATTTATTCATTCATTATTATTTGACCAGAGAAAGACAGGCACAGAGAGAAAGTGAGAAAGCAAGCCACCAGGTCTGGGACTCGAACCATAGTTTGCCATATGGGAGTGTCCAGCACCTTAACCACCATGCCACCTGCTCACCCCAGCCGATGTATTTTCAAGCTGCCAAGTCTGGGACTCAAACCATGCTGTCAGCCACTTGGGATCCAGCTCCATGCCACCTGCTGGCCCCACTAACTGGGTTTTATATATTATAAAATTTAATTTGTAAGACTTACACAAAACAAATTGAATATATAACTGCAAAGCCCGGGCCATTTTGGAAAAGTGGCTCCTGTTTGAAATTTTACTTAATGGGATATGACTTAAAGTATGTGATGCTTGTAAAAGAGCACAAGATTTTACAGTAGTTTATTTGTTGGAACTACATCACCTTTTAACCCCCTCATAGCAGTTTTGATTAAAATATATCAATGAAACCAGCATTCTCATATCTAAAACTTGGCCCTGTGTTTTCCAACTGTTGTATGTTAGGTTTTCGTAATGGCTTCAACTCTTGACTCTATTCAAATGGCTTTCTAGATGGCTATATTGTGTTGTTACTTTTCTCTGTTCATTAACTATGCTACTTTGAATGAAATTTGTTGAATGAATTGTTTTTGTTTAATTGACTTTCCTATTTTTATTTTATGCTGTGAGGTGGCAGAATAATCCAACTGTTGTTTTTATTGTTTTCTAAACAAACATTTCAGAACTTACACATCCAAATGAGAGTTGTTCCCTTCAAAATAATCACCTTGGGAAGCGGTCTACTTACTTCAGCAATGTTGCCATTGCTCAGGACATTTTTGGGAAATTCTTCTTTTAAATTGTCTTTAGAGGCTGCAGTGTTATTTTAAATGTCCTCAGTGATGAAAACTCTTCATCCTTTGGGAGATTTAGTTTTTGGAAATAACTGAAATTCATTCAGAGCCAAGTCTGGGGAAGCAGGTAGGAAATCAACTTGGGTGATTAAATTTTTGGTTCTCACCACATATCCCCAAACCCTGGCCCAACCCATTCAGTTTTAAAAGAAGATAACCAGTTTCAGAGTATTACTTTTTTGCTCTTATCTTGCCACCATCCTTATTCAGTGCTCTCCAGTAAAAATACTTATATTGTGCTTTACATTGTGTACTTTCTGACTCAGCAGTCTGTTCTGGTGTTAGGCAGTACAGGCAGTGGTTTTCTCATTTAGCTAGATGTGTATGCGAGTCTTCGGTCATACCTTCATCTACAGCTGTTCACTGTGGCCGTTTCTTAGTTACGTCCTTCCTAGTATCGGTGTACGAAGGCAGCAGGTGTGCGGCTGTCGTACTTGGTACTCTCAGTGGGACTGACAGGGTGTTAAGAGGACTGCCCCCCAGAATTCATTGACCAATATTTGGTATTAAAATAAGTTTTTCTTAGGAATTTGGATATTTTTTAAATAAATATTAACAGGCACTTTCTAAGACACCTAGAAACTACATTTGAATGTACTATATATTCAATTCTGTTTTTTCTCCTAGTAGCCAGAGAAGTCCATCACCTGGCCCAAATCACACTTCTAGTAGCAATGCATCAAATGCAGCAGTCGTACCACAGAATTCATCTGCCCGACCTGCGTGTTCATTAACTCCTACGCTAGCAGCACACTTCAATGAAAATCTCATAAAACATGTTCAAGGATGGCCCGCAGATCATGCAGAGAAGCAGGTGTGTTGCGTGATTCACAGCACGTGTTTTACCTCTGAATGACTGTCAGAACTGAGCTTAATTGTACTTGTAGGTGGTCAGATCTGGACTAAAACAGTTTCTAAGTAGGTGGTCTTGAATGATTTTCTATAATACTTGATATATATGCTTACAGAATAGTTTATAAAATGACTTTTTGTGATTTGGAAAAGTGTATTTTTTTTTACTTTTAATTTGCCAGAGTGCACGTGCGCTCCCAGAGAGAGGAAGAGAGGGTGAGATCGAAAGCAGTGGAGCGTGTTCACCTTGCAGTCACTCTTCCATTTCTCCAAACTGCCAGAATTTTAAGCACACATTAACATGTGGCTGACAAGTTTCAGGTTGCCATGTCCAGGATTCAAACTACATGATCAGCCATGTAGGAGCCAGTTCTTCTCAACCACTAGACCACAGGGCTAACCCTCACAAAATAATTATTACAACAGTTGTTTTCAAATTTTCAGCACTTAGCTTTTTTCTTTTTTAATAATTATTTAATTTTATTTATCATTGTTACTTTTAATTTGTACAGGGCACACACACACACACACCAAGCATGAGAGAGAAACGTGGATTGAGAGAGAAAGGGGGGGAGCCACCCGGTCTGGGCCTTGAACCTCAGTCAGCCATGTGGGAGTCCAGCACCCTAACCACCACACCCCCTGCTGACCCCATGATTCATTCATTCATTTATTTAAGCAAACTATCTTATAGTAGAAGAAATTTATCCCAAGATTTCCTCTCTGAGTTTCTAGAGCAAACAACATTTCAATCTCAGAAGTGTATAGCATTAAGACAGAAGGACTCATGATTTGTGGTTAATAAAAGATATCAGGTCAGCTGAAGAGAGACGGTCATTCCCGTAGGTTCAAGTATAATATGGATAGATAAAAGCCTCACTAGGTTCCCGTATCATGAGACACACAGCACCTTTCTCTCTGAATTTTTAGAACATCCTAAACAGTCATCATCTGATTAAAGGGAGAGGCAACTATCTGAACAGTCTTATGGTCTCTGATCCCAAAGCTCACTGCCTCCTGACTTTCATGTGCTAGTCTATTGAAAGAGTCATTAATGGGTCAGTATGGAGGGTGGGGAGGTCATCAAAAAGTTCATGGAAAAAGTACATTAGGAAAAAACCATGTAATGATTAAAGTGCATATTTTAATCTGATCTTTTTTCCATGAACTTTTTGAGGCCTCATCTTTCTAACAGATTCTAAAACTATTGAAATGGCTGGAAAAATCACACTAGCTTTGTCACATTACTGTATTAACTGAGTGAGTTTGATGTGCTTACTTACCTGGACCACTTAGCAGTTTTGTTGCTGCTGCTTTTTTTTTTTTTTGTGGGGATCAGGAAGGAGAGAAGTTTGCTTTTTAAAATTTTTATTTGCCAGAGGGTGCCTATGCTCATAGGGGGTTAGGCAGGTAGCCAGAAAGTACCCTCCATGGAGGATGGTTCCAAGGCAAACCCTTCTCCATTATTTTCTCCTTTCAAGATTTTGGACATACACACACACAAAAAGTTTGTTTGCTTTTTTCTTTTTCCTCAGGCTTCAGGATCCTGGACTCAAACCGTACAGTTGTCCATGTAGGATTCAGGTGGCTTATGTGGGGGCTTTGGGGGAGTTTTTTGGGTGTTTTTTTTTTTTTTTTTTAAGATTAAAACAATTTTTAAAATTATTTTTAATAATACCCACATCTGCTTTATGTTATTTCCCCCACTGCTTAATACTGTTGACCATGGAGCCAAAGGTGGCATGGTGTTTAGGGTGCTGGACTCCCACATGGCTGACTGTGGTTGAATCTCAGACCAGGCGGCTTGTTTGTGAGTGCATATGCCCTATAGCAAATTTTAAGATAATTATAAGAAGAAAAAAAATCATTTCCCTCTTAGATTCACCATCACTTTTGTGGTATGAGTTTAAAGGCAAAGGATTTTTCTGTAATCGTGGTATAAAGTTCTCAGATTTAATATCTTATTTGGTGTGCATTGATGTTATTTATAATATGTTCTATTGTGATCTTCATTTTTGATCATAGGCATCAAGATTGCGTGAAGAAGCCCATAACATGGGAAGTGTTCACATGTCAGAAATTTGTACTGAATTAAAAAATCTGAGATCTTTAGTCCGAGTATGTGAAATTCAAGCAACTTTGCGAGAGCAAAGGTAAGCTTTTTACTGTAATCAGTTTTCTGTTTCTTAGAATTATGTATCTTTTGGGACCAGCTGTTGGTGTAATAGCTGTGTTGCTGGACTCCCATGTAGTCGACTGTGGTTGGAGTCCTGAACCCGGTGGCTTAAACTCACGTCAAGTGTGTGTGTGCATGCGTGCCCAAGATCCTGAGAGGAGAACAGAGGAGAAGGGATTGTGGTGTGGCCATCCCCTCTGGGGGGTGATTTCTTGATTTTTTTCTCTCCCTCGCTCTTTCTGGCAAGTGCATGCACCCTATAGCAAAAAACCTCTCCCCCAAAAAAGGGGGGAAAAAAACAATTGTGTATCTTTTAGATTTAGAATACATGTGTTCTCCACAGAGAAGGATCAGTGAGAAGTCACCCCTTAGAGGGAATAGCCACACTACTTTTCCATTTTCCTTCTGGGTTTCTGGGCATGCATGCATGTGCCCAGCATGATTTTCAAGCTTTCAAGGTTTGGTTCTTGAACCATAGGCGGCCATGTGGAAGTCCAGTGCATTAACTATCATGCTACCTGCTGGCCTCAGAATTAGGTATCTTAAGCTAAAGAACATATACCAGATTTTATTTGTGCAATTTAAAGTTCATTTTGATATATCATGTTCTTTCTATAACTATATTTTCATAATTCAGTAATTTTCCTGATTTGTAATTAGGCATCTAGATTTTATTTGTCTTATTGCATGATAAAGGCTTCATTAGACTTGTCTGTATAACTCTTATGTGTAGTAGTAATACTTTATTTATTTATTAAGTTATTTATTCATTCATTTAATTTGACGGGAGGGGTGGGAAAGCAAGCTGCCCAAGACTCGAACTGTGGTTGGCCATGTGGGAATGCCCAGTGCCTTACCCACTATAGCATCTGCTGTTCCCAGTAATACCTTATTTAAAAAGTAAAATGGGAGCAGCAGTTAATTGTAAATGGCCTCTCTTGGATTGAGTTTAGCAGTCTATTTCTGAGGGTATTTGAGAGGAATTTTCAAATTACTGTTAATATTGTCCTTGCATAACCAATGGATCCCTTGGAAGTTATGGAATTTAGGTGTCATATTTTTAAATTTAGCATTTCACTCAAGTAGAATACCTGAGTCACAATAAATAGTATATATTTTTAAATGTCTATTTCAAAATCAAAATTGAGGACAAACTTTGAGTGGCTTTCCACATTGTCTCTGTTAGGCCTGGGTCATAAATAGAGTTGACTCGTCATCATGCCATAAATATTTAGTATATGCCAAGTTGGGATTTTTGTTAAACCTGGAAAAGTGTTTTCATCCTTTTCAGTTACTAAATTATCAAGATGTACTTTCTGAAAATCAACTGGAATTCTTCTAGTATTGCCCTGAAAGTAGTTCTGTCATACATAAAACTTCATTCTGGCTTGTTAGACAAATCTTAGGACTTTCAGGAAATTATTTGTTACTGGATTCTAGGAAAATAGTAAACTTAGTATATGGTTACAGCTGATTCACTGGCATGGTCGTAAATACTGTAGTTCACAGAAGAGAGGGATCAGGAGAAGAAAGATTTTAAGGAGTTCGAAGGGATCTAGTTTAACTGTGTAGTTTTTGAGAGATTTTTGCTATAGGGCGAGTGTGCTTACCAGAGAGAGAGACAGAAAGTGCGAAACCATCCCCTCAGGAGGGATGTCCATACCATAATTCCTTCTCCATTCTTGGGATTTTGGGCACACATTCACCAAACGCGAGCTTTAAGCCGGTGGGCCCAGGATGTGAACTGCAGTCGACTTACAGGGAGTCCAGAGAGCCAACCATTATGCTGTCTGTTGGTCTCCAGAACAGTAAATTTTAAGTTAACCTATGTGTCCAAAGTAATTATTGAGAAATTATTAAAAAATTAAGGGTTTTTTTTTTGGGGGGGGGGAGATTTTTTTTGCTATAGGGCGTGTGCGCTCACCAGAAAGAGACAGAAAGCGAGAAACCCCCCAGGGGGGATGGCCACGCCGCAATCCCTTCTCCATTTTCCTCTCAGGATCTTGGGCACACGCACACACGTGCCCAGTGTGAGTTTAAGCCACCAGGTCCAGCATGCGCGCACACGTGCCCATCGTGAGTTTAAGCCATCAGGTCCAGGACTTGGACTGCTGTCGACTACATGGGAGTCCAGCGACATAGCCGTTACACTAACTGCTGGTCCCAAAAAAATTAAGAAATATTTTAACTGTCATTCTGAGACACTAACATATATATTGAATTTAACTGTAAATAAACTTTCAGATTAGTCTTAATTAGTAGATGTTCATTTTATTTTTAAAAGTTTTTTTTTTGATAGTTTAGTTTTTTTTAAACCTATACATGAGATCTAATGTTTGCTTTCTGTTTTTCAGGATACTATTTTTGAGACAACAAATTAAGGAACTTGAAAAGCTAAAAAATCAGAATTCCTTTATGGTGTGAAGATGTGAATAATTGCACATGGTTTTGAGTACAGAAACTGTAAATCTGTTGCCCAATCTTAACATTTTTGAGCTGCATTTAAGTAGACTTTGGACCGTTAAGCTGGGCAAAGGAAATGACAAGGGGACGGGGTCTGTGAGAGTCAATTCAGGGGAAAGATACAAGATTGATTTGTAAAACCCTTGAAATGTAGATTTCTTGTAGATGTATTCTTCACGTTGTAAATATGTTTTGTAGAGTGAAGCCATGGGAAGCCATGTGTAACAGAGCTTAGACATCCAAAACTAATCAATGCTGAGGTGGCTAAATACCTAGCCTTTTACATGTAAACCTGTCTGCAAAATTAGCTTTTTTAAAAAAAAAAAATTCGGGGGGTTAATTTATCATTCAGAAATCTTGCATTTTCAAAAATTCAGTGCAAGCGCCAGGCGATCTGTGTCTGAGGATATGATTTTTGAACCATATGGGCAGTGTACAAAATATCATGAAACAACTGTTTCCACACTTGCACCTGATCAAGAGCAGTGCTTCTCCATTTGTTTTGCAGAGAAATGTTCTTCATTTCCGATGTGTTCCATTTCCCTCTGAAATCCTTGATCTGATTTTATCCATTTTTTAAGGCTCCTCTTTTTCTCCTTTCTTAAGGCACTGTTGCTATGGCACTTTTCTATAACCTTTTCATTCCTGTGTACAGTAGCTTAAAATTGCAGTGATTGAGCATCACCCACTTGTTTGTATAAATTATTGAAATCCATTTGCACCGTGTAAGAATGGACTTAAAGTACTGCTGGGCATGTGTGCTGAAAGTACATTGATTGCTCAAATGTAAGGAAATGGCCCAATGAACATGGTTGTGGGAGGGGAAAGAGGAAACAAAGCTAGTCGGATGTGAATTGTATCTGTTGTAATAAACATGTTAAAACAAACAAAAATTGTTATTTTTCTTTTCCTTCGGTCAATGCATATTAGAATTTGAACTACCTGGGGATTCTCTATCAAAACTATTCTTGTTGAATATTTATACAGAATTGAAATAATTCCTTACAAGAGGTTTTGTTTAAAGCATATTAACAGGAAATTGTGTATAAGATATTTAATGAAATACGAAATTCAACAAGAATGATTAAGTCACTTCCCAAGTGGTTGTCATTTGTTAAACCCTGGTTTACCTGTCTTGCTATTATGCCATTTCATTTTGAAGGATGTTTGTGTTGTAGCTAACTGTTCAAGTCTGGTGCTGACTGCTGTTCTTAGCCATCACAAAACGCTGAGTTTGTGTAATTGGAGCTTCCTGCTGTTACCCGGAAATGGTGGGGAAGCTCGGCTTTGTATATTGTTTCCTAAAGTATATTAAAATAAAAAAAGAAACTATTGCTACTATAAAATTACCTTGGCTTTTTTTTCTTTGCTAAAATATTAGTCATGTAGCTATAGCATGTAACTCCAGTATTGTATCAGGTTACAGGGGGTTTCTGTATTTCCTGTTATTCCTCATACAGCGCATGCACATCTGTGCAAAGAGAGAGAGATGGGCACTTCCCACAGGGTCTGTTTATGCCATAGTCGCCTTCCTCCGGTCCGTCGGCTCCTGGGCACGCGAGTCCTTTCCTGGCCTGTTTCAGCCTCACTCACCTGGCCAGGGATTCAAACCACAGTCACCATGCGGGATCTGACTTTGCCTGAGCAGAGCGTTACACCTCTGCGCCACAGACCCAGTCTGTAAGCTTCAAAATTTTGACATTAAGAGAGTTGGTTTGGTGTTTTTGTTTATTTTTAATGTTGCTGGGGGTTTTTGCTGTTTGGGGTTTTTTTTTGTTTTGTCTTTATTTTGTTGTTGTTTGGCCATTCTGTTTGTTTTCTACTGAGGCAGATACGTGCCTCCAGAACTGGCAGCACCAAGGGAGTATTTGTGATATTAGACACCAGCATCAATGTTACTATGTTCTGCGGACGCATCTCAGTCTCAGATTTGTGCTTGTGCAAATATGTAGAAACGACCACGTGCGGTTTTCACTAAATGTAAACGGTAAGCTGTTAGTAATACTACTGCTTATTTTCTAAAGTAAAAGCTTCCACAGTAATTAAGAGAAAGTAAAAATCTCACACTGGAAGCCGCTTTTTCTTGTAACTTAACACTTTGTAATGCAGTAAGAGACACATGTCATCAGTTAAATCTTCATGGGGTGGTTCACACCTGTGAGATCGTTAACATTTGCTGAACTTGGTGCATATAAAAGAAACCCCAGAAAGCAGCATGAAGCCGGAATTCTTATTGTATCTTTCCTGGAAAAAGTGAGCAATTTGTGATATAATAGACATGTTTCCTCATTATATGGCAACTTGACCTATGATTTAGGCAAATTTTAATGTGATTTGCTAGTAGTTTGTTGATGTATGTCTCTCTACTTTGTTTATAAAAAAATGTTTGTATCCCTCAATGAAATAGTCATTCGAGATGTCTGATTTGAAATTTCTTAGTGTTAATTTTTTTTTTTAAAGGTTTTTGCCATGAGGCATGTGCACTTTCTGGAGAGACAGAGACAGAGAAGTGAGAAATCATCTCCCAGGGCGATGGCCATGATGCAATTAATTTTTCTGTGGAAATATTTTTTATAATATTTGATCCACTTATTCTGTAGTAAAATATTTTAGATAATTGTGCTTTAATACAGATTGGTGTCCAGCTCCTAACCTGTTTAAGGTAAGAATGAGTACTAAAATAGTCATACTGTTGGGACCAGCTGATGGCATAATGGTTACGTTGCTGGACTCCCATGTAGTAGACCGCAGTTTGAGTCCTGGACTCGGCTTAGAACTCATGTCAAGCACATGTGTTTGCATACCCAAAATCCTGAGAGAAGGGGTTGGTTGCGGCATGCTCATGACCCCCTGGGGCGTGATTTCTCACTTTCTGTCTCTGGCGAGCACATGTGCCCTATAGCAAAATCTCTAAAAATGAATAAAGTAGCGGTACTGTCCTGAACTATTTAGCTAGGTTTTCTTTTGCCATGGATTCAAATATGTACCTTTATTCAGATAATTTCAAAATAGAAATATAAATAGCCCTTGGGGGGAACACTAGGGTTTAATTTTTCCTCTGTTTTAAGAGATCAGTAGTCAGTGTCCAAACCTTAAAAACTGATAGTGTTGTGGTTGGCAGGTGGCATGGTGAAGGTACCATGCGGTTCACGTCTCGAACTTAGCAGCTTGCTTTCTCCCACCCTCCCATCAGATTTAAAAATAATAAAATAATTCTTTAAAGAAAACCGCTAATGTTGTAACAAAATATATTTTGTGAAGATGGATCTGTTAGGAAGTCTTTGTCCTGAAAAACCTGCTTCCTTACATTTTTTTTTTTTTCCTTTTTTAAATCTTACTTGATGTTAAAATTTAAGTTGGACACTGGTTCTAGGTTTTAAGCACACAGATAACTCCATGTTCCAGCCCCTTTTCAAGACATTGGCTTTTAATAGCCCAGATAGGTGGTTTTACTTTATTTCTAAATCTTATATGTGTTTAACAATTGTAAAATCTTGGGAAAGAGGTCATTGAAACTTTGTAAGGACTGAATCGTTACCCCATTTCAAAACCAGTTTCTCGTTCTGCTAAACAACTTTAAGGAACCTAGGTGAGGGGGGCAGGGCAAGAAGTAATTTACTTTGTAGAGCAGAACTGTCATAGTTCAGGACCAGAAGCTATTGTATTTAGTTGTTGAATTTGAATATGCAGATCTCCTTTCAATATCTGTAAATATGTTTATATTCTTGTATTTGTATGGTAGTGTACAGATTGACACTGCAAAGTAATAAATATGTTTTGACTATTTTGTGCAGTTATTTCAGATATGTGTTTTTTTTTAAGTCTTTGTAGAATGCACAATTTGCATTTGAGTAAGGAAATTTATAACACCAGGCACATTACTGCTGAAATTTTAGTAGCAGTCAGTGTTCACTTATTTTTTTTTTTTTTTAATGTCAGAGGACACACACGAGAGTGTTCCATCCCATCAGGGTCCTGGACATGTATGGCCAGCATACGTTTCAAGCCACTGGACCAGGATTTCAAACAGCCAGCTTCCTCTGTACAGCAAGCACTTAATGCCTACTGTTGGGCCCAGCCCATCTGTAATTTCTTACTTGCATTATTTTAATGAAAATTCTAGCTTAAAATTGGAATTCTTTAGTCCTGTTTCAGTTTTCTCTTCATTCTCCTTTTTCTGATCCTAGAGTACCCTAAAGCGCAGTCACCCAAACTCTTAGCTTTCAAAAATTCCACTCGGGGGACCAGCAGGTGGCATGGTGGTTAGGGGGCTGGACACTCCCACATAGCTGACTATGGTTGGAGTCCTGGACCTGGCAGCTTGTTTTCTCACTCCCTCTGTCTCTCTCTGGTAAAATTTAAATTAATTAATTAATTAATTAAAAAAAAAAAACTTAAAAAAGTTCCACTCTGGGGACCAGCAGTTAGCGTAATGGCTATGTCACTGGACTCCCCAGTAGCCGGCTGTGGGTTGAGTCCCGGAC
>NW_006159427.1:6697233-6705984 GCF_000334495.1 Tupaia belangeri chinensis
AAATCCCGAGAGGAGAATGGAGAAGGGATTGCGGTGTGGCCATCCCCCCTGGGGGGGGGGGTGATTCTCGCTTTCTGTCCCTCTGTCTCTGGTGAGCGCATGCACCCTATAGCAAAAATACCTCCCCCCCCAAAAAAACCCACTCTGAACTCATACCCCGACGAGATTCCAAGCCAGTGTCCAGGTTCCCAAAAAAAGTCAGCCTGGATGCTTGCCTTGACATGGCAGGTTCTCTTGAAAAGGAGAACTAATGATTTGCAGTTCAGACTTGACTTTCTTCTGATGTTCCCATATTCAATAGCACAGCGCCATTTGGTCAAGACCCAAATCAAGGCATTGTTTATTATTGTTTGCTCTTATCCCATATTTAATCAATAATCCAGACCCACGAGATCTGTTTCAAAAATATACTTTGGATCTGAGGTCTGCCGCAGTATTTGCCACTCTAGTCTAGTCTCAGTCATCTTTGAACTGAGCCACTGTACAGCCTTCTCACCAGCTCCTGCTCTGAACCTTCGCAGGCTGCCCTCACCCCACTTTGTTTTCCAAACGACTGCCAGGATGAAATGTGAGCCCCACTTGGTCAGCTGTCCATCCCCCATTGGTTCCACCCTCCACCCTAAGCTCCTACCATGCTCTCCGTGTTCAAGCCCCCAGAAGCCACCACATCTCGCCTCATCCAGCAGCTTCTGTGCTCACTGCAGTCACTTCAAGGTTCTGTGCCTGGAAGCTCTGTCGCTGGAGGTCAGCAGTTTATTGCCAGTTAGTCTCATGAGGTCACCTCGAACAAGCCTTTCCCGTGGCCTATGGAGAAGCACCCTTCACCGCCGTTTCTTCGCGCTAGCTCTAAGCAAACGAGCCTACTAAGTAAGTCCTCCATAAACATTCGTGCAGGTAGGTTGCTGAAGGTTTTAGATAGAACTAGAATATAAGAAAACAACAAAAGTTGTTCCAGTTTTGGCTTGGGTCCTATTGCTTCGGGAGTTAGATTTCAGAACATGTGAGGAAATGGCATGAAAAGAGTGAAAACCAGGACACTTGTGATACCAGCTATTTATTTTGTCCCTAAACAGCCGAGGGTCCTGAGAATTTAACCATGTCCGTTCAGGTGTTTTTTACATTAGTAAGAAAAATGGATGTCTTGAAGATGAGGAAACAACAAAAATGGATTCCTACTGGTTTCGCATTGAAACATGGCAAAATTGCTCGTTTGAAGAGAAGAGTGAGCAGGAGCATGGTCGTGATGGAGAAGGACATGTGGAACGTAACCTGGATGGTTTTCTGCTTAAGGCTTAGGCTGCCTTTCTCAAAACCTGATGACATTCTCTGGCCTCCAGAAAGTCAACAAGAAAACCTGGAGCATCCCCAAAGACTTGCCATGACCTTTGTCTTCACCTGGTCCACCCCCATCTCTCAGTAGCCAATGCTTTGTGCTTTGTCTCCAGGGTCATGCTGGTCCAGCTGTGTGACTTCTGTTAAAACCTGAAATGCTTCTGAATCTTGATCCTACTTGTTTAAAATGTCCATTAAAAAGCTCTGCCCTTTTTGGCACCTGATCTGGGTAGAATAGTTTGGGCACCCAGCAAGCAAAAGGTGTGCTCAATTTTAATTTTTCAGTCTGAATCTTGGAAGTTCAACAGACAAGTATCTGTGGTGTTGATTATTGTTTGTCCTGTTAATCATCATTCCTCTCTAATCAGGGCACAAACGAGTAAGTTTCTTTACTCACAAATTGATATCATATGGATGGTCTGTCAGTGTAGGCATCATTTTCATCATTGTCTTGTCCTTTCTTAAAATGAGTTATCCACTTACAATTTGCTGGGACATTATACTTTTCTGTAGTTTTCTTTTTTTTTTTTTTATTATTTAAGACCTTTATTAACAGGTGCTTGCAGTTCGTTGACTTTTTTGAAAAAATCAAGTTGTAAACTTTTATTACAAATTAAAAATGAAGTTCTTAAAAATCTTAACTTGACAAGATATGAAACAATTTAAAAACCTTTAAAGGTGTATTGAGAAAAACCAGGCTTTTTTTAAAAAAAACACGTTTGTCATTACCAAAAAGAGACATCTTTAGGTAAAAATAATAAAAACCCCATGCTGCATAGATAATGCAGATAGTTCTAGTTATCTGGTCAACGGGCAAAAAGCAAGCACTTAAGGTCTTCAGCCCCAATCTTTTGTTCATTTCTTATTGCTGGAATTTCATATTCACTTCTTGTAGGATGACTAAACTGCAAGAAAAAAAGAAATGAAAAGATTATCATTGTGATAATCCATCACAATGCTTAGTGTATCCAAATGCATCACATTAATAACTATGTATATGAAGCCATGAACAAATCTCATAATGGTTTGAGCTAGGAAAGTAGTTTATAACAGAGTTACTTGTGGGGCTGGCAGGTGGTATGGAGGCTAAGGCACTGGACCCCACATGGCCAAATCCACAGTTCTGGACCAGTCATGGACCCAGTGTCCTGACAAATCCTGCCAGGCACACATGTGCTGCATGCCCAAAATCCTGAGAGGAAAAATGGGTTTGTTACGTGGCCATCCACTTGGGGGTGACTTCTAAATTTCACTCTGGTGAGCACAAACACCAGAGAAAAACAAAACAAAACAAAACAAAACAAAAATGGTTACTTGTAGCTGAGGGTGTCCTTATGCCAAAATTGATACGCCCATAGGGTCACCGCATGTAGTAAGGGGGGAACCTTCGCCTGCGGTAGGGCCGGCGTTGTTGGGCCTGGCCTTCGGGAGCGCTCTCCGATCCCTCGTTCTTTTCCCCACTCTCACTATTCTGGTCATTTGGCTGGTAATTGCGTGGAGGACCCCTACGACGGGGATAGCGTCTATAATGGCTACGGTCTGCTGCATCTTTACTGCCTTGAACTGGAGCTCCACCAGGGCCTGTAACATTTGCTGCCTCCGCATCCTTTTCTCCTTCAACATGAACACAGTCTCTCCGTCTCCTGCACTGCGAAGGCACTTCCTGGGGTTATTCTTCTTTATGGTAGTCTGGTATGCAAATACATCTTCCTTGGTGTCATTCCTGTTGATGAAACCATATCTGTTTCTTACATTGAACCGTTTTACAGTTCCCAAAACCTTCCTTGCCATGACCTTCTGCAGGTGCCAATGAGATTTGAGGCCGTCTGGCCGCCGCTCCCTGCGGTGCGGCAGCGGCGGTGGGGCTGCTCAGGGCTCTCTCTCTGTAGTTTTCTTTAGACATCATCCCCATAACCTTTTCATAAAGCATCGATGATGTCACCATCCTCCCGCTCAGCGTCACCAGGAACGGGGTGGTCTTCGTTGTTAGCAAGGTTCATGTTGCTGTGCTAGCTCTCTTCTGCGGTCTTACCTCCTCTGTGCCTCAAACTGGATCCTGTTCAGAGCATAAGTTAGTAGGCTGAGTTTACTGTGGCACAAAATTGTTTTGAAATCATGCATTTTTTTTTTATAGTAGACATTTTTCTATTAAAAAAAAAAAAAAAGCCCTTACAGTAATAGTGGCTAACTTTGAAGAGAATGGCTCCATATGGTTTACATTTTCCACAGTGGTTTTCAGTGAGGTGCTGAAGGGAGGCTCAAGAGGACTACTTGTGCAATTGTGCACACTTATTCCCAACTCTGTTTAGTGACCTCATACCTGTAGCTTGAAAAAGGCTGGCACTTATGTAAATAGCCTAATAAATCTGTGTGTGCGTGTATATACATACACACACACACATATTGTGCTATTTATACCACAGAAATCAGCTAAACCTTAAATCCAGGCCTTAGTCCTAGAACCTCCTAAGTACCCACCAGCTCATCGCTGCATATACGCCAAGTATCAGGGTAAAAGGCGTGTAGTTGAAAGTATGAACAGGCTTGGACCACGCTCCCATGCGCTGGAGAGCTGAGCATGACTACAAAGAAAGGCAGTGGGTAGGGGAGCGCTGCCAGGTTCGTTCACAGCCAGGACCAGCCTGTGAAGAAGTGAAGGAACTGCCCTGCCAAGGATGGCGTCCAAAGACCATTCGTGGTCCTCTTAAAATAGAAAGTGGGGACCAACAGGTGATGTCATGGTTATGTCCCTGAACTCCACATAATGGACTGTGGTAAGTCCCAGACCTAACAGCTTTAAACTCATGCTGGGCACATGTGCGTGCACGCCCAAAGTTCTGGGAGGAGCATGGAGGAGAAGGGACTGTGGCGTGGCCATCCCCCTGGAGAGTCATTTCTCTCTCTCTCTTCCACTCCCCCACAGTGAGTGCACTTACTCTACAGCAAAAATCTCTCTTTAAAAAAAGGAAAACCGTTTCCAGCTTGGACACTATGAATTACCTTAGGAAATCTCACAGAGGTCAAAACGATGGAGCCCTGGTGGGGCCTGGATCTGAGAATAAAGGGTTCCGTTACCAGCTGCCCTCCCTGCCTTTGTGCGCCTCAGTCTTTCAAACATTGTTTTAGTTAAGTGTCCACCCCGACAATTTAACAAGTGACTGGAGGGATTTAACTTGGGAAGTGGTGGCAATCTGGTTCACATGCCCTGCCGGGCTCTTTGGAGAGGTTTTTGCTATAGGGCGTGTGCGCTTGCCAGAAAGAGAAGACAGAAAGCGAGAAATCACCCCCCTAGTGGTATAGCCACAATCCCTTCTCCATTCTCCTCTTGGGATCTTGGGCACACACACACACACGTGCCTGGCGCGAGTTTAAGCCTCCAGGTCTGGGACTCGAATCGCGGTCAGCTACAGGGGAATTCAGCGACATAGCCATTACGCTAGCTGCTGGTCCCGTGTCAGACTTGCTTCTTTCTATCTTCACACACACCCCATTTTCCTCTCCCCTAGCCCATAGGAATGGGTGTCAGCTGATACTCTGAGAACCTTGAGTCTTAACCTATGGTTTTCCATTTGGGCTTTGATTGTTTTTGCTAAGGAGCTAGCATTTCCTGCATCAGTGTGAAAGTAATGTAAGTGGCTACTGCGCAGTGTGAGGACCCAGGAAGAGAACGGGGTGCGGGCTGCAGAGGAGGCGACTGCTCTTGTAATGGAACCAGGGCAGGAAGCAGCTCAGTGGGCAGGTCAGCTTGAACTCCAGGTGAACTCCAAGTCCGTGTGGATGTTGAGGGAGGCCCACAGGACCTCTGCGTCCTCTGCTTCCAGATCATTCACGATGGTCATAATATGAGGTCCTCGATGCAGATCCCTGGTGTACTCTACTCGGTGCTCTGCAAGTCTCTGTGCTTGGTTTGCTTATAGCCCTGGGACTTCTCAGGCATGGGACATTCACGCCTCTGAGAAGGTGGGGTGCTGGAAACCAGTCCCACATGGCACTGCGTGCTCATGCACACCACAGACCCAGGATGCTCTCCTCACGTGGAGGGCGCAGGGTCTGTATCCCTAAGTACGGGTTTTTACGTCTGGACTATGTCTGCCTTCTCACACATCTCATTGAGGCTTGTGACTTTTATTTTTAAGAATTATTTAATGTTATTATTTATTTTAAACAGAAGCTTTTCTGCTATTTAATACCATCCTTTTTATTTATACATTTTTTTCATTTTCTTTTATGCATTCAATCACATTTTTTAGCTTACAAAGTGAATATTTCAACATATGAACATTTCTCCCTAGTCCAGTTGATAAAACTATAAAATATCTTCATTTCTTTGTCCCATTAATGCTTTTGCCTTTGTATTTTTCTTCTAAATGTCCTTCCTTAGACCCTCCTCTTTCACACACACTTTATCTAGTATTTATGTCCATTTACTATGTTTCTATGTCCTCTAGTAAATGAGTTTCAGTCATAGAGTGTGGACACTTGGTATAAAGTGGAGACATATAATGTCTCTCCTTTATAGCCTGGTTTGCTTCACTCAGCAGTAAATCTTCCATATTCTTCCACTTTCTATCAAAAGCCAGGGTTTTGTTGTTTTTTATGGCTGAATAGTATTCCATAGAGTATATATGCCAGTTTTTCAACCCATTCATCTGTTTGTGGGCATTTGGGTTGGTATTATTATTATTTTTTAATTTGCTACAGAGCGTGGATGTTCACCAGAGAGAGAGAGAAAGTGAGAAAGCAAGCTGCCAGATTCGATACTCAAACTGCAGTCAAGTCAGCCAGGTGGGAGTCCAGCGCCTCAACCACCATACCACCTGCTGATCCTGCTTTTTATTTTGAAAAAGTGTCCAGTATTGGGAACCAGCAGTTAGCGTAATGGCTATGTTGCTGGACTCCCACGTATTTGACCGCGGTTCGCATCCCGGACCCGGTGGCTTAAAACTCACGCCGGGCGCGTGTGCGTGTATGCCCAAGATCCCAAGAGGAGAACGGAGGAGAAGGGATTACGGCGTGACCATCCCCTCTGGGGGGTGATTTCTCGCTTTCTGTCTCTCTGTCTCTCTTTGTCTGTCTGTCGAGAGCACGCGCCCTATAGCGAAAATCTCTCCAAAAAAAGAAAAAAGTGTCCAGTATGAAACAGTGAAAGAACTGAATAATTAAGCCCTTGTATGTTGCCTGTCTAAATTTGATAATTGGGCTGGCCCTGTTGCCTAGTGGTTAAGAGAGCCAGATCCTACGTGGCCAACCACAATTGGAATCCCAGCCCCAGTGGCTTGAAAAATATGGTGTGTATATGTACATGTCCCAAATCCCAACAGGGTGGAGAAATGGAGGAGAAGGGGTGGCGGCGTGGCCATCCCCCTGGGGGGGGATTTCTTGCTTTCTGTCTGTCTGTCTCTGTCTGGCGAGCGCGTGCGCCCTATAGCAAAAACCTCTCAAAAAAAAATGTGTTCTGTTTACAATTGGAATCCCAGCCCCAGTGGCTTGAAAAATATGGTGTGTATATGTACATGTCCCAAATCCCAACAGGGTGGAGAAATGGAGGAGAAGGGGTGGCGGCGTGGCCATCCCCCTGGGGGGGGATTTCTTGCTTTCTGTCTGTCTGTCTCTGTCTGGCGAGCGCGTGCGCCCTATAGCAAAAACCTCTCAAAAAAAAATGTGTTCTGTTTACAATTGGAATCCCAGCCCCAGTGGCTTGAAAAATATGGTGTGTATATGTACATGTCCCAAATCCCAACAGGGTGGAGAAATGGAGGAGAAGGGATTGTGGCATGACTGCACCCCACTGGGGGGCTCTCTCTCCCTCTCCCCCTCCCTCTCTGGCAAGTGTTTGCCCCCTCTGGCCAAAATAATGATCATTATTTATACAGTAATTTCTGCTTTTCTGTCTCTCTGACACTTTGAAAGCCAATTGCCTACATTATGGCACTTACATCTACACACGGAGTGTAATCTCAAGAATTAAGGACATTACATCTCAAGAACAGATTTTTTTGAAGAGTTATTTTATTTAGCTTTACTTATTTATTTATTTCAATTTGACCAGGAAGGGACAGAGGGAGAAAGAGAGAGAGAGGACTCAAACCGTGGTTGACCATGTGGGAATCCAGCACCCTTAACTGCCACGCCACCTGCCAGCCCCAAGAACAGGTACAATGTGATAGAATTGAGGGTGAGGACAATTAGAGAAATATTCATATGGAAGTCAAAGGGGTGAGTTGACTTCCCCTGTGTGAGCTTTTAGAATTAGTCTTTTTTATGTGGGGGAGAGATTTTTGCTATAGGGCATGTGCACTTGCCTGTGAGACAGAGACAGAAAGTAAAAAATTATCCTCTGGGAGGTGGCCATGCCATAATCCCTTCTCCATTCTCCTCTTGGGATTGCAGGCATGCACACAAACATGCCTGGCATGAGTTTTAAGCTGCCAGGTCCAGAACTCGAACCACAGTCAACTACGTGGGAGTCCAGCGACATAACTGCTATGCCATCTGCTGGTCCCTAAAGTCACTCTTTACAAGCATATTTACAAGTGTCACAGTGGGCATGTTCCTTTACAGTCAGAAAAGAATGCCAAAATTTTGTTTATTTAAATTTGACCTTTATTTACTTTCTTACTTATTTATTTAAATTTGACCTGAGAGGGACAGAGAGAAAGTGAGATAGCAAGCTGCTAGGTCTGGGACTCGAACTGCTATCAGCCATGTGTGAGTCCAGCGCTCTTGACCAACACTCCACCTGCCAGCTCCAAGAATGCCAAAATTTTTAAACCTGCTGTCCCCACTGGGGAGTGATTTCTTTTTCCTTTTCCTCTTTTTTTTTTTTTTTAGAGGTTTTTGCTATAAAGCATGTGCACTTGCCAGAAAGACAGAGAGAGACAGAGAGACAGAAAGTGAGAAATCACCCCCCAGAGGGGATGGGCACTCCACAATTTTTCCATTTTCGTCCTGGGATCTTGGGCACACACGCACATGTGCCCGGCGTGAGTTTAAGCCACCAGGTCCGGGACTCAAACTGCGGTCGACTACATGGGAGTCCAGGGACATAGCCAGTGCACCAACTGTTGGTCCCAGCCCCTTTCTGAGTTATCTTACAGTTAATTGATTTGCATTGGGTTGTCAAAAAAGTCATGACACATTTGTTTCTTTGTTATTCTATGCAAAAATGCATCACGACTTTTCTGACAACCCAATGATTTAGTTCTATTGTAGATTGAGAATATTCTTTGTATGGTTTTAATATTTTCAGATTTATCAAGGCTTTTTTTTAGAATTATTTATTTAACCTTATTTATTTATTTTTAAACTTTTTAAAATTTACTTTTATTCATTCGTTCATTTTATTTTGATTTGACCAGAGAGAGACACAGAGAGAAAGAGAAGGAAAGTGAGAAAGCAAGCCACCAGGTCCAGGACTCG
>NW_006159427.1:6706066-6714429 GCF_000334495.1 Tupaia belangeri chinensis
AGAGAGAGAGAGAGAGAGAGAGAGAGAGAGAGAAAGGGAAAATGAGGAAGCAAGCCGCCAGGACTGGGACGTGAACCGCGGTCAGCCATATGGGAGTCCAGCGCCCTTAATCGCCATGCCACCTGCTGGCTTTTTTTTTTTTTTTAAAGCACAGCATATAGTCTATTCCTGATAAGTATACCATATATACTTAAAAAGAGTATGTATTCTGGGACCAGCAGTTGGTGTAATGGCTATGTCACTGGACTCCCGTGTAGTCGACCGCAGTTTGAGTCCTGGACCCGGTGGCTTAAACTCACGCAGAACACATGTGCATGCGTACCCAAGATCCCGAGAGGAGAACGGAGGAGAAGGGACTGTGGTGTGGCCATCCCCCCTGGGGGGTGATTTCTCATTTTCTCTCTGTCTTTCTTGCACGTGCCCTATAGCAAAAACCTCTCAAAAAAAAATGTGTTCTGTTTTTTGTCAGGGATAGTAGTCTAACAAGACAGTATTGTTCACATCTCCTCTGTTTTTCTTTAAATAATTATTTTATTTATTATTATTGTTTAATTTACTATAGGACTTGTGCACTCACTAGAGAGAAAGGGAAAGTGAGAAAGCAAACTACCAGGTCCGGGACTCAAATCACGACTGGCCATGTGGGAGTCCAGCACCTTAACCACTATACCATCTTCTGGCCCGTTGTATTTTCTGATCTTGTGTAGTCGTTATTGCTAAGAGAGCGTGGTCAATCTCTAGATATAATAGTTGTCGATCTCAGTATTTGCTTCGTGAACTTTGAAACTCCTTTATTAGATATGTAGGTATTTATGGTTGGTATGTCTTCCTAACGAACAGCTGAATCTTAACAAAAGCACTCGGGGAGTGCTTTTCGTCTGACATCTGTTTTATCTGGTATTAGTATAGCCACTCCAGCTTTCTCATGCTTGTTTGCATGGGTTGTCTTTTTCCTTCCAGGTACTTTCAGCCTAAGTATGTTTCTTTTTCTTCCTTCCTTCCTTCCTTCTTTCCTTCCTTCCTTCCTTCCTTCCTTCCTTTTTCTCTCTTTTTGTTTGGGGGGGAGGGGGCTTTTGCCATAGGGCGCTTACACTTGCTAGAGAAAGACAGAGAGAGACAGAAAGGGGGAAAGTTAGAAATCACCTCCAAGGGGAGATGACCACACCACAATCCCTTCTCCTCCATTCTCCTCTTGGGATTTTGGGCACGCACACAGATGCACGTGGCATGATTTTTAAGTTGCTAGGTCTGGGACTCGAACTGCAGTCAGCCATGTGGGAGTCTAGTGCCTCAACCACCATACTGCCTGCTGACCCCAGGCCAAGCATGTTTCTATATTAACATTACTTTCCTTAAATATAAATAAAGACACACATGCACACACACGGATATCCATCTGACAACCTCTGTCTTTTTATTGTAGTGTTTAGTCCAATAATGTTTAATAAAATTATTGATATGTTTAGGTTTGACTCTTTTTTAATTTTTAATTTTGTTAATTCCCAGAGGATGCATGTACTCACCAGAGAGATAGTTTTATTAGTTTTATTTTTGTCTACTTATTTTTTCTTTTTTAGAGAGAGATTTTTTGCAACAAAGCATGCAATCTCACTGGAAAGAGAGAGAGAAAGTGAGAAATCACCCTCCAGGAGGGTCGGCCATGCCGCAAATCCCTTCCCCTCCAGTCTCCTCTCAGGATTTTGGGCACTCTCACACATGCGTGCCTGGCATGAGTTTCAAGCCTCCAGGTCCTGGTACTCAAACCACGGCCTGCCCTGTGGAGGCCAGCGCCTTAACCACTGTGCAACCCGCTGGTCCCTGTCTACTATGTTTTTATTCCTGTTTTCCTCCCTCTTCCCCCCTTTTTAAAAAGAAATTATTATTTATTTAATTTTATTTATTCATTCAGTTATTTTAATTTGACCAGAGAAAGAGAGAGAGAGAGAGAGAGAGACAAAGGAAGCCGCCAGGTCCAGGAGTCGAACCATGGCCAGCCATGTGGGAGTGTCCAACACCTTAACCACCATGCCACCTGCTGGTCCCCCTCTTCCCCTTTTAATATCATTGCCTGGGTTTATGGATAGCTACTAGATCTACGGCTCTAGTGTGGCTGCCTCTGAACTCCGGACTCCTATATTCAGCTGCATACTCAGCATTGGTATTAGAGAGCTGATTGTCGCCTTAAATTTACCAACTCGACTCGATCCTGGCACTGCCTTCTGTCCTCCCGGCAGCCTCCCTCTACGTCAATGGCAACTTCCAGTGTGTCCAGCCAAAACTTGGAACCACTCTTAACTCCTCTTTCCTTCATGCACACATATAATATGTGCATCTCTGGCGTTACTTCCAAATATCCAGTGAACCCACCACTTCTTACCATCGCTACTCTTAGCGCCCTGGTCAGAGCGCCGTCATCTACCTAGACGGCAGCGGTAGCCTCTTACTGGTTTCCCTACTGTGTACTTGCAACACAGCAGCCAGAGAGATCTTTTTTTCAAGAGAGAGATTTTTACTACAGGTCTCATATGTTCACTGGAGAAATAGACAGAAAGCGAGAAATCACCCTCTGGGGGGATGGCCACACCGCAATCCCTTCTCCTCCACTCTCCTCGCGGGATTTTAGGCACACACGCACATGCACCTAGTTTGAGTTTCAAGCTACCAGGTCTGGTACTTGAACCGGCAGTCAACCATGTGGGAGTCCAGCAACCTTAATCACTATGTCCCCTGCTGGCTCATGTGCCCATATGATTTTCAAGCCACCAGATCTGGGACTCGAACTGGGGTAGGCCATGTGGGAGTTCAGCACCTCAACCACTGTGCCACCTACTGGTTGGTCCCTCATTTCTCCTTTTTATCTACCAAGTTCTGTCCTTGCTTTAAAACCCAACGCAGGTGGGCCAGCAGGTGGTGTGGTGGTTAAGGGCACCAGACTCCCACATGGCTGACCATGGTTTGAATCCCAAACCTGGTGGCTTGTTTTCTCACTCCCCACCTCCCACTCTGTCTCACTTTGGGCAAATTTTGAATAAATAAATAGAGTTAAATAAAATAATTCTTTCCAAAAAAAAAAAAAACCAAAACCAAACAAAACAAGACTCAAGGCAGGTACCAACTTCTCCCTGGCCCCTTGCCTGCTTCCATGTCCTCAGGAATATTGTAAAGTTCCTATGCTCCCTCTTCTGGCAGGAGTTATTGAATTAGAATTAATTATTGAAAACTAGCCTCCTTTTCTCCTTGGCCCAAGCTGCCTCAAACCATCCGTAAGCTCCTCAGGCACTCCTGAGCAACACTGCCTTCCAGCGCCCAGGCAGGCGTGGTCACTCCTGAAACTGGGCACATTCGTTTGCCCCGGGAGACCCAGGGAACACCGAGAGGGGAGCCAAACCATGTAGTCCTCAGGCCGACTAACGCGGGGTAAGCATGCCAGGTAGATTCAGTTGACCTGGTGCTACTGGAGGAAAGAATGTGCCTTTTGCCCGTTTTTATTGCGTTAGATCATGTTATTCTAACCCAAAGGCCTCAGGAAGTGCATAGTAAATTGAAACATTCAATCCAAAAAACACTTAAAGTGAGTTATAGTCGGTTTGTGCCGCAGATGCTCAAGTTCACGCTGATTCCAGCCTGAGCCCGCAGTGCCGTGAGTGAGGAGCCCTGGTGGTGGTGGTGGTGGGGGACAGAGAGGGGATTAGACTTCCACACGCGTGTCGCAACCTTGGTGACTTGCAAGAAAACAAAGTTCGTGATGACCAGCTACTGTGTGTTCATTCACCTCCTTGTGCGTTCAGAGTCCCGCGTGCAGGGCAGCCCATGCCCGTGTATTTGGCCAGAGTGACCACTTGCTTGGTGCGCCTCACCCCGGCGGAGTGGAAGTGCTTTCAGGGCATGGCTAGTTCCCCAACTCTGTTCCACCTCTCCAGTGTGAGGGGCTGAGGCAGGGAGTCTGCAGCCTGGCAGCTTTGCACCCCAGACACAAGGCATTTAGCATTCTCTGCATGGTGTTTGTCAGCAACCCGGAGAACATGAGAGGGAGTCCGGAACATCTCAACATAGAGTAAGAAATATCGGGCCAGCCAATAACGTGGTGGTTAAGGTGCTGGACACTCCCACATGACAGACCACGGTTTGGGTCCTGGAGCTGGTGGCTTGCTTTCTCAAGTCCCCTCTCTCTTTCTCTCTGTGTGTCTCTCTCTGTCAAATTAAAAATAAATGAATGAATAAATAAAATAAACAATTCTCTAAAAAAAAGAGAAATATTGGGCCAGCTGGTGGTGTGGTGGTCCAGGTGCCTGAATCCAGCATGCCCGATTTCATGGTTCGAATCCTGGACTCGATGGCTTGAAAAACACACCAGGGATTTGTGCTTGTGTCTCCAGAATCCCAAGAAGTGGTCATGCCCCGGGAGGCATTTTCTTACTTTCCCTCTGCCTCTCTGTCTCTCTCCAGTGAGTGCATAAGCCCTGTAGCAAATTAAAAAGAAATAAATAAATTAAAACCTAAGAGTAAGTAACATTAAAATGTTGTCTATTGGGACCAGCAGGTGGCATAATGGTTATGTCATTGGACTCCCACATAGTTGACCATGGTTCAAGTCCCAGACCTGGAGGCTTCAAACTCACATTGGGTACGTGTGCTTACATTCCCAAAATCCCAAGAGGAGATTGGTAGAGAAGGGGTTGCGGCGTGGCCTGGGAGGTGATCTCTTGCTTTCTGTCTCTCTGGTGAACACACATGCCCTGTAGCAAAAATCTCTCCAAAAAGGGAACCAGCAGTTAGCGTAATGGCTATGTCGCTGGATTCCCACGTAGTCGACCGCGGTTCGTGTCCCGGACCCGGTGGCTTAAAAACTCACGCCGGGCGCGTGTGCGTGCGTGCCCAAGATCCCGAGAGGAGAATGGAGGAGAAGGGATTGCGGCGTGACCATCCCCCCTGGGGGGTGATTGGCGTGGCCTGAGAGGTGATCTCTTGCTTTCTGTCTCTCTGGTGAACACACATGCCCTGTAGCAAAAATCTCTCCAAAAAAAAAAAAAAGTTGTCTATTAGGGCTTGATGGTGGTGCTGTGGTAAAATGTGATACTCTGTGAGGAGGCAGACTCACATGGGAAGGTTCTTGGTTCAAGTCTCAAGACCTCCTTGAGTACGCCAGATGCATGTGTGCCCATGATGCTGGCTAGCTGAGGCTGGGGATGGAGCGCAGCATTCAGACCCTGTTGGAGATGCTGTCGTTCTCTCTGCTCTTTTTGCTCTCTCTCTCTCATGGAAAAAATTAACTTCTAAAAATTGTTGCTGGAACCAGCAGATGGTGTAATGGTTACATCGCTGGACTCTCAGGTAGTTGACTGTGGTTCAAGTCCCAGACTGGGCAGCTTAAAATTCACACTGCGCACACGCACATACGTGCCCAAAACCCCTGGAGGAGAATGGAGGAGGAGGGATTGCATGGCCATCCCCCCCCCGGGGGATGATTTCTCGCTTTCTGTCTCCCTGTCTCTAGCAAGCATGTGCACCCTAGAGCAAAAATCTCTCTAAAACAAATTAAAAATAAAAAAGAATTGTTGCCTATGGAACAAATCAAGCACCAACAATTGAACTGTATTTTGTGGGGTGGGCTTTTCAGACAGCGGTGGTTGCCTTCGAGCATAGTTATGAGTAGGGGATGTCCTTATTCAGCTCTTCTCTGCTGTCCTCTGTCTTCCTTCTCCGCCTCACAGTCCCTCCTCAGGACCAGTCCCTGAGTGTGCGGCAGCTAAGCGTTCCAGTTTCCCATGTGAGCGTGGAATCCCACACCATCCCTGGGAGGTCAGAATTATCCTCCTCATTCTGTGTCTGACAGCCGAGAAGACTGAGTGGACGTGAGAGCACACTGAAGTGGGAGGAATATCTGCCATCACTTCTCAAATCACACCGCTGGGGCGCGTGGGGCTCCTCCACGGTTTTCCCTCCCCAGGTAACCAGATCAATGGGCGCCATGGCAGTGAGGCATGCCTTGTGATAGACGTTCGCTTTATTTATAATGTCTCACCCCTCTCCCCACCCCAGTGACCTTGGGGAATGTTGGGTCATGGGAAAATTCATGACGTACTTTTCTGTGTTACAATGCTTCTCTGACAACCCAATACTTAGTTCTCATTTTAAAAATAAGAAAGGGCTGGGACCAGTAAATGGAGTAATTGTTAGCTTGCTGGACTGCCACGTAGTTGACTGCTGTTCTAGTCCTGGACCCAGCGGCTTGAAACTCACACTGGGTGCATGTGCACGTATGCTCAAAATCTTGAGAGAAGAGAATGGAAGGAGAAGGGATTGTGGTATGGCCATCCCCTCTGGGGGGTGATTTCTTGCTTTCTGCCTCTCCGTCTCTCTGTTTGGCGAGCACACATGCTTATAGCAAAAATCTCTCCAGAAACAAACAAAACCAAGGACGCAGAGAGCTCAAAGCCCTGGGAGTCCCAGTGTTCATTCTGCTTCCTTTCAGCTGGGCGATGCTGACAGAAGACCTGACCCCTTGGGGCTGCAGTTTTCTCCTCCATGGCTGAAGGTATCTTCCCTTTCCATGTTATTTGATTGTCAAGAGGACAATAATGCAAAGCAAAGCTCTCGAAACTGCGAAGCAATCCCTAAGTGCCGTCCTCATAGACTTCTCTGTGAGACCAGCACTAGGAAGTGGGCTGCCGGGAGCCTGTGGGCAGGAGCCTGTGGCAGGCGCAGGCCTGTCCCTGCAGGAGCGAGTGCACCACCTCGGGGCATGGAGGGTGCGTGGAGTCTCCCGTAGTTCTAGGCTGAGGTTCTCAGAGTGTGGTCCCCCATCATCACTGCCCGCAGTAGCAGCACCGGGGAACTAGACAGAAATGCGAATTCTCTTGAGGGCCAGAAGGTGGTGTGGAGGTCGAGGCACTGGATCCCACATGGCTGACTCCATGGTTCAAGTCCCGGACTAGTGGCTTGAAAAATCACACCAGGTACATGTACATGAGTAACCCCCAAATCCCGAGAGATTGGAGAAGATGGGATTGCAGTGTGGCCATCCCTCCTGGAAGGTGAGTTCTCACTCTCCTTCTGTCTCTCTCTGACAAGCACATGTGCCCTATGACAAAAAATAAAATAGAAGAAAAGGAAAAAACAAAAAAAGAAAGAAAAAAGGAAGAAGAAACAGGCACTCCCTCAGACCTACTGAATCCCAAATCCTGGGGTGGGGCACACTCATCTGCCTGAAGGAGTCGGCCAGATGACTCTGATGGGTGCTGACATGTGAGAATCACCAAACCAGGTCTCTGGAGCCTTTGCAGAAAGCAAGAACTAGCGCCCCCTCAATGGCCTGGCCCTGCAGTGTGAGCGAGTGGTATGAAGGAGCCAGGCTCCCAGGCAGGAGCGAGCAGAGGAGCCAGTGGGCTCATCGTGTAGCTCGGGATTTGGCAACTGCCGGGCCTAAGCAAGGCCTGACCCAAATCTCAGCCATGGACTGGCAGCATGGCCACTCCCAGCCCAGGGCTCTTCCCGCTGGGTCTGCATCCATGGCCAAAGGACCGTGCACACTACTCCGAGGGGGTGGTGGAGCAACCAGAGCAAACACAGCTGGAGAAGCTGGACCTGGACGGACCCACTTACTCCTAGCCCAGACGACAGGGCCCCCGAGAAGCCATGGAGACCTTCCTATTCGTGGGCTGGAAGGGCGTTCTCTACAGGTTCTTAGTGGCTGGTAAATTTTCCATTTGTGATTCTTGACCTGGAACAAGGGGGGACTCCAAGAGCCCGGGGCACCCCTTCCCTGCCTGGTATCGGGATGTGGTTGACATGCAGGCGGCTTCCAGCTGTTCCTGGATGTGCCCTGACCAGGGCTGAGGGCTGGTCCCGACCTCCGGTAGAGCACTCTTCCACGGGGGAGGTCGGGTCAGAGCAGACAGAGCCTGGGCCGAAACAGCATCAGGAAAGCAACCATATTCCCTACCGAGGCGGGCCGGCTCCTGCCCCTGGACCCCGAAATCCAAGGTGGACCTGAAAGCTCATCCCCGGAAAGCCCTCCTTCAGGCTCAGTAGGAACTGAGAGGTTTGGGAGCCGGGGGATCCTACTCACCCCGAAACGGCCCGGATTCTGGGCTTCCAGGCTCTCTGCCCTCCCCTCCTCTCCTCTGCCCTCCCCTCTCTCCTTTCCCCTCCTGTCCTCTCTTCTCTCTGCTCTCCCCACACTCCTGGCTGCAGTTTGTTCAGGGAGAAAGAAACCCCGATTCGCCAGTGAGCGCCATGGCCTCTGTCTCTGAGGGGAGGGCAGGGCCCTGGCCAGGGGCAGGCAGGGTGACCCCTGCTGTGGTTTCCTGGCTGTGAGGTCGGAGGTGTCCGTGGTCATCTCAGAGTGGCTGACACAGGCTGGC
>NW_006159427.1:6714846-6720661 GCF_000334495.1 Tupaia belangeri chinensis
GCGTCAGCTCATAGTGGCGGACCCAGGCTGGCGTAGCCCCTAGTCCCCGGACGGCCGCTCTGTTAACCCAGCAGGGCCGACCGGGACCTAGTGGAGGGGAGGCTGAGCTGTCCTCCTCGCTTCTCAGCTTCGGTCTTGACCTCAGACAGAGTCAGGTTCTCCCGTCCCAGCGATGCCCGAGGATCCATCAGTGATGGGGGAATTCAGGCTCCCCCTTGGGTGTCACGTGGACCAGGAAAGGAAGGGATCTTTGCTGAATTCATCTGCCTGGGGTTTCCTGCTTGTTTGCTTATTTTTTTGTTTTCATTTCCGATTTTATTTTTCTTTCTTTTTTTTTTTTTTTTGGACATAGGGTGCCCAAGCGAGAGACAAGAAAGACAGAGAGGAGGAAAGTGAGAAATCATCCCCCAGGGGAGGTGGTCATGCTGCAATCCCTTCTCCTCTCAGATTTTGTCTCAGATTTTGGGTCCATGTACACATGCACCCAGGGCGACTTTCAAGCTGCCAGGCCCAGGACTCGAATCGTGGCCGGCCACTGGGAATCCAACTCCTTAACCCCTATGCCACCTGCCATCCCCACTGTTGGTTTGCTTTCTAAAGTCGAAGTGTGCCAGTTGGCTTGGCAATGGATTGCTCAATTAGCACGTTTCCATTCAGAAATATTAAAAACCAAGGAGTGAGCCAGGGTCATAGGAAATCAATCCCTTCCTGCTGGGGCACGAACACTCAGGCATCGGCGCTTAGTTAAAGCGATGGCGACTGGCCCGCTGCACGGCATCTGGATTCAGAGGCGCTGGCCCATCTTCTCGTCCTCACTCACAGAGGACCTGGCTCATTGTTGTCCCAAGCCCTAAGAAGATTCTAGGAGCCGGGCTCACAGAACCATTAAAATAGTGAGAAGGCTGGATCCCACATGGCCGACTATGTGGTTCAAGTCCCAGACCCAGTGGCTTGAAAAATGCATAGTTTACATGTGTGTGTGTTCCCCAAATCCTGAGAGAATGGAGAAGGGATTGTGGCATAGACATCACCGTTTGGGGGAGGGTGTGTTCTTTTCTTTCTTTCTTTTCTTTCTTTCTTTTTTTTTGAAAGGTTTTTGCGATAGGACATGTGCAGTCGCCAGAAAAACAGAAACAGAAAATGAGAAATCATACCCCGGGGGGATGGCCACACCTCAATCCCTTCTCCTCCATTCTCCTCTCTGGATCTTGGGCACGCATGCACACGTGTGAGTTAAGTTCAAGCCACCTGGTCCGGGACCCAAACTGCTGCCAACTACACGGGAGTCCGGTGACATAGCCATTACACTATCTTCTGGTCCCTTTTTTAAATGTTACTTTTGGGGAGGGGGAGTGTTTTCCCACCAACACCCCAGTCTCTGTGGGGACCAGCAGACTTAGAAATGGTTATATCTCTGGACTAGCACATAGTCAACCGCAGCTCAAGTCTCAGACCCAGCGACTTAAAACTCACAGTAGGTGCAAGTGTGTGTGCCCAAAATCCTGAGAGAAAGGATTGCAATGTGGCCATCCCCCCTGGGGGAGTAATTTCTCGCTTTCTGTCTCTCTGTTTCTCTGGTGAGTGCAAATGCCCTATAGTGAAAATCTCTCTCTAAAAAATAATAAATAAATATGGGCCGGCAGTTGGCATAGTGATTAGGGGTGCTGGACTCCCATAAGGCTGACTGTGGTTCGAAAGAGCTTGCTTTCTCTCTCTCTGATCAAATTAAATAAAATAAATGAATAAATAAATAGTGTTAAATAAAAAGTTCTTTAAAAATAAATAAATGAGTGCCGGTATTCTCTGGACTAACCTTACTTCTTGTATTAATAGCAAACAGCGGTTGCATTCTTCCCAGCTGGACGCTGCTTCTCTTTCACCACAAGGGGGCGGGAGAGACACACGATAGGACGTCTCCCTCTGGGCCGGGAGGACGTACCCAAAGGAGAGGAAAGCTCCGGGCTGCAGCTAGATTCGGTTTGTTCTCTGAAAATATAAGTGACCATAGATGTCAAAGTTCCGACATTGATTTCAGAAGAAGTGGTTACCCTGGTGAGGTTTTCGTTTGGGGAGCTTTGCCTGTGTTTCCCTAACTGTCGCCCCTGGGACAGGACTCCTCCAGGGGGTGGGCCGAGAGGGCCTGATGCTTTGGAGCAGGACTGCTGAGAGGTCCCCAGACCCACTGCACTTACTGCTGCACCGTGTGACACGCAGGACACTTGGGGAGTGTCGGGTAAGGCAGAGTTTTCAAGAGAAGAAAGCCACTGGGTTGGGTTATGGTGAGTCTGAACAGGTTCCAGGCTGCGGGAACAAGGTGTTAGCCAAAGTTGGGGAACACGTACACCGTCCATGAAGGACGCCCCTGCCCGGGTTTTCCTCCTTTCCCTTTCCTCCCCCTCCTCCCGCTGCCTTCCTGTCTGGAATGATGAGGATACGGTACAATATTATGATACGAAATGACTTATGTGGAAGGTAGAGCCTGCCAAACAGAATTTGCCTTTATTGTCATAGAACATTACATCTGGGGCCAGCTGGTGGTGTGATTAAAGGGGCTGGATCCCAGGGAGCCAGCCGACTCTGTGGTTCGATCCCATGTTTCTCATGTTTGAGAAGCATGACAGGCGCATGTGCGCGTGTGCCCTGAGTCCCAGGAGGAGAATGGAGGAGAAGGAATTTCAGTGCTGCTGTCCCTCCTGGCGGGGGTGGGGGGGAGTACTGGGGGGGGTGTTGGGTGTTTTCTCACTTTCCCTCTCCGTGCCTCTCTGTCTCTCTCCAGTGAGCACAGGTACCCTATGCCAAAAACCTAAAAAAAAAAACAAAAGAAAAGCCACCTCCCAGCAGTCCCAACAGCACAGAAAGGGGAGCTGGGCATCCACCCTCACGCTCCCCTCAGCTGGACATCCCGGGGTCTGTGCAGCTCAGCCCGGGAGAGCATGAGCTGACGCTTGGGTCTTCCTGCTTAGAGAAGACCCAGTGCCCAGCATTTTTCCTAGTTCTGGAAAACTGTACAGCCTTGCATCACTAATATTGCTATATTAATAGCATATATGTAATATAATATATAATACATAAAATATTTCATGTATATCATATACAATAATATATTATTGCATAGCTAATATTGATATGTGTAATATTATATGTGTGATATTGTTATTATATATTATTTAAAATATACACATAAAGCATGTATAGTATATATAATATAAACTATCTATGTATTATACATGCTAGCGAGAAGCCACAGCTGTAATTACAGCAGTCATCATAGAAAGGAACTTTAAAACATCATCAGGTCCGATCATTAGTTCACTTTTCCTGACATGGGACTTCTGATGACCGGGACCCACAGCCCCCCACGCTGCCTGCTCTGCTTCCAGACAATGCTATTTGCAGGTCGTTCTAAGCCAACCTGGCTCTTTCCACCTGGTACCAGCTGGTCCTTGTGTGCCCTCGGCATTATATGGTCCATCTCCCTTATAGAGGGCAGTCCCTCCTTCTCTTTCCTCATTTCGGCATGGCACTGTCTTCTTCTTTTTGGAGAGGTTTTCGCTATAGGGCGTGTGCGCTTGCCAGAAAGACAGAGAGAGACAGAGAGACAGAAAGCAAGAAATCATCCCCTAGGGCGGATGGCCACACCGCAATCCCTTCTCCATTCTCCTCTCGGGATCTTGGGCTCGCACGCACATGAGCCGGGTGTGAGCTTAAGCCGCCAGATCCAGGACTTGAACCGCAGTCGACTACATGGCCAGCGACATAGCCATTATGCCAACTACTGGTCCCATGTCTTCTGACTCGGTCATCCCGTGTCATCAAAGATCTCTTGAAGGTGGTGCACTGCCTGAGCTCGCCCTTCTGGAATGGCCTAACTAGTGCGGTTTCCAGCAGAATGGCCATTATCCTTGGCTGGACCTGGGCCAAGGGCTTGTATTACTGTCCGCATTCGTCTTTAAGGAACAAGGTTCCTGAGAGAGGTGGGGGCATGCGGCTGCTTTTTCAAGGTGTTCTTAAGGCATATCTAAAGTAGTAATGCCACTTCATTCGCCTTGATGGAGAAGCGCACCCACTTGCTGTTTTGGACTCTAGTTCATTCCCGAGGCTGTTTCACAGAACCTGGCAGGGCATCGTGGGGTCACTCTGCTGGTCAGACTTTAGATAACAAGTGCAGTTTAATGACGCCTGGCCAAAGTCACACGGGTAAGTGGCGGTGCCTGGGCTGCTGCTGCGCTCCGCCAGCCCCCGGCAGCTGGGATCCGAGGTACCCAGAAGCCTGTCCAGGGCTATCGACCCTGCCATCTGCTGCAGCTGCGGAAGCTTTACATTTCTCCTCCGTGTTCTGAATTTTCTGCAGTGACACATTACTCTTCTAATTAGTGAACAAGTCATCCATCCACCCATCAATCAAACAAAAAAACCCAGTAGCTGTTTTGTTTTGTTTTAGGTTTTTTTTTTTTAAGACATTATTTATTTAATTTTATTTATTATTATTTTGCTCAGAGAAAGAAAGAGAGAGTGAGAAAGCAAGCCACCAGATGTGGGACTAGAACCACATTCAGCCATGTGGGAGTCCAGCACTTTAACTACCACGCAACTTGCTGGCCTGTTTTAGTTTTTTGCCACAGGGTGTGTGTGTGTGTGTGTGTGTGTATACATGCTCTCCAGAGAGAGAGAGAGACAGAGACAGTGAGGGGAAAAGAGAGAACTCACGCCCTGGGGGGATGGCCATGCCACAGTCCCTGTCCTCAGTCCTCTGGGATTTGGGGCGTGCACACACACATGCCCAGCGTGATCTTTCAAGCCGCTAGGTAGAGGACTTGAACTGCGGTCAGTCATGTGGGAGTCAGCACCTTAACCACCAAGTCATCTGCTGGCCCCCAGTACTTATTTCTGTTTTATTAAGATTTATTTAACTTTATTGTTATGACTTTAATTTGCACTCAAGAGTGAGAGTGGGAGAGAAAGCAAGCTGCCAGGTGGGGGACTCGAACTGCGGTTGGTCGTGTGGGAGTCCAGTGTGATGGTTACCATGTCACCTGTCCCGGCCCCCAGTAGTTTTTATAAACACGCGTCACTCCTCTGTAGGCACCCCTCTCTACCCCCCGGACTTTTCTCTGAACCTGTAGGGTGCTGGTCAGGAACGGGTGTTGTACGCATATACTCTGTAGAACTAGATGATCCCGGATCTCGTTTTGCCCAGAAATTAAAGAGTAACCCTTTTCCTCTCCTGTCCACCGCACTCACTCACTCCCCTCCTCCTCCTCCCACCAGGCTTTTCTTTCTTTCTTTCATTTTTTTTTTTAAAATATTTTTGCCACGTGGTGCCTGCACTTGCTGGAAAGAGACAGAGAAAGAGAGAAAGTGAGAAATAATCCCCCCAGACGGCCATGCTGCGATCCGTTCCCGCTCCGTGGGATTTTGGGGCATCCATGCACACACCCAGTGTGATTTTCAAGCCACTAGGTGTAGGACTTGAACCCACAATCGGCCATGTAACAGTCCATTGCCTTAACCACCACACCAAATGTTGGCCCCCATGGCCAATTTTTAAGACACTCCCGCTCCCCTACTTTAATTTCCCTGAGTTGAGGGGAAAGGGGGGGAAGGGATTCTTGGGGCTGCAGGGAAGGATTAAGAATGATCGCTGAAGCCCGAGCAGAGACGGTTAGACCCAGGACGCACACGAGGTGGGAACTCCCTACCGACTCCAGTCTGGGTGCGGGGACGGGCGATCTGTCCCCCGTTTTCTTTCGGGCCAGCCGTGGCCCCCTCAGTCACGGGGAGGGAGGCGGTGGCGGGCCGCAGAGGCCAGCCGGGA
>NW_006159427.1:6720754-6724617 GCF_000334495.1 Tupaia belangeri chinensis
CTCCTCCCTCGCCCCACCTCTCCCCGGGCTGCTCGCCCCTCTATTGATCTTTCTCCGGGCCAGAAGCCCCCCTAACAGGACGCGGAGATCCCACTGACCCGGCCGAAACGGCGCCTTTTCTACTCTCAGTGGAGCCTCAGGACTTGCACATTCGCGTGTATTTTCTATTTAAACTCATCGCCAGCTGCTTTCATTCCCATAAACCGGAAGCCAGGAAAAAATGTGTGCGGCCGGAGTTCGTGTCTCCGAAACTGCTGGATCTGTCATCAAGGGAGAGATCCCCTCCTGGCTTCCACCCGTTCCCCACTCTCCTCCCTCCATCGGATTCTCGCTGCAGGCTTGCTGGGTGACGGAAAGGGAGAATTTTCCTTCTGAAAAGGCTCTGGTTGTACCTCGAGACAGGAACTCTGACAAAAATAGAGAAACCTAGATTCTTTCCTCCGCGCTCTGCACCTGTCTGGGCTGGAACTGGCCTGTCTAGGAAAGCCAAGGTCTGCAGGAGTGCTTGAGGAATTCAGAAAAAGGGAACATCGTCGCTCTGCCCCGTTTCTACAAACCTTTGATAAAAGTAGGCAGTCATGTAAAAAAAGGCAGGTAGGAGCCGGCGGGTGGCCTAGTGGTTACAGGCTGGACTCCTACGTGGTGGATCACGATTTGAGTCCCGGATCTGGCAGCTTGCAGTTTGCTTTCTCTCTGTCCCTCTCTGGCCAAATAAAAAATCAATCAATCAATCAAGTTAAATAAAATAATTTAAAAATAAGGCAGGTGGGAGTCAACTGGTGGCAAGGGGGCAAAGCTTGAGCCTGCACCACGCTGACCCACGTGGGAGGGTCCGGTCCTGGATTCCGTCTGGAGAGCTCCTGAGTATCCCAGGCTCTCTGGAGCCTCTGACCTGGGCTGGCTTTAGCTGGGGGCATGTCTGAGTAAGGATCTCTCTCTTTTTCTCTGTCTCTTTCACTCATAGAAGAAACCAATAAACAAGAAGCAGGTGGATTATAAGCATTTTGAGGGCAAGAGCCTATTCGGTAATCTTTATTTTTTTCTTTTTTTGGAGAGATTTTTGCTATAGGGCGCATGCACTCGCCAGACAGAGAGAGACAGAGAGATAGAGACAGAAAGCAAGAAATCACCCCCCCCCCCCCAGGGGGGCTGACCACGCCACAATCCCTTCTCCTCCATTCTCCTCTCGGGATCTTGGGCATGCACGCACACATGCCCAGCATGAGTTTAAGCCACTGGGTGCGGGACTTGAACTGTGGCTGACTACATGGGAGTCCAGCGACATAGCCATTACTCTAACTGCTGGTCCCTTCCGTAATCTTATTGATCACCTGTAGAAGAAGAGTACAACTCAAGAGTTCAGTTGATGACAAGTACATCCACGGTTAATCTGGATTTTATTGAAAGACGCTTTCACCTGACAGTGAACGAAGAGCATCAGACCTCCCGGAACATGGCCGTGGAGCTGCAGCAGGGCAGACTGGAGGAGTCCTGCTTCATGGTGGGGGGCACTTCTTGTGTTTCCCAGAACACTAGAGGCATGAATTACGACTCCTAACTTTCTTGCGTAATGACATGTTAGCCGACCAATTTGTCTCGGCTGGTTTTTGGACTCCCACCAGTCATGGGAGCAAGGCTTTGCTGGCAAGGGCCATGCTGTTGAGAATGCCATCGCCCTGTTGAGGCTGGAGGCTGGATTGGCCGCGGCGTGATTTGCGCTTCAAATCTTCAGCTCCAGGGACAGGAAAATCCTGAAATCACCTGCGAAGTCCTGAAGCCATCCCAAATGTGTTCATATGGCTAAAAGATCTTCTGAATACTTTCTGTTGTGAAGGAAAATCATCCAACACTTCCACGGGTCTCACAGGTAACAAAACTTAGCGGTGCTCGTAGGTTACCATGGTGGTCCTTCCTGGGGCGCGCAGGCTGTCTGGCACCCTGCCCTCATTTTACAGGAGAGGGGACTGAAGCAGAAAGGGACCAGTCGATCTGCTCCCGAAACACACGATGAGGGCAGCCTTTGGGTGGTGGCTGAGACGACTGGATCCCACATGTCTGCCCCCATGGTTCAAGTCCTGCATCCAACACCTTGAGAAATAAGCCCAAGATCCCGGAAGGAGGGGAAACTGGAAGAGAAGGATCACAGTGTGACTATTCCCGTAGGGGATGCCTCCTCCTTTCCCCGGCTGTCTTTCTGGCAAATGCTCGTGACTTCTGCCAGAATTACACACATCCACCCCCACGCGCATGCACACGCACACACACACACCTGAGGGCTGGATATTGGTGCAGCAGTCACACTTCATACTGTGAGACAGACTCACGTGGGCAGGTTCCAGGCGCATCCAAAGATCTCTGAGGACACCAGGCCGCCTGAAGCTGGGGGCGGGCTGCAACATCAGAACCTGTATGTCTCTCTCTCTCTGGAAGAAATAAACCAAGGGGCCAGCAGGTGGTGTAGTGGTTAAGGCACTGGACTGAGGTTTGAATCTCAGGCATGGTGGTTTGCTTTCTCACTTTCCCTCTCTGTTTCTCTCTGGTGAGCACACATGCCCTATAGCAAATTAAAAAAAAAAAAAAAAAGAAAAGAAATTAAATAATTTTTAAAAAATCTGTATTGAGTAATAGAGCATAGTTAGAACTTCAAGTCTTCCGTTTTACACTTGAGTTTTTAAAAAATTATTAAATTAAATTAATTAATTAATATATTTTAATTTGACCAGAGAGGGACAGAATGAGAGAAAGAAAGAGAAAGGGAAAGTGAGAAAGCAAGCCGCCAGGTCTGGGACTCGAACCTGATCCACCATATGGGAGTCCAGTGCTCTTAACCACCACACCACGTGTCGGCCCCCACACTTGAGTTTTATTTCATCAACAAAGTTATATTTTTTCCATTCAGAATCCACTTGTTGACATTAATTCATTCTAGATAAAATTTATGTGGGGCTACAATATGAAAGGCACTGAAGGAACCAGAAAGGACCAGCAGATGGCGTAATGGTTATGTCACTGGACTCCCACGTAGCTGACTGTGGTTCGAGTCCCAGACCCGGTGGCTTAAAACACACCAGGCGTGTGTGTGTGTGTGCCCCAGATCCTGAGAGGAGAATGCGGAAGATTGCGGCATGGCCAACCCCCCGGGGGTTGATTTCTAACTTCCTCTCTCTCTCTCTGTCTCTTTGGTGAATGCACGTGTCTATAACAAAAGTCTCTTAAAAAAAGAATAGAGTTATTTTCTTGTCTTCAAGGGGTTTGTAATTTTCTGGAGGAGCAGATAGAAAGAGAATGATGCTGCTTCTGGGATCTAAGAGGGACAGCCCAGTGGTATGGGGTGGGCTGAGATGACAGACTAGGAAGCACATGACTTCTCAGCTTCCTGCCTACGAAGCTGGCCAAGTTTGCTCACGTGTTACGTATGGGCTGGCGGCACTGCGCTTGCTTGTAGAAACACAGGCGTCCTCCCCCATCTGAACGACACCTGTGGGGAAAGCCAGGCTCATTTGCTCTCCACAAATACACACCTGAAGTTACCCTAGTCAACGAAAAAGCAGGACATGCATGCTTGTTGTCTATTAAAATAATGATGCGGAGCCAGCAGGTGGTGTAGTGGTTAGGGCACTGGACTCCCTCGTGGTTGACTGCGGTTTAAGTCCTGGTCCTAGTAGCTTGAAACTCACGCCGAGCACATGTGTATGCATGCCCAAAATCCTGAGAGGAGAATGGAGAAGAAGGGATCGCAGTGTGGCCATCCCTCCAGGGGTTGATTTTTTACTTTCTGTCTCTTCTTGTGTCCAGCAAGTGCACATGCCCTATAGCAAAAATCTCTTTCTAAAAAAAAAAAAAAAAAAAAAAAAAAACAACAC
>NW_006159427.1:6724932-6732490 GCF_000334495.1 Tupaia belangeri chinensis
GGGGCCCCCAGCCATGTTTTATAGCGGCTGAACAGGTCCACAGTCTTGCTGAGGGACAGCAGTCATGGTTTATAGCGGCTGAACAGACCGTAAACTGAGCACAAGGATGGTCTCTGCATAAACTGGGCAGCAGCCTGCGTAGCTGGGACACCGAATTCACCTGCGGAATTGGGAAACTGAAATGCGAAGACAGTTTGCAACAGACCCAGAAGCAGCCATGGTCTCATGGCATTACCTTTATATAAAGGGGGGCATGTGATTAGTTAAAGGCATGCAGAAGTTATGAGAAAGAGTTGGGGCCAACAGGTGGTACAGTGGTTAAGGCGCTGGACTCCCACATAGCTGATTGTGGTTCCATTCCTGCACCCAGAAGTTTGCTCCTCACTTTCCCTCTCTTTCTCTCTCTGGGGAGTACATGTACCCTATTGCAAATTAAGTAATAATAATACATACAATTAAATAATTACTTTAAAAAAGAAATTATGAGAGAGTAAAAATCAGAAACATGGAAAGAATGATAGCTGGATGTCAGAGAGGTAAGAAGCAAAAACAAAAAAAACCAAAAAACAAAACCCTCAGAAAAAGAGACCCAAGTCTTCTGGTTTCTAGTTACAGGGAAACTGGCTTCCTGAGGTGATGAGCAATGTTCCTAAGTTCCAGCTGTAGTAGCCTTAAAACAAGCCCATCATGGGGACCAGCAGGTGGCATCATGGTTAAGGTGCTGGACACTCCCACATGGGCAACCACAGTTTGAGTCCCAGACCTGGTGGCTTGCTTTCTCACTTTTTCTCTCTCTTAGTACCTCTCTCTCTGGTCAAATTAAAATAAATAAATGAGTGAATAAAATTAAATAATTAAAAAAAACAAATTTCATTTATGTATGAAATAACAATGGTGCTCCATTCCTAAATGTTTACTTACTTCATAGAACACAGTGATGGTAACCAATACTGCTGTGTGCTTCCTATTCCCCAGTCACTGAGCATATAGTGCTATCAATAACCTTAAGAAGTAGATATTATTGTGGAGCGCCCCCGCCCATTGCCCTCAGGGCCTATTTCAAAATGGCGCTCAACGGAAGCCCGCTGAGCGCTCAAAGCAGTAAACAACTTTAAGGAAGTAGGGCAGTGGGGAGCGTGGAGAGCACGGGAACACCGCATGCAACCAATCCTCTTTCGAGGACTGGCTTCCGTGCACGTGGACAATGATCTGATTGGCTAGGGGCCCTTTATAAGGCCCCGGGGAAAGGGAACACCTGGCGTGTTTTTCAAGCCACCACATCCGTAATTTGAATGGCACAGCTGGCCAGGTGGGATTCCGCTGCCTTAACTACCATGCCACCTACTGGCCCTGGGTCTTTTTTAATTAAACAAGTGTGACTAAGGATTATGGGACCGTCGGAGGGAGGAAGAGCAGGCAGAGGCAGTGGGAGGTGAGGAAGGATGCTTGTTTTTTGTCGGTCGTAAGAGTCTAAATGTTTGGCTATCTGATAAAAACATCAGCTTCTGAATTTCAATGGTTCATATATGCACTTAAAATAAATAAATATTATCAGCTGAGAGAACAGAACTAAAAAATACTGTTCCTTGAGGGCCAGCAGGTGGTGCAGAGGATAAGGCAGCTAGATCTTACATGCTGATTGCATGGTTCGAGTCCCAGACTCAGTGATTTGAAAAGCAAGCCAAACACGTGTGTGCACGTGCCCAAAATCCTGAGAGGAGAGTGAAGAAGGGATTGCAGTGTGCCCATCCCCTGGGGGAGATAACTTGTCACTTTCCCTCTCTGTCTCTCTAGCAGGTGCACGTACTCTATAGCAAAACAAAACAAAACAAAACAAAAATTGCTCATTGTCAGGACCAGCAGGTGGCGTGGTGGTTAAGGGTGCTGGACTCCCACATGGCTGACCACAGTTCGAGTTCCAGACCTGGCAGCTTGTTCTCTCTCTCTCTCACTCTGTCCCTCTCTGGTCAAATTAAATAAATAAAGGTAAATAAAAAATATATATATTTTAAATTGCTCATTGTATTACTGAACAGCATCTCAGTGATTCTCTCTTAGGTAAGAATTTGTTAGCTTTTTTTCTCTCTTTAAGCTTTTGTTATAGGGCACATGCACTCACTAGAGAGAGAGGAGGAAAAGTATATAATCACCTCTCTTGGGGGATGGCCATGCCACGAGCTGTCTCCTCTAGTCTCCTCTTGAAATTTTGACCATGTACAGACACTTGCCTGGCATGATTTTTAAGTTGCCAAGTTCAGGACTTGAACCATGGAGTCAGCCATATGGTCACCAGTGTCTTAACCTCCATGACACCTGTTGGCCCTGTAACTTGTCAACTTCAAAGGGTCAATTTATCATCTTAGCTTAAAACAAACAAACAAAAATAATCTAGTATTATTTGACATGGAGAGGCAAAACTAGCAGATGATTCAATCATTTTTAAAAGCTCTACTGGTCTTGGGGCCAGAAGATGGCACAATGGTTACATCACTGGACTCTCATGTAGTGGACCACAGTTTGAGTCCTGGATCTGGCAGCTTACACCAGGTGCGTGTGCGTGTGTCCAAAATCTCAAGAGGAGAATGAAGGAGAAGGGATTGCGACATGGCCATTTCCCATGGGGGTGATTTCTTGCTTTCTGTTTCTCTGTCTTTCTGGCAAGCATACACACCCTGTAGCAAAAATCTCTCTCTAAAAAAAAGTTTTACTGGTCTTATTGGGGGTTTCATTAACATAACCAAATAGAACAAAGACTTATACAGAAGCCAAGGGTGACACACAATATATGTGATACTTTTCGATTACAAATAATGTCTGTTGTTAAGTTCCTAGAGTAATGATCTTTACCTAAACTCCTGTAAAGGTAAAGATTTTGCTGTATTCAAAGATTAATAGCTTTAAAAATTCCTAAGAAAATCTTAACAGGAGCCAGCAGGTGGTGTGGTGGTTAAGGTGCTGGACTCCCACATGGCCAACCATAGTTCAAGTCCTGACCTGGCAGCTTGCTCTCTCACTTTCCCTCTCTCTCTCTCTCTCTCTCTCTCTGGTGAGCACAAATGCCCTATAGCAAAATAAGAAATAATAATCACAATAAATAAAAGTGCACAATAATTCTTCAAGCAAAATAAAATCTTAACAGCTTCTCTATGACACACCACTCTCTGGCTTGTTAGTGAGAGGATGGGCATTTCTGGCATGTGAGCTCCAGACTTGTCATTCATTCCAGGTCCTATCACAAGTCTGGGCCGGCCCTCTCGCCTGATGGTTAGGAGGGCTGGATCCCACATGGTCCACTGTGGTTTCTCCTCCAAACCAGACAAAGATCAAGGGCTAACATGAAGTCTGACTGCCGGCCAGTCCTTCGTCTCTCTTCTCATTTTGGAGGAGAGAATGAAAAGTCAGACACACACACACACACACACACACAGAGCAAGACAAACTAAGAGCTAAAAACTCCTAGCTACACAGCTGTTCTTTTGGTCTGGGCTGATCTGTCACCTCTGGCCAGTTCAATAAAAGTAAGTTTTAGATCTGAACTCCCAACTGCTCCTTGAGAACAAATGACTTAGGAAAGAGCTGCTCCCGTGAATTTGAAGTATCACCTCACCTCTGTGGATTGCTAGTTGGTAGAAGATTTGCATGACAGGCAGAAATGTTAGATTCTATCAGTAGGCTACAATTATTGGTTGTTTGCCATCCAGGAATTTGAACACAACTGCTTTTTCTCTGAAAAAAAAATGTACCAAGAGCTATTTTTAAAAAATAATTATTTACTTAATTTTATTTATTCTAATTTGACAAGAGAGAGACACACACACACACACACACACACACACACACATACACAGAGAAAGTGAGAAAGCAAGCCTCAGGTCCGGGACTCGAACTATGGTTGGCCATGTGGGAGTGTCCAGCACCTTACCACCACTCCTCCTGCTGTTCCCTTATTATTATTATTATTTTTAATATCAGCATTGTGAAGAGAAGATGAAAATGGGAAACATATATGACTTTGGGGAAACAATGGCATTGGCATTATTTGGGTAAGCAGAAATAAGTATTTATAGTTTTGTTAACAAAATGGGTTTGTGATACAGGACAATCATAACAGTGTATCATAGTAGTGTGTTGTGACCAGAAATACATAAATCCATGGGCAAATTGTATCCACAACACTACTAGAGAGTGATAAAGTCATTTGAATGTTTTTTGTTTTTTTGTTTTTTTTGAGAGGTTTTTGTTATAGGGCGCGTGCGCTCGCCAGACAGACAGAGACAGACAGAGAGATAGAAAGGGAGAAATCACCCCCCAGGGGGGATGGCCACGCCACAATCCCTTTCTCCTCCATTCTCCTCTTGGGATCTTGGGCACGCACGCACACGCGCCTGGCGTGAGTTTAAGCCACCGGGTCCGGGACTTGAACTGCGGTCGACTACGTGGGAGTCCAGCGACATAATCATTACTAATACTGCAGGTCCTTCAAATGTTTTATTATTGCAATTAGGTCTAGAATCAACTTTCAGTTCTTGGGGATAGATAGCTTGTTCACAGGTTGTATTTTCAGAATTCCTTTTGTAAGAGCAGAGAAGTTTTGGTCATTGATTTGAGTTCATCATTTAAACTTCAAAGGACACTAGATTTTCCTATTTTTCCCACTACTTACCTACCCGCCCATAGAAAAATAATAATTCCATTATGCATAAAACACAAATAACATTCTGTAGAGAAGCAATTTTCCTTAGGAGTTTTCAATTGAATTAAAATTATTGCCTAGTCTCTCAACTATTGACATGGCCACACAATTGACGTATTAGCCCTAAACCAATGTTCATTTTCCACATCGATTCAAATACTCTCATTCACCTAATTGAAAAGTCCATGTCTGCTCCAAACCAATAACTATAGACTTTTAAAATTTTATTTTAATTACCAGAGAGTGCATGCACTCAAGAGAGAAACAGAAAGGAAGAGGGAGAAAATACCCTAACTGGTGTGTGGTCACACTGCAATCCCCCTCTTTCCTTCTTAATCCTGCTGGGAATGTGGATATTCTTTTTTTTTTTTTTAAAGAATTATTTATTTATTCATTCATTTATTTTAATTTGACCAGAGAGAGACACACAGAGAGAGAGGGAAAGTGAGAAAGCAAACCACCAGGTCTAGGACTCGAACTGTGGTTAGCCATGTGGGAGTGTCCAGTGCCTTAACCACTACACCACCTGCTGGTCCCCTCTCTTCCCTGCTTCTCAAGCTGCTGGGGCTGAGATGTAAACCACAGTTGGCCATCTGGGATCCAGCTCTCCTAACCACTAGGCTACAAGGCCAGCCCAGACTTGTTTCTTTCTTTTTAGAATTATTAATTCATTTATTTAATTCCTTTTGTTATCATTATTTTTTAATTTGACCAGAGAGAGACAGAGAGAAAGGGAAAGTGAGAAAACAAGCCACCAGGTCTGAAACTTGAACCATGGTCGGCCATATGGTAGTCCAGCACCCTTAACCACCATATCACCTGCCGGCCCCTGTGACTTCTTATTCTGAATTGTATTTGGCACAAAAAAAGGATGCAGCCTGGAATAAGGAAAGTCACTATTCAATAAAATATTAGTATCTTAGCTGAGACCCTTTGAGTTGGGGAATAAAAAGAACCTTAAGTAAAAAGAGGAACTTATTTAGGTAATGAGTTAACCTTAATATGCAAATGAAGGACAAGAAGTGAAGTCAAGGGGACCAGCAGGTGGCATGGTGGTTAAGGCACTGGATATTCCCATATGGCCAACCATGATTCAAGTCCTGGACCTGGTGGCTTGCTTTCTCATTTTCTCTCTCTCTGTGGCTCTCTCTGGTCAAAATAAAATAAGTGAATGAATAAATAAAATTAAAAATAAATAATTTTTTAAAAATAAAAAAGAAGTGAAGTCAAGTGGGTGGAAATCCATTTGGAAACACATCTCTGCCACTCTGCAATCTGCAAGCCTTGTCATTTCTCTTTCTCTGCAGGCCGGGGGACTGTGTCTGCCCCCACCCTGAATGTGTAGTCTCTGTGAACTGACTTAGAGATCACCCGGTACCTCTGTGCCAAGACCAGGAGAGAAAATCTAATGGGCCTGACTTGGGTCATGGGACCAGCTCTGGCCAGAGGGACTGCCAATGCCTTCTCCTGGTAAAGGGGATGTTCTCCAAATGGAGCTGGAAAGAAACACGGAATGTGTCTACTGCAGTACAGTGTCATCAGCACTCCCCCAGCGCTCTTCCCATCCAAAGGTTATGTTGGAATGGTTATGTTGCTGGACTCCCCACATGGCCAACTGTGGTTTGAATCCTGGGCCTGGTGGATTGCTTTCTTACTTTCCTCCCCCTCGACCCCTGGGTCAAATTAAAATAAATCAAGTTAAATAAAGTAATTCTTAAAAAGAAAATGTCTGAAGATTTTCTTTTAGCTAATAATCGACTCTCTGAAGTTACAAGAGTGTATCCGTACAGGAAATATACTGTCTGTGCAAAGCCCTTAGGGTTGTCACATCATCAAAGTTCCACAGGCTGTGGTAATGGAACCTTTCCCAGGACCGTCAGCCACCCTAAGCCTGTTTACCTGGCGTCTGCAACTGGTTTACATTTTCTCCTACAACTGCAGGGCCCTCCTTTCCCTCTTTTTAGATTCAATTTTGATGTAATGAAGTAATGGTCAGAGCATCAGTTTATAAAATTATTCTATTTTTCTGCATGAAACCATGACTTTTCAAAGGCAATTTCATTAACTGCATCCCCCAGCTCTGCAGACTTCCAAGGACTGTAAACTCCAAGGTTAGGCATTTGAGGTATGCTCCCTGAATTTCAGTCAAGAGGTAGGTTTTTTTTTACTTAACTTAAAGCTCCCGGGGCACTCAGATACGCTTCTTTCTTTTTACCCTTCTCTCTTTTAGCATATGAGAGGAAGGGAAATGTTGGCTGTTCCTAAAAGGGAATTTTGCAAATGGTCGACTTTTGTTAATCTCAGGTTCTGGGGGGTGGGGGCGTAAAAGAGCATTCTCCTAGATCTTAAGAGTTTTAAGCTTAATTCTCATCCAAGAAAAATAAAAACTGTGTCTCTGGGCGAGTGCGTCTCTGAGTGTCTCCGTGATCGACAGACCCTCTGAGACCGCCTTGGGGACGTCCTAACAAAAGAATTAGCATCTCCGGGAGATCACTGTGGGGCTGATACCGCCAGGGTCAGCGGGTGTGTTTGCCTCAATTGTTAGGGGGGGTGGTTAATTGAGTGTCAGTCTCGGCCAGTGTCGTCTCGCTGGCGCCGGGTACTTTTGGATTTGCTAATTTTCGTTAAGTGTCTCTAGCCGGCTACTCGTCCCCAGTCTACCCGGGAGAACCCAGCGGCTCCTACTGATCAACAGTCTGTCTGTCTGGGCTTTATTGATCACAGGGCCGGCGGCTCGAGGCGGATGCGCTGAGGGGGAGAAGGGGGAGAAGGCTGAAAGCAGACCCCAGGGCTGTGCCGCCCCCCTTCCCGCGGCCCACCGACCCCGCCTTCTGGGCCACACGCGAACTGGCGGTGCTCCGCAGG
>NW_006159427.1:6733167-6754179 GCF_000334495.1 Tupaia belangeri chinensis
GAGGCGGCGGGGGCGCCGCGGCCGGAGGGGCGTCAATGGATCGCCATTCCAGCTATATCTTCATCTGGCTGCAGCTCGAACTGTGCGCCATGGCCGTGCTGCTCACCAAAGGTGGGTGCCTGCCGGCCAGGGGTGCGGGACCGCGCGCTGAATCCCAGGGCAGGGCGCTGGGGGCCTGGGGCCTGGCCCCGCCGCGGGGCTTTGAACCCGGCTGCCAAGGCTTTGTTAGCGCGGGGGAGGTGCCCTCCACGTTGGTGCCGCAGGTCGCGGCAAGTTGCTCAGTTCTTAGAAGTCGCGGCGGTGGCTTAGGGCCGCCCCCTCGGCTGTCTCGGGCCGGGGCGCGGTGGATCAGACCTCGGGGCGGGCCAGCGGCTAGGAAGGTCTCTGTAGTGAGCTCCCGGAGGTCGCCAGCGGGGCTGGAGAGCCGGCTCGGACGCCACCTCTCCTCCCTGTCCCGGGGCCCGGGCGGCCGGAGGAGACGCAGACCCCGGTCCCCCGACTGCACCGGCGGAGCGTGTGCCGGTCCGTGAACGTGTGTCTCTGAGCTGTGTGTGTCTGCGTGTCGCCCTGTGAACTCGTCTTTTGTATGTCTCTGAATGTCTCCGTCTCTCTGGGCGAGTGCGACTCTGAGTGTGTTCGTGATCGACAGAGTGTGGGTCTCGCCGAGAGTGTCGCGGTCCGCGCCGCGTCTCCGAGTGCACTGTGTGGGAGCGTTTGTCGCTTCTAGGTGGCGGGAGGAGGCTCTGCCCTTGGGACCAGTTTTCCCTCACCTCATGTTTTACAAGCTACTCCCCCCACGAAGAAAAGCGGGTCAGTCTCTTTCCCCCGCAGGCCATCACCTTTTAGATGGAAATAACTCCCAACTCCCTGTAGATTTCGAGGTTCCCTCCGCCTCCCTGCCTCCCAACTCCACCTCCTCGTCCGTGGACAGATCATCTTTTCTTAAATAGGAAGCATTATTTAGCTTTGCACCCCCCACTTTTCTCTAATTGCCATGTAGCAGGCATGAGGTTAAAGGATAAGCCAGCCCAGCAAGGATGATGTGCTACAGTATTTATTTATTTTGGAAGGAAGGGTGTAATTAACCCTAAATAACAGCCTTTGCAGCCTGCAGAGGGGAGCCTCCTGGCCCTATCAAAGCCGGCAGGGCCGGGAGGGGCTGGGGCTAACATGAAGTCACAGATACCGAAAGTATGTGCCTGATAATGATATAATTAGGGGATCAGAGATTTCTGACTGCTGCGGACTTCAAAAGCTTTCAAAGAAGCCAGCAGTCGCTCCTGTAGCCATCTTGACTAGAGCAGACATTTTTTTTTTTTTTTTGGTTTAATCACCACATACAGTAACGAGAAAGGGGGGAACAGAAGGGCATTGTTCGCTGTTTCAAAATACCAGTCCCCTTTCTGGCCTTTTCCATGCCACAGGAAGAAACTTTATGAAACAGCAGAAATATAGTTTGAATACAGTAATACAAAAGTCCATTCTCCTTAGCTACAATGTGGCTCCAATTAAAAAAAAAAAGTTGTTAGGACTTTCCCAGTTACCTGTCCACGTTTTATTAGACTGTTTTAGGTCATTGAAAATACAGTATTTTAAATAGACTCTCATAAACATTTAAGCAGCGTTTTACTTGTATTCGCTTTTCCTTTTCTGCGCTAGGTCTGAGGCGAATAGAATCGAAATAGACATTTGATCTGTTTCAGGTAGACTTGAGATCCGTGTATGGAATCTGTCAGGCTAGGGATATGTAGCCGTCACCACAGAAGACCAGGGAGCTCGATGTGCAGAATAAAACCCGCTTGGCAAGAGGAGAGCAAAAAGCAGAAAAGACCTTCTGCAAAGCAAGCTTCTTACCTGGAGCACTGGAAGCTGCGGAAAGAGACTTGGGCTGAATCCTGGAGGGCGAGTGCAGATGGAGGAGCAAGACCTCCAGCTTTGGGCTGTTAGGGTGGCCAGGACGGTGTTTAGGTGGCCTAGGTGGCCGGTTTGCCTTAGAACCAAAGCATTAGCAGCCTCGGGTGAAAACTGAGCATACATACCAGAGGGGCCTGGAATTCGGACAGATAATTGAGTGAGACACTTTACTCAGGCACTCACAGAAGAGGACGGAAAAGGTGAGGGTGGGAATAGGTTTGTAAAGCAGCAGCCCCGGTGTTTGATTTCAGAGTAGAGGATTCAGTAACTAGACAGGTCTCCAGATTGCAGAACTGGGGAGTGGTGTGCATGAGTTCAATTTACAGTAGCTTTCACTGTGGCCTCTAACAATGACCCCACTCCGCCAGGTTGGGTATCGCATTAGTGATAACTTTTAAGACTCAGATTCTTTCAGCTAGACATCGTTGTTGAAGCCTTGACTCTTGCATGGTGACAAAATGCTAACGGAGGCTTGCAACTCACAAAATAAGTTTTTATAAGGGAAACTTTTAATCACTTCCTGTAGAAAAATGTGAGGTTTCCTTAAGGATTTTTCATTCAACCAGGAGAGGGATTTTCAGTTTCAGCGTTTCCCCTTTTAGATCACATGTTGGGTTACATGTAAAACTGGGGGGTTGGGGGTTGGGGAGAAGTTAGCCTTGCAGTTTTGCCCACCCCCTTCCCCCTTTATGACTTTCCATTTGGGCTGAAAGAAATTGACTTTGGCAAGCAAACCACTAATTGTAAACTGCCTAGTTCCTGTTTTACAATATACTGACTAAAAGCTCCTCTGCATGAAAAGATCTTTATAGGCAAAGTGTGCCTTTTCTCGAGAGGTCGCAAATAGCTGCCCAGTTTCATAGTTTTCAAACCTCCTGACCTGAGCAGTTTCTAGATTGTTGTGTGTCTAGTTAATAACTTTATAAGGTGTTAGCTAAAGCTCTTAAAGCTTGGCTCAGTCCTTCGGGATAGTAAACAATTCAGTAGTTCCGATCAAATATTTATACTGACAAAAATCAAAAAGCCTATCATTTTTCTGTTGTATGATCCTGTAGGATTCAAATGAATAAGTAATGTCATTTGCCTTACAGTAAGAGAAATGATAGTGAGTACTATTTTCCTTCCAAGACAAGTTGGTTTTAGGTTTTTGCTGTAGGGAGCATGCATTCTCTGGAGAGAGACAGAGAAGGAAAATGATAAATCACCTCCAAGGGGCAATGGCCACGACGCAGTCTCTTCCACATTCTCCTTGGGATTTTGGGTGCCCAGTGTGATTTTCAAGTCCCCAGGTCCTGGACTTGAACGGCAGTTGGCCGCGGCCACATCAGAACCCAGTGCCTTAACCTCCATGCCACCTGCTGGCCCCAGAAGTATTATTTTTAATTCATCAGAAATCTCCTATTAGGATGCTAAAATTTTATATGTATATATAAATAATTATTTTATTTAACTTTAGTTATTTTAATTTGATCAGAGAGGGACAGGATGAGAGAGTGTGAAAGAAAGTGAAAGCAAGTCGCCAGGTCCAGGATTCGAACCACAGTCTACCATGTGAAAGTCCAGCGCCCTTAACCACCATGCCACCTGCTGGCCCCGCTAAAATAATATTTTAATGAATTGAAACTTAAGCACTAACCCGCGCACTCAGGTTTCCTAGTCTATTCTAAGCACTCAGCTTGAATGACCTAACCCGTTAGTGCCTTTGAATTTGGGATTTAGCAATTGCTCTGGTCTCTGAAGCCCAGGGTGACTTGATTTCTCCTTTTCAGGTGAAATTCGATGCTACTGTGATGCCGCCCACTGTGTGGCAACTGGTTATATGTGTAAGTCGGAGCTCAGCGCCTGCTTCTCTCGCCTCCTGGATCCTCAGAACACAAATTCCCCGCTCACCCACGGCTGTCTGGACTCTCTTGCGAGCACGGCAGATGCCTGCCAAGGCCAACAGGCCCAGAACCACTCCGGCAGCAGCACGCGCACGCTGGAATGCTGTCACGAAGACATGTGCAATTACAGGGGGCTGCACGATGTGCTCTCCCCGCCCAAGGGGGAGGCCGCAGGTAGGTGGCAGCCCTTGCTGACCCAGATGCTGCCCATCGACAGGCTCCAGACTCCGGACAGCCACGACGTGGGCTGTCTGCTATTGATTTTGTTGTTAATGTAATTAGAGACACCGGAGGGAGAAGCGTGGCGGGATGCAAAGATGCATCTCTATCGAGTAGCTTTTATGTCTGCCAGAGCATTCGCTGCCTGTCGACATAATAGGTTTTGCCTGTTTCTCCAACATTTTCAAGACATTAAAAGCCCGTTCCATCTCAGTAACAGCAGTCTGTAAACAAGTGCATGGGTAAGCTTCTTAGAGGGTTTGGCAGTATTTATTTTATAAATATTGCCGGTTTCATCGTAAGCCGCTCTGTAATGGGATTCCTCGTTCAGAGTGGCTCGGTGCTCGTGCACCCCTCTAGGAGGAGTTGACGTGGCGTGTGACCGTTGTGTTTGTTACTCCTTTAGGACAAGGGAACAGGTATCAGCATGATGGTAGCAGAAACCTCATCACCAAAGTGCAGGAGCTGACTTCTTCCAAAGAGCTGTGGTTCCGGGCGGCGGTCATTGCTGTTCCCATCGCCGGAGGGCTGATCCTCGTGTTGCTTATTATGCTGGCCTTGAGGATGCTCCGCAGTGAGAACAAGAGACTGCAGGATCAGCGGCAGCAGATGCTCTCGCGTTTGCACTACAGCTTTCACGGACACCACTCCAAAAAGGGGCAGGTTGCAAAGTTAGACTTGGAGTGCATGGTGCCCGTCAGTGGGCACGAGAACTGCTGTCTGACCTGCGATAAGATGAGGCAGGCCGACCTCAGCAACGACAGGATCCTCTCGCTCGTGCACTGGGGCATGTACAGTGGGCACGGGAAGCTAGAGTTCGTATGACCACGTCTGATCCCAACTACACTTCTCGACCGCTTGAAGGCCTTTGAGTTCTGCTGGACAGGAGCACTTTATCCGAAAAAAACCCAAAACTCATTTAATCATCTTGGAGAGACGAAATGACCTCTGCAAACAAGAACCTTGGATATTTCTTCTGAAGGATTATTTGCACAGACTTAAATACAGTCACATGTATTTGCTTTAAGATGATAAAAAGCAAAGAGAAGACTGTACACACTGTTACCAGGGTTATTTGCATCGAGGGAGCTGGAGCTGCACACCTACATGAACTACCATGTGCTCTCTGTAAGCTCCCACATCTCGATTGATTGTAAAAATTTAAAATATATATTTTTTTGGTCTGAAATGTAGTGGCGTCTTTCATAAATTAAAATCTTTGGTGGAAGTGTAAGAAAGTATATGTCAGTGATACAAATGCAGGTCTGTTGGCTCACAGTTCCTTCTGAACTGTATGATTTGGCTTTTTAAGGAACCAAGATCTTATTTATTTTTGTGCATGCGCATGTAATTTTCTTACAGCCTGGAGAATTTCTAAGTGTGTATGTACTGAGCATCATTCAATATCTTCCTTCTTTTTTGTTAGAATAATTCTGGTAGCTTTCATTGAAAAGGACAGGTTACACTTAATACTCTTTCAGATATGATGGATCAATTTCTGACGCTACCCTAGCAAAGGGAACGTGTAGCAACTGGATCCAGTTGCCCTGAAATTCCTTTTTAAATGTGTCTACCTCCACCTAAAAAAAGAAAGCAAAATAAAACAAAAGAACCCAACTTTTTCCCCTTTTTTGATAATTGAAGTTAGTGACTATCTACTTTTGCTATTGATTTTAATTGACTGGTTTATTCTCTTTCAACCAAATTAAATAATTTAGATCCCAAACTTTATTGCACAATACTTGTTTTCAAACCATTGTAACACAGTGTAAGCTTTTAAAAACTTTTTTTTAAATTTGTTTTTAGTTGTTTTGGTCATAGGCGTATGTGCTCACCAGAGAGACAGAGAGGGCATGTGAGAAACCACCCCCACCCCCCCACACCCCCGGGGGATGGCCATGTCACTATCCATTCTTGGGATTTTGAATATGTATGCACATGTGCCTGTTGTGATTTTCAAGCCACCGGGTCTGGGTCTCAAAACAGCAGTTGGCCACATAGGATCCAGTGCTTTAACCACCATACCACCTGCTGGTGCCTGACTTTTTCTTTTTTTTTTTTAAATTTATCTTAATCTTTGAAAAGGTTTTTCATGGTGAACATAATATACTGATTAGGATTTAAATATTACTAGCTTTCTTCTTCCCAAAATGATCCTATAACCAAAAAGAGCTAGTAACTTAATGCAGCTAAGTAACAGTGTTTATACCTGTAAGACTTCTGTCTGGCAACAGCCCAGACTGAATTTAAACTTAAACTATGCCATATTTATGTACTGTCACCACTAAATGGACTTTTGTTATCTTAAGCGTGAGCGTCATTGGCCATAGAAGAGTTTTTTCTCAATTCTTTTGTATATTTGAATATCTCGCTTAAAAATTGACCTATAGCATGAGGTTTTCTTTTATGTTCTTAAAACAGCTTTCTTCTTTGGCATATTAGTAGTTATTTGATAAGCATAATGTGGTTCCCGTAAGACAGATGTAGGAGCCAAGTTCATAGAAGAACCTGAATCGCAATGACTAGTAGAGAAATGAATACCTAGACTTAATCATGGGTACCCCACCGCCCCAACAGAATAGGCTATGGAATAGATGCACATTTAAGTAAATGGCAACATCTGTTTTGTGCTCTCTGAGACTGACGGCTCTTGCATGCATGCCCCATAATGAATAATTGGTGTTAGTTTTATGTGTATTGGTTTTGGAGGGAAATGAAGGATTGTTTTTTGTTGTTGTTCGTTTGTTTTTTTGGAGAGGTTTTTGCTTTAGGGCATGTGCGCTCCCCAGACAGACAGAGACAGAAAGCGAGAAATCACTCCTCTCCCCCCACCCCCCACCCCCCCAGGGATGGCCACACCGCAATCCCTTCTCCTCCATTCTCTCGGGATCTTGGGCACGTAGGCACACAAACCCGGTGTGAGTTTAAGCCACTGGGTCCGAGACTTGAACCACCGACGACTACATGGGAGTCCAGCGACATAGACGTTACGCTAACTGCTGGTCCCAAGAATTGTTGAACCAAACCATCCAAACCTGTCTCTAGAAGAGATTTGATCAAAATTGCAGTTGGTAAAGTTTCCACACTTGCCTCTACTTTCTGGCTTTTGGTCACATTTCAGTAGTTTCATAGCTTGGCCATTGAAAGACTTCTTATTCCTTGTATTTCTCCTTTCAGACAAGCGTGCAAGTTCAGCGATGGCTTTTATATCTGCTATATTGTAGTCAAATTCTCCTCTGCTTGCTTCAGTCGTGTTCCTTGTCTGCCCTGTTTTTTTTTTTTTTTTCCCCAATATTTCTTCTGAAGGATTATTTGCACAGACTTAAATACAGTCACATGTATTTGCTTTAAGATGATAAAAAGCAAAGAGAAGACTGTACACACTGTTACCAGGGTTATTTGCATCGAGGGAGCTGGAGCTGCACACCTACATGAACTACCATGTGCTCTCTGTAAGCTCCCACATCTCGATTGATTGTAAAAATTTAAAATATATATTTTTTTGGTCTGAAATGTAGTGGCGTCTTTCATAAATTAAAATCTTTGGTGGAAGTGTAAGAAAGTATATGTCAGTGATACAAATGCAGGTCTGTTGGCTCACAGTTCCTTCTGAACTGTATGATTTGGCTTTTTAAGGAACCAAGATCTTATTTATTTTTGTGCATGCGCATGTAATTTTCTTACAGCCTGGAGAATTTCTAAGTGTGTATGTACTGAGCATCATTCAATATCTTCCTTCTTTTTTGTTAGAATAATTCTGGTAGCTTTCATTGAAAAGGACAGGTTACACTTAATACCCGTTCAGATATGATGGATCAATTTCTGACGCTACCCTAGCAAAGGGAATGTGTAGCAACTGGATCCAGTTGCCCTGAAATTCCTTTTTAAATGTGTCTACCTCCACCTAAAAAAAGAAAGCAAAATAAAACAAAAGAACCCAACTTTTTCCCCTTTTTTGATAATTGAAGTTAGTGACTATCTCTGACTTTTTCTTTTTTTTTTTTAAATTTATCTTAATCTTTGAAAAGGTTTTTCATGGTGAACATAATATACTGATTAGGATTTAAATATTACTAGCTTTCTTCTTCCCAAAATGATCCTATAACCAAAAAGAGCTAGTAACTTAATGCAGCTAAGTAACAGTGTTTATACCTGTAAGACTTCTGTCTGGCAACAGCCCAGACTGAATTTAAACTTAAACTATGCCATATTTATGTACTGTCACCACTAAATGGACTTTTGTTATCTTAAGCGTGAGCGTCATTGGCCATAGAAGAGTTTTTTCTCAATTCTTTTGTATATTTGAATATCTCGCTTAAAAATTGACCTATAGCATGAGGTTTTCTTTTATGTTCTTAAAACAGCTTTCTTCTTTGGCATATTAGTAGTTATTTGATAAGCATAATGTGGTTCCCGTAAGACAGATGTAGGAGCCAAGTTCATAGAAGAACCTGAATCGCAATGACTAGTAGAGAAATGAATACCTAGACTTAATCATGGGTACCCCACCGCCCCAACAGAATAGGCTATGGAATAGATGCACATTTAAGTAAATGGCAACATCTGTTTTGTGCTCTCTGAGACTGACGGCTCTTGCATGCATGCCCCATAATGAATAATTGGTGTTAGTTTTATGTGTATTGGTTTTGGAGGGAAATGAAGGATTGTTTTTTGTTGTTGTTCGTTTGTTTTTTTGGAGAGGTTTTTGCTTTAGGGCATGTGCGCTCCCCAGACAGACAGAGACAGAAAGCGAGAAATCACTCCTCTCCCCCCACCCCCCACCCCCCCAGGGATGGCCACACCGCAATCCCTTCTCCTCCATTCTCTCGGGATCTTGGGCACGCATGCACACAACCCCGGTGTGAGTTTAAGCCACTGGGTCCGAGACTTGAACCACCGACGACTACATGGGAGTCCAGCGACATAGACGTTACGCTAACTGCTGGTCCCAAGAATTGTTGAACCAAACCATCCAAACCTGTCTCTAGAAGAGATTTGATCAAAATTGCAGTTGGTAAAGTTTCCACACTTGCCTCTACTTTCTGGCTTTTGGTCACATTTCAGTAGTTTCATAGCTTGGCCATTGAAAGACTTCTTATTCCTTGTATTTCTCCTTTCAGACAAGCGTGCAAGTTCAGCGATGGCTTTTATATCTGCTATATTGTAGTCAAATTCTCCTCTGCTTGCTTCAGTCGTGTTCCTTGTCTGCCCTGTTTTTTTTTTTTTTTCCCCAAGTACTGGGTAACTGGGAACTCAGTAATTCATTAGGAAATACGTAGAATGGTGAATGATTTAAAGTGGTGTACTTTGAAATCAGTAAGCCCTGTCCTCCAGGAAAGGCTGCAGTCTGAGCTGGAGGTGTCAGAGAAGGGCAGTTGGAAATGCATGCAGCCCTGTCTCCGCCTGGTTCTGTCTGCAGCCCTGTCTCTACTGTGTACTCTGGGGCAGTCTGCTGCTCTTCACATAGTGGGTGGTGGCTCTGCGCATTCTTGCCACAAAAGAGCAGATGTTTTCCTGATAGCAAGCACTCTGCCTTCCACAGTAGTGTTTACATGTGTCCTCACCACCGTCAAAGTCAGACGTGTCCATAATCTGGCCTTTTGATGGAGGTGTTTCAGGTTTCTCAACTTTTTAAATTCTTTTTTAGGTTTTTGTCACAGGCATGTGTGCTGGCCAGAGACCAGGGAGAGGCAAAGTGAGATCGTCACCCTCCTGAGGGCCTGGCCACGCCACAATTCTCCCTGGGGGTTTTTGGACACATACGCGCACACGCACTCCCCAGTGTGAGTTTTCAGTCAGCTGTGTTTGGGACTCAAACTGCCGTCAGCCATGTGGGAGTCTAGCACCTTAACCACCATGCCACCTTGTGGCCCCAGGTTCTCAATTCTGAATTTTACTAAACAACTTTTGCTTCCGTTTGAGAGAGAGAAGTTGCTGCAAGCAGGAGCTAAGTCTCTGAAGGGTAAGTGCAGTGGTTGGTTCTTTCCTCTTAGAGATGTTTACTGTCGCTCAGAGTGAGATGGCACTTTGAGGTGTCAGTACAAGGCCCACGGACCCGAGCAGCCTAGTTTAATGCTGAAAGAGAACTACACACACACACACACACACACACACAGTAATCTAAGTCGAAATTTGCCCAAACCAGAGACAGATGGGACCAAAATCGCCATGTTTCTGTATCTACAAGCCTTCCATTCTGTCTTTTATTTAAAAAGAAAAGAAAGAAAGAAAAGAAAGAAAGAAAAAGAGAAAGAAAGGAAAGAAAAAGATTTGTGTACGGGTATGTCTTTTATTCTCCCCCTCCTTATTTGAATGGCTCAGAGGCTTCCTAGAGATTGACTGGTGTGTCTCTAATTTCTGCTGAAATGATTTTATTAAAAACACTGCACCATAGGGGTTTGACCTTCTAAAATACCAAACATGTCTGCTTTAGAAAATCACAAAGCTCTCCTCTGAAGCCCTTGTAAATCTGGTTTCAATATGGCTTGATTATAGGCTAAAAGCTTGAAAGCAGTGGCATCTAGTATCCTGACTCCGACTGGCCCTTTTGGGGCCAGGGTAGCTTTTTCTCCTTAAAACCCTAATTGGTCCTCTTCTGCCTCAGCCCAAATCACTTCAGACCTCCATAGCTGTGTGAACTTGGGCAGATTATGTAGGCTTCTCTTGGAATACTTCTTTTTGTTGCCTGTGAAATGGGAGCAGTGATAACACAGAATAGGATTAAGAAGGATGGCAGTGGGGTTAGCAGGTAGCGTGGTTGAAGCGCTGGATTCCAGTATGGCAGACCATGGTTCAAGTCCCAGACCTGGCAACTTGCTTTCTCCCCTTTCCTCGTCTCTCTGACACTAGTGGGCGTGTGTGCCCTGTAGCAAATTAAATAACTAATTGGGAAAAAACTTTGATAGCTGTTAGTATACACAAGAGTCTTGCAATGAAGCAGGGCAACCCAACATATTTTTTTTTAATCTGAGGACTTGGGGACGAGCAGTTAGCGTAATGGCTATGTCACTGGACTCCCATGTAGTCGACCGCGGTTCGAGTCCCGGACCCAGTGGCTTAAATTCACACTGGGTGCGCATGCGTGTGTGCCCAAGATCCCGAGAGGAGAATGGAGGAGAAGGAATTGCAACTTGGCCATCCCCCTTGGGGGGTGATTTCTCGCTTTCTGTCACTCTCTTTCTCTCTGTATCTCTGGTGAGCTCATGCGCCCTATAGCAAAAACCTCTTGGGAAGGGATGAAAAATAAAGCAACCTGAGAACTTGTTATTTTTAGTGGTTGTTTGTACTTGACATGTTAATATTTCAGATCTTAGCACATTGGAGATTTGCAACCCTTCAGTCACCTGCAAACTGGAGTTAGCATCCTTGGTACTTAGTTTCAGGTTACTGCTTTTAGCCTCTCCTATTAAATGTGTCGGTTTGTAATTGTTCTTTTCTGGTGTAACAATGGTTACTGGTAACATTTTAATCTTACTTTGGTATGTGACAGAATGCAATTCCCTTAGAATTTCAGCTACTTCATACATTTAATCTGTTGAGAAAAATCAAGAGCCGTGTCAGGTGACTTGTTGGTTGTTTCAGTATTGTTTGGACAGCTTGTGTCCCACAGACATATTCTGAACAAAAGCTGCTCCTGCTCCTCCTTGAGTCCCATAGGTGCTCCCAAAACCGAAGTTGCACCACTGGGTTTTGGAACTTCGTGAATTTGGGGGAGGGATGCTCGTTAAGTGAAAAACCTGGATCTAATTCCTAGATAACGTTAATTTAGTTATTTTATTTATGGGTCACAGTTACAATGGAAAAATTAACCGCTCTGGGTACCAGCTCTTTGCCTTTCTCTACTCCTGCTTTGGTGTCGTTAACCAGTCTACTGGTTTAAAAAGCCAGATCATTGAGCTCAGAACGTGAGATGCCATGAGATTATAAAATGAAACCTCTTTCGACTTTAGACAACTCTTTATCTCGGGGTATAGTTTCTCCTGTAAACATGTTCTTGGTAATCTGCTAACCCTGCGTTGTTAGTATGGCGGTAGGGTTCACTTGTCTGCCGTTCCAAAACTTTAGAGATAGACTTGGTATGGTAACAGAGCTGAATTTAACTGGATATGAATTTGCCTCTTACAGCCAGGCAGCGATTTCCCAATGGATCAGCTTTCTAGAATTTCAAAATATTGGAACTGGCAGGTGGTGTGATGGTTAAGGGTGCTGGGCTCCCAGGTTCAAGTCCCAGACCAGGCGGCTTACTTTCTCACTTTCCCTCTCTCTCTCTCTCTCTCTCTCTAACTCTGTCCCTTTGTAGTCAAATTAAAATAAATAAATAATAATAAAGTGATTCTTAAAAAGAATTTCAAAATATTTATTGCCAGGGAAGACCTACCAGCCGTATTACTGCCAAATTTTTCTTCTAGGAATTTGAAAGTACCAGGAAAGGCATTGATAAGCAATCTTGGGAGATACTTAGGGAAAACATTGGATCTCAAAGCATCTGTGATTCCTCAAGATTTCTGGGAAATTCATCCCATCTATGGCCTTCCTAGCGTCTTCAGGTCATATTTAGCTACCTGTATCTTGCAGATTATATTGATATTGGGCTAATTCTCAGGGGAACTCGGGAAATACCATGTGATGACTCTTTATTGCTTACAGGCTGCGTGTGCGCACGTGCACGCGTGTGTGTATTTGCCCTGCTAATCAAATAGAGCATGATCTGGGAGTAATTTTATATTTCGCAGTTTTTGAGTCAGTGCGTAAGTAAATGCTGAGACTTGTGGGGAGTCAGCAATTTGTTTTTAGGCGTGGGAAGATGAAGTTAGTTGTGATGAATGAATGAACTCCAAGGCTGCCGCGTAAATTTGCTCTGAGAGATCTCACATTACCAACCTAATGGAACCAAAATTATTTTAGCTGTTAAAACCAAGAGGGATACAACAAGCTCTTTATTCCAGGTTTGTACCCTTTGGAATTTCCCTAGGGAGCTCAGGAGGACAGTGGAAAAACACCACACTTCTGGAAACAGCTTCTTGGAAGTCCACACGGAAGCACTTTTTACTCAATTCAGTGGATGTGGTTTTGATAACTTAATCTCTAGTTGATTTGGTGAGTGGGGGATCTCTCACCTGGATTTGGGATTAAATGAAACTCCCTGAGGGGAGGAACTATGATCAATAACCTTTGTAGATTTCCATCACCCAGAGGGAGAATGAGAGGAAGGACAGGTGAAGGCCTCTGTCCTGAGGTATCTGAATTCAGGCTGTTGGTAAATAAACAAATGCTATCTTTCTCTTTTGTGTTTCCATCCTCACCTATTGTTTTACAGATTTATATATATATATTTTTTTGTATGGAAGCCTATAGGAAAACAAATTGCTAGTGAAGAGTTTAGCAGGAAACATTCAAATGGAACCGAAAACATTGGCAAGGTCAAATGACCCAGCCTACCTTTAACGTTTGGCACAGACTTGAAGCTAATGTGATGATCCCAATGCTTGAGACCAGCAGATGGCGTAATGCTTATATTGCTGAACTCCAATGTAGTCGACTGTGGTTCGAGTCCTGGACCTGGCGGCTTAAAACTCACACTGGACACATGTGCATGTGTGTCCAAAATCCTTGGAGGAGAAGGGATGGGGACATGGTTATCCCCTTTGGGGAGTGATTTCTCGCTTCCTGTGTCTCTGTCTCTTGTGAGTAGAGACACAGGAAGTGAGAAATAGTAAAAAATTTCTATAGTGAAAATTTCTCTTAAAAAATTATACTAATTCTTGGGACCAGCAGGTGACGTGGTGGTTAGGGCGCTGGACACTCCCACATGGTCGACTATGGTTCAAGTCCCAGACCTGGTGGCTTGCTTTCTCACATTCTGTCTCTCTCTCTCTGTATCTCTCTATGGTCAAAATGAAAATAAATTAATGAATAAATAAAATTAAGTCTTTAAAAAAATTATACTAATTCTTGGGACCAGCAGTAAGTTAATGGCTAAGTTGCTGAACTCCCATGTAGTCGACTGCGGTTCGCATTCCGGACCCGATGGCTTAAAACTCACGCCGGGCGCATGTGCATGTGTGCCCAAGATTCCCAGAGGAGAATGGAGGAAAAGGGTTTGCGGCGTGGCCATCCCCCCTGGGGGGGGTGATTTCTTGCTTTCTATCTCTCCATCTGTCTGGCAAGCGCACACGCCCTATAGCAAAAACCTCTCCCCCCCCAATAAAAAAATTACTAATTCTCACCCATAAAGTATATTATTTTTCTTTAAGAGTTGTGATTTCATTTGAGTATTTTAAGCTAACCAAAATATTTGTCAGTGTTTCTCTGAGGAATTAAAAACAAGCCACTTAGAGTTTTTCTGGTCGATCGGAAGCTGACTCAGTATTTCCTCTTCAATGGCTTAGTTAGTCACAACCACACTGTGACTTACTGTGACAGCCTGAATTCAGATATATTTGTTTGTTTGTTTGTTTGTTTGTTTGTTTTTTTAAGGTTCTTGCCATAGGGCACATGCACTCCCTGGAGAAAAACACAGAGAGAGAGGTAAAGCAAGAATTCACCCTCATGGACCTGGCCACGCCACAATCCCTTCTTCCCTGTTCTCCTTTTGGGATTTTTGGTGCAAGTGCACACCCAACCGAGGTGATGCACACCTGCCAGGCATGATTTTCAAGCCACCTGGTCTGGACTCAAACTGCAGTTGGCCGCGTGGGAGTCTAGTGCCATGACTACTACACCACCTACTGGCACCTGGGTGGAGTTTGGCAGAATCTTTTTTTTTTTTCTGGAAATGAGCCTCAGCCCAGAAGCTATAATAAGGGCAACAAACGGCTCCCTGCGTTTTCCATGAAAAGACACTAAAAATGATAAATTTCCTTCTCTCCACAGACTTAGCTTCTTCGTTAAAAGATGGCCTCTTGGGCCAGCCAGTTCATGGTGGTTAGGGTGGCAGGATCTCACGTGGCCGACTTTGTATGTAGAGATCTGGCACTCTCCCATCCCCCAAAGTGGTGCCCAGAATTCCTAGAGGAGAAAAAAGAAGGGGTGGCGGCCCCTGGAGGGTGACTTCTCCCTCCCTCTCACCCCCTGGTGAACACACAAGCCCTATAGCAAAAACCTAAAACAACGAAAGTTGCCTCTTTCTTTGGGTGGGACCACACTAATGTGCAGTTTTTGTGTCCCAGCCTCTGGCTTCTCTGGGACCACAGCCCAGCGTCTGAGGTGGGCCGTATCGCACCGGGCCTCCCTGTGGTCGTAGCCTGCGGTGCCCAGCGTGTACCGGCGTGTGCTGCCGTGGCCGGGCCACAGGTTACCTTGCACTCGGAATTCAGAGGGCTCTACACATCCACTGACGGTTTTATAATGAAGACTTTTATGTGTATTTCATATACTATAGCTTTTTGTTTGTTTGTTTGTTTGTTTGTTTGTTTGTTTGTTAAGTACGATTATTGCTCTAGGCCATGTGCACTAGCTGGAAAGACAAAGTAAAAAATCACTCCCTCAGGGGAATGGCCTTGCTACAATCCTTTCTTCCATTTTTCTCTTGAGATTTTGGGCAAACATGCACACAGGCCCAGTGTGAGTTTCAAGCCATCAGGACTGAGACTGGAGCTGCAGTTGGCCATGTGGGAGTGCAACGTAATGATTAAGCCATCTGCTGGTCCCATTACTGCGATTTTTTTTTTCTTTTTATAAAGAGACATATTTATTAGGGACATGTGCGCTCCCTGAAGAGACAGAAAGAAAGCGAGAAATCACCCGCGGGAGGTGATAGCCAGACTGCAGTCCCTTCTCTGTTCTGCTCTCGGGATCTTGGGTACACATGCCTGGCGTGAGTTTTAAGCCACAGGTCCAGGACTCTAACCATGGTCGAATATGTGGGCGTCCAGCCACATAACCATTACACCATGTGCTGGTCCCTATAGTGATTTCTTAAGAAAATTACTTATTTCAGAAATAACTGTATTTAAAATGTTTGTTTTTAAAGTTTATCTCTTTCATGAGCTCCCCCTCCCCCACCTCCCACCAGCTGGGCCTCAGTGACACGATCCATCCCAGCCTTCTGCCAGCTCAGATCATGGGCATATGGTCTCTAGGGAGGGCTCTAGACTTGAATAAGGAAACTTGCCATGTGAGTCTGCTAGGAAGAGCATTGTCTTCTTTTTTTTTAATTATTTCATTTTCTTTATTCATTCATTTATTTTAATTTGATCAGAGAGAGATACACAGAGAGAAAGAGAGGGAAAGTGAGAAAGCAAGCCACCAGGTCCAGCACCTTAACCACCATGCCACCTGCTGGTCCCCGAGCATTGTCTTCTAACACTGCGCCACCGTCTGTCCCTCACCCCAACTTTAAATAACCAAATGCAATTAAAAAAAATGTGCTACATGGCCCATGCACTTGCTGGAGAGAGAGAGAGAGACAAAGTGAGAAAGCACTGCCCTTGGGCATGGCCACACCACAATCCTTTCTCCATTCTCCACTTGAGATTCTGGGCACAAGTGCACACACACTGGCTGGTTTTTCAAGCTGCCAGGCTGGGATTCTGACAGTGCACTCAGCCACGTGTAATCAGCTGCCTTCGCCACCACTGCACTGCTGACCTACCAAAGGCAAGTTTTGAAAATGAGAATGTATGTGTTGGGGACAGGAGTGGGGGAAGGGTATTGCATATTCATGTTTCCCAATCCTTTATTTCTTAAATATTTAGAGTGCTGGCAGGTGGCATGGTGGTTAAAGGTGCTGGACTCCCCCATGGCTAATCACTGTTGGAGTCCCGGACATGGCAGCTTGCTTTCTCTTTCTCCTCTCACTGCTCTCTGCCTCTCTCTGGTCAAATTAAGAATATATAAATAAATCCAAGTACATAATTATTTAAAAATAAACAAATATTTAGAAATATTATGGATAAATGAGGGGACTTGGGATATTCATGGAAACATGGAATTAAAATATGAGTTTATTTGGGACCAACAGTTAGCGTAATGGCTATGTCGCTGGACTCCCATGTAGTCGACTGTGGTTTGAGTCCCGGACCTGGTGGCTTAAACTCACGCCGGGCGCGTGTGCGTGCGTGCCCAAGATCCCAAGAGGAGAATGGAGGAGAAGGGATTGCGGCGTGACCATCCCCCCTGGGGGGTGATTTCTCGCTTTCTGTCTCTCTGTCTCTCTCTGTCTGTCTGGCAAGTGCACGCGCCCTATAGCTAAAACCTCTCCAAAAAAAAAAGAGTTTATTTTGGTGTAAAAACCGTTTTTGAAATTCATCCTTTTTTTTTTTTCTTTCATAATACACACTTTTTCTTGAACTTTTGGAAGATCCTTTGTGTTTATATTTTCTGTGAGCCCTGGCTCAAACCAATGTCATCTGCTTCCAGGAGTGTTTGTTAAAAATATGAGTAAGGGGGCCAGCAGATGGCATAGCGGTTATGTCACTGGCCTCCCACATGGCAGACCTTGATTTGAATCACAAACTTGGTGGCTTTAGTCATGCTGGGCATGTATGCATGTGCGTGAGATTGTGCCCAAGATCCTGGGAGGAGAATGGAGAGGAAGGGATTGCAGAGTGGCCATACACCCTGGGAGGTGACCTCTCTTTTCCTCGCTGTCTCTATCTCTCCACTGAGCGCACACTCCCTAAGGCAAAAACTTTTTTTTAAAGAATTATTTTATTTAGCTTCATTTATTCATTTATTTATTTTAATTTGACTAGAGACGGACAGAAAGAGAGAGAGAGATCAAGCAAGCCGCCAGGTCCAGGATTTGAACCATGGTCAGCCATATGGGAGTCCAGCGGCCTTAACTACCATGCCACCTGCCAGCCTCAAGGCAAAATCTTCTAAAAGGGGGGGAGTGGCAGATGGTGTGGTGGTGAAGGGCATTGGACTTCCACATTGCTGACCGTGATTCAAGTCCTGGACCTGATGTCTAGCTTTCTCACTTTCCCTCTCTCTCTCCTCTCCCTCTCATTCTGTCCCTCTGTAGTCAAATTAAAAAAAAAAGTTAAATAAAAAGTTTTTTTAAAAAATATACGTATGGAAAAGAGAAGGACGGCCTCTTTAAAAGCAACACTGTTGACATTCGTATTTATTAGTTTTAAATCATTTACTTATTTATCCATCTACTTGTTTTCTTTCTTTCTTTCTTTCTTTCTTTTCTTTTCTTTTCTTTTTTTCGAGAGGTTTTTGCTACAGGGTGCATGCACTTGCCAGAGAGACAGAGAGACAGAAAGCGAAAAATCACCCCCCCAGGGAGGATGGCCACACCGCAATCCCTTCTCCTCCATTCTCCTCTCGGGATCTTGGGCACGCATGCACACGCACCAAGCGTGAGTTTAAGCCACTGGGTCTGGGACTCAAACCACAGCCGACTACGTGGGGGTCCAGTGACATAGCCATTCTGCCAACTGCTGGTCCCTATTTGTTGTGGTTTTCAATCCACCGGGTCCAGGATACTGGGTCCAGTCAGCCAGTTGGCAATCCAGCGCCTTAACCACTATACCACCTGCTAGCCCTGTTGCTGACTTTCTAAACTAATGGAATTAGGAGAATGCGTTCCCTCTGCAAAATGGAAAAGTTTTTATCAAGCTTGACTTGGAGCTGGTCTCCCTTGGCATTCTTCGCATCTGGCTAGGATTTCACAGGCTGGATGGACGGAGCAAGGAGGTGGCGCTGGGTAGGAAGCTGCCTGCCAGGAAATGGCCCGCCCATCCGGGTGGCTGCATGCCTAGGGTCATTTCCCTGACCTGACACTGGATTGTGAAGCAGGTTATGGGGACTGGGTTGTGACAAACACGGCAGTTGGACAATAAAACCCAACCTCCTTGGCCCTCTGGTTTAACAGTGGGAGGTTGCTTGTTGGCATTTGTATGCAAATTGTGGTGAGAGGCTTCCAGGTTGCTTTGAAATACTCAATTTGTTTATCCCAACCTGGGAAGTCTTGGTAGGCAGAAGATTTATGGAGTTATGTTCATGGCTCTCAGCAATGAATGAGATTCAGCAGGGCCCAGTGGGGCTTCAGGAGGAGAAGGCTCTGCTGGGTCCCACATTGTCCCAGCCTGTACCTCGGCCACAGCCAACTACTGAAGGGGAACCCCACTCTTCAGAGTCCATCACGGGCCACGCCCCATCTGGGAGAAAAGAAACTGGCATTTCCTTTGGCTTCTTCCCTATTGTGTGAAAATGCACCTCCCTCCTGGCCTGAAGGGAGACCCACCATCCAGACTCTCCAGGGTCCAGTCCCAGTGGAACTTGCTTTGTGGAAAGCATTTTTCCAAAGTGCTCATCCTGATGTGCTTTAAAAAAATTTTTTTTAAAGATTTTATAAAATTTATTTATTTTATCTGTTATTATTATTTATGTTTTAATTTTACAAGAGAGAGAGAGAGAGAAAGAGAGAGAGAAAGGGAGAAAGCAAGCCTCTAAGTCCAGGACTCAAAGCACCGTCGGCCAGGTGGGAGTCCAACGCTTACCCACCACGCCACCTGCCGGCCTCATCCTGATGTTTTTATTGCCCATACACTGCTGTGAGTAGGTATGGCATTGACCTGAGGGACCTGGTTCAAGTTCACACTTGGCCAGTTCCTGGGGGTAGGACGTGGGGCCAGTGGACGCCTCCCTTTCCTCCCTTACTGTTGGGGAGAATGTTCCAGTACTTTGGGGAGGATGAAATGAGAGAATGCAAAGAAAGACTTCACCCAGTTCCTACGAAGCTGTGACGGTCGGCCACTACCATCAAGCACTGTGCCTTCCTAAGTCCTCAGAGTGCTTGGCCAGGACGCACGGGTGAGGGGTCACCATGCTGATCTATGGAAGGGAGCTAGGCTTCAGACAGGTTCAAGGAGCAGCGACGTTTCGTCCTTTCATGTGTCTTTAATCTGCTCGATTTTGCTCAAGACAATAGGAAAGCACTTCATTTTAATTTTAAAATATTGCAGCTACGAGATCCCTCACAGGGAAATGGTACTAGGAACGAGGACTTTGCCACGTCAGCACGGGGAATCAGGAAGCTCGTGTTATCTGTCTCCTGCTACGACGAATACCTGTTTTGGCGCCTTCCGTTCACGAGTGCGCACCTGTGGGGTGTGTTCTCTGCTCTGCTGAGCTCCCTGAGAGCCAGGCCACGGCTCGCAGCACTGGGCACTGGTGCAGTGGGCACGGGCCGTAGGATTGGCACTGCCTACCACCTTGTTGCTTGGGGGCCCAGGAGAAGGGTTTACAGTGACCACCCCACAGGAAGACGAGAGGCAAATCCAAGTTTAGCTCAGGCCACACCTGTAATCCAGACACAAGTGAGAATCTGCTTCTCAGAGACTTGCTGCACTGAGCCAGCCCACGATGTAGAATCGAGAGAGCCAGATCCCACATGGCCACATGCATGGTTGGAGTCCTGGCCCCGGACATGCTGGGTGTGTGTGCGTGGTTACCCGAGTCCTGACAGGATGGAGAAATGGAGGAGAGGGGATTGCGGTGTGACCATGCCGTGTGTGTGTGTGTGTGTGTGTGTGTGTGTGTCTGAGGGTGCTCTCTCCCTCTCCCTCTTTCATTGTCTCTCTTGGCAAGGCTATGCACAGATTTAAAAAAAATACATATGTAGGGGTCAGCATGGCATGGTGGTTAAAGTGTTGGACTCCCACATGGTCAACTTTGGTTCAAGTCTTGGATCTTACAGCTTGCTTTCTCACTCTCCTCTCTCTCTCTGTCTCTCTCTGGTCAAATTGAAGAAAAATAAATAAATAGATAGATATTTTAAAAATACATACATATATAGAAATTGGTTAGATTAAAATCACAGAACAGCTTTCATAACAGAAGTAGAAACCATAAATCTACCAAGTAGTCATTTATTGTCCCTAAGAATATAGAGACAAAGGATGGCAAAAAAAAAAAAAAAAAGAGCTGTCTTTATTTTTTAACTTTTTAAAATTAATTCTCTTTTTAATTATTCATGATATCACATGTGCACACATGATGGGGGTATATGGGGGGGGGGAGAAAAGAGAACCCATAATAGGGC
>NW_006159427.1:6754323-6760051 GCF_000334495.1 Tupaia belangeri chinensis
CCGCCCAATAGGGAAAAACCCCCCCGAAAAAAAAAAAAAAAGAAATGGAAAATTATTTGTTGATAACACGTGTGTTGATGTGCTTGATCGAGCCAATATACAGTGTATTCTAGATGGAAAATTCATTTTGTATGCTGTAATGATGTATAGTGAATTAATGTAAAAACAATGTACAGGAAAAAAAGAAAAGAATGTAGAGACATCTCTGTCTGAGTGTCACTCTGTCAGCTGCGTGTGTGTAACTTCAGATACTAACTCATCGGTGGACCTCCCCGAGTTCAGGAACCCTCTCTGTGTCCCACCCCTGCCTAGTGCCTTCAAGCAGCCACCAGCCACCTCCTGGGGCACGTGCTGTTTGGCAGGGACAGTTCTGGCACAGCTGTCATGAGCTGACCAGCTCGTCAGCGTTTATGCCCGCTCTTGGTCTTGCTCCTGCCTCAGTTTCTCCTGGCCCCTTCGGAGTTTCTTTTTCTTTTTTTAAAAGTTTTTGTTATCAGGCACATGCACTTGCCAGAGACGGAAAGGCAGAGAGAGAGAGAGAGAGAGAGAGGCGCAATGTGAGGAATCATCCCCCGGGGGGTATGGCCATGGCACAATCCCTTTCCCACTTTCCTCAGGATTTGGGGCGCACATACACATATACCCAGCGTGATTTTCTAGCTGCCGGGTCTGGGACTCGAACCACAAAGCTGGCCATCTGGGATCCAATGCCTTTACCTCCTGCTGGCCGTGGACATGGGTTTATCGCTGATGGCCGTGTTATCCCCTTCACTCTTTTCCTTGACTTGACACTCCTTGACTTTCTGCGTCCCCAAACCTCAGAGAACCTCGTGGCTCTGCTTCCGGCTTCTTCCCCTCCCCTGGGCTCCAACTCCTTGCTCCTTTCGATCATGGGTTTCGATTTGGCTTTTCTGAGCAGCAGGCCCTTGGTCTTCCAGGGACGTGGTTAGACACAGACTGGGGCTTTGGCTGTCATGGAGAAGCTCGCTCGTGCCAGCCCTGTGGATACCGTAATGGCAAGCTTGCAGGCCGCGCCTGGGCCAGGCCTGTTGGTCCTGCCTGCGGGGGCTGGAGCGCTGGGCTCTGCTGTCCAGACTGAACCTGGGCTACACTCCCGAGATCGCATTTTAACTCATTTCACTTAGCGCCCAAGACACACGGGACCCTGCATTTTCTGGTGGGTTGTTCTTACTGGACGATGGTGCAGGGTCGGAACCTGTGGGTTTCGGGGTTACCCACAGCCTGCCCTGCTCACGGTGGCAGCCAAGGGAAGAGATGGCCATGCTTACAACCAAGAACACGCCAGGTGTTTCAGTTCATTGTGCTGCTAACAACAGAGATACGATGCCTGGGTTGGAGTCATTTTTAACAGCCATTGACTGGGACCAGCGGTTGGTGTAATCGCTATGTCGCTGGACTCCCATGTAACCCACTGCAGTTCGAATTTCGAACCCGGGGCTTAAACTCACGCAGGGCACGTGCCTGCGTGCTGAAGATCCCAAGAGGAGAATGGAGGAGAAGGGATTGCGGTGTGGCCATCCCTCCTGGGGGGTGATTTCTAGCTTTCTGTCTCTCTGTCTCTGTCTCTGTCCTTCTGGCAAGAACATGTGCCCTGTAGTAAAAAAAAACTCACAAAAATAAAATAGTCATTTATTTAACTCCGGGTTTTGAGGTTCCGAGGTGGCTCTGGGCCTCTTGTGCTGGGGGCCATGCTGTAAACTGATCTTAATCTCAGTTTTTGCCCTCTTACTTTCTCACTGCCAAGTCTCAGCACGAGGACTGTTGAGGTGGGTTCGAACCTCAGCACAGCAATTCCTCTGGTGCTCCTGGGGCCCCTGAGCTGAGCTGTCGCCAGCCTACAAGGTGACGCTCCTTCCTTCAAGGCTTCGGTTGGCAGTGAAGAGCTGCCCTAGTTCTTTCTGAGGCAACAACGGATGGTTCTCTAACGACACCGGGTAGCTGATGTTTCCGTCTACCGCCATCTCCTTGCCTGACGGGGAGAAGGGAGAGGATCTCCTTCCGCACCCTCCAGGGAGGCCCGTCTCGGAAGTCAGGGCACAGCGCCAAGCTGGCCCGATGCTGTCTGCAGTAACTGGGCTCTGCTAGGAGGTGTCGGGCATCTGGGCCAAACCGGTGGCCCATGGCGGGCAGCTGTTGGTGTGGCTGGCCCCCACCAGTGACCTGGCTGGAGGCTAGGCTCAGGATGTTGGGGGGGCTGCCCCTTAGCCATGTCCAGAGGGGCTAGGCACCCCAGGAGGCCCACTGGGCATCTACTGCGGGCACCCGTGCCTCTGCGTCGGCGAGACCCAGGCAGCATTGGTCTGGGCTGGCCGAGGGCAGTGCGAGTTGGTGCAGCTTTTGCAGTCCGTGGACAGAAGCCCGGTGGCCTTCCCGCAGGCCCTGAGCGACTACTGTGAAGTCTGCAGCACGGTGCGTGGGCCGGTGGGGGTGGCCGGTCAGTAAAGCTGCCCACAGCTGTTCCTGGACTAATATCTTTCCTTGTGGCCCTACTACGTAACGGTGAGGAAGTTGGTTTTTGAAAAAGAAGCAGGTTGGACCCAGTGGGGATGGGCTGGTTAAGGTGCTGGACTCCTACATAGCTGACCGCCGTTTGAGTCCCAGACCCCGTGGCCTGAAAATCACTCCAGGCGTGCCCAAAATTCTGAGAAGAGAATGGAGGAGAAGGGATTGAAGTGTGGTATTCCCCACTGGGAATGGCAAGTGTGTGCACCCTGTGGCTAAAATTAAAAAAAAAAAAAAAAATTAAAAAAGAAGAAAAGAAAAACCATGCCTGGCACATGTGGGCATGTGCCCAAAATCCCAGGAGGAGCTTGGAAGAGAAGGGATTGTGGCATGGCCATCCGTACACGTGTCTTTTCTCACTTTCCCTCTCTGTCTCTCCCTCTGTCTCTCCCCAGCAGGCGCAAGTGCCCTATGGCAAAAAACCAAAAAAAAAAAAAAAAAAAAAAAAAAAAAAGCATGTTTTCAAAGGTTCTACCCTGTTACTGGTCCTCTTCCAGTTTCACTTTCTCATTTTTAAAATGAGAGTCACAGGATCTCCATATTTTCCTCCAATCTCAAGGACGAGGTATAAGAATTCTATCACGCTATGAGGCCCTTTGACGCCTTGGGGAAGGCATTGGAAAATAGCAATTAGGATTAAAATAGAATTTTGAAATCAGATTAGCTTTTTCTCATGATTTTCATATTTTTATTTTTTCTATTCTTTTCATTCTCATCCCCTTTTCAATCTAGGGTTTGAAGCATGTCGTTTTCTAATATTTCTAATTAAGCCAATCAAGTTTACTTGAAGAAGATGGAAAATAGGGTACCCAATTACATGCTGGAGGCCATAGCATTGTTTTCCTTTTCCAGCAGTAAAAGCACTACCCATTTGGAACATTGTTTATAATTGAATTTACATTTACAATCAACCTCAAGCCCAGAATGTGGGCTTGGGTTGGTAGGGAAAAGAATCAAAAGTCCAAACATGATTAACAAAAGCGGCAGCAACATTGTCCCGCACAGTTGGAAACAAACCCCCGCTGATTTTTCTTAGAGTCTTCTGAATCAAAATGAAACAAAACAAAGCAGAAATTTCAACCTAAATAAATAAATAAATAAATAAATAAATAAATAAATAAAACAAGCCACAAAACAAAGAACCTTAATGAAAATGCTACTTAAAAATAACTTTAACCTTTATATTTTTCTTTTCCTATTAAGACAAATATTATGTAACAATGAAACTCTCCTTTGTGTTTGACAATGTTACAGAGGTGAAATATTTCAGATTTGCTGTCTGGAGCTGACTCCATGGCCTGGTGGTTGAGGCAGTGGCTCCCACATGGCTGACCCTGTGGTTCAAGTCCTGGACTCGGTACTAGGGAAACACTGGACGCGTGTGTGCGTGCCAAGAATCCTGAAAGGAGCCAGAGATGGAGAAGGGATTTCACCATGACCGTCCCCGTGGGCAATGTTCTCCTCTGCCTCTCTGTCTCTCTGGCTATGCACCCCTAGAGGCCTAATGGGCTTCCACGGCAAGAACTTCACGCCTCTGTGTGGGGTAGGGTTGGTGGAGGCCGGCAGGGTTCCCGGCAGCTTTGGTAGTCCACCGTGAGAAGCCGCCTGGCCTTCCTGCATGCCTGGTTCAGTCCCGTGTAGCTACAGACCCAGGATTTGGGGCACCCGCCCACTTTATCCCACTGTGATTTTCAGGCCATGGGGCCAGGATTGGACCATGCAGTCCGCCATGTGGGATCCGGCTGGCCCAAATTCAGAAAGATTTATTTGTTTCTTTTTTCTCTTTCTTTCCTTTTTCCTTTGTTTTTCTTTCTTTTTTTTCCTCTCTCTTTTTTCTTTTTTCTTTTTTCCTCCTTCCTTCCTTCCCTCCGAAGGCACATGCACGTGTGTGTGTGCATGGAAAGAGAAGAGAAAGCACCTGCAGTGGGACCTGGGCTCACCACAACCCCCTTTCCTCCTATTCTGCACCCCGTCAGGATCCTGGGGAGCATGCATCCAAGGTATGTTTTTCTTTTCGTTTTCGAGAGGTTTTTGCTATAGGGCACATGCACTCCCTGGAAAGACAGAGAGAGACAGAGAGACAGAAAACGAGAAATTACCCACCGGGTGGGGGGGATGGCCACGCCGCAATCCCTTCTCCTCCATTCTCCTCTTGGGATCTTGGGCACGCATGCACACGTGCCCGGCGTGAGTTCAAGTCACCAGGTCCGGGACTTGAACCGTGGTCACTACATGGGAGTCCAGCGACATAGCCATTACGCTAACTGCTGGTCTCTTTCTTTCCTTTTTCTTTCTTTCTTTCTTTCTTTCTTTCTTTCTTTCTTTCTTTCTTTCTTTCTTTCTTTCTTTCTTTCTTTCTTTCTTCCTTCTTTCCTTCCTTCCTTCCTTCCTTCCTTCCTTCCTTCCTTCCTTCCTTCCTTTCTTTCTTTCTTTCTTTCTTTCTTTTTTTTTTAATGTGAGAAAGAGAGAAAGGGTATGGAAGAGGAGGATGGAGTGAGAGGTGGTCTCACTGTTTCGATCCCAGCTTCTGCTTCCCAGCCAGCCGGGACCACAAGTGTATACCAGGGGTGGCCTGTTCAGCTGGTCTGGGATCCGAATCTGGGCCTCCCCATCCCTGCTCGGCAGAGCCTGGCCACTTGCCACTGTGGCTGGCCAGGCCAGAGCTTTCATTCTCCTCTCCAGTGACCCCTTTAGTCTGGGGAGAAGGAGAAGCCACTGCAAACTGCATTTTCATTTCATCTTCTTGAGTGGAGGACAGAGGAAAGGAAAAATCTGCAAGCTCATTCTCTCCCTTCTCGCTGCCTCTTTCTTCCAAACTACTCCCTCAACCAAAAGAAGCAGAAATCAATGGATTCTGATCTTTTGTGGTTCATACTAGCGAACCTTTCTGAACTTACTATCTTTTTAGTAGGTAATGTTTTCCTTGAAAATGTATAGAACTACCTGCAAGAAAGTAGTGATGTATGGAATTTACTTTTTTTTTTTAAAAAAGAATTATTTATTTAATTAAATTAATTAATTAATTTATTTTTTAATTTGGCCAGAGCCAGACACACAGAGAGAAGGAAAATGAGAAAGCAAGCCACCAGGTCTGGGACTAGAACTGTGGTCACTCATGTGGGGATGTTAGCACCTTAACCACCACACCACCTGCCGGCCCCTGGAATTTATTCTTTACTAGTCTTTTTTTTTTTTTTTTTTTTTT
>NW_006159427.1:6760419-6764750 GCF_000334495.1 Tupaia belangeri chinensis
GTGCATGCGTGTCCAAGATCCCGAGAGGAGAATGGAGGAGAAGGGATTGCGGCGTGGCCATCCCCCCTAGGGTGGGTGATTTCTCGCTTTCTGTCTGTCTCTCTTTGTCTGTATGGCGAGCGCGCGCGCCCTATAGCAGAAAACCTCTCCTCCACCCCAAAAAAAACCTAAAAAAAAAAAAAGCATAAGAGATCCTGTTTCAATTTCAGTGACTAGTGTCAGGATGTATTTTATAAAGTCATAAAATGTCAAGCTTCATGTATATTGTATTTTTTCTCTTTTTAGGCTTTTGTCATAAGGCTCACCCAAAAGGAGAGAGAGAGAAATTCAGAGAGGGGTAAGTGAGAAATAACACCCCAGGGGAATGGCCATGCCACAATCCTGCACACATGTACACGTGCATCTTCAAGCCACCAGGTCTGAGACTTGAACTGTGGTCAGCCATGTGAGAGTCCAGCACCTTAACCACCATGCCACTTGCTGGCCCCTGTGAATTGTATTTCTAAAGCCTTAATAGCCCTCAGAAACTGTAACTATCCCGACAACTCATTCAGTTTATTTCTCGCACTAGCCTGAAAGCATTTCCTCTCGGAACGTGGTCAGTGAATACCATGGGGGGATTTCATGGAAATTCTTTGTTTCATAACTTTGTTTTTCTAGAATAACCAACCAGCCCAGAGAAATCCGGCTTTTCACTGAACAGTGACTGGTGTTTCAGAAGTAAAGTAAGCCTGTACCACGGGAATTGCCAGGCACTGCAAAAAAACGCTAGCCTGAGTTACGGCATCGGGCTACACGGGCTGTCCAATCGAGATGCACAGACAAAGGGTGACGAGGATGGTTGGCATAGGGCAGGTCAATGGTTAGCGTGTCCAAGTTTTCTTAAGTGAAACGTGAGAGAGAGAGAGCGAGAGCCGAGAGATGGGGGAGAGGGAATTCCGGCATGGTTACATTGACACACTAACAGGTACTCTGGGTCCAGCAGGTGGCGTGGTGGTTAAGGTGCTGCACTCCCACATAGTCAACCACGGTTCAAGTCCTGGGCCGTGTGGCTTGCTTTCTTACTTTCTCTCTCTCTTTTTCTCTGTCTCTGATGAGCGCATGTGTCCTAGAACAGATTAAAAAATAGGGACCAGCAGTTAGCTTAATGGCTATGTCGCTGAACTCCCATGTAGTCGGCTGTGGTTTGAGTCCCAGACCTGGTGGCTTAAACTCACGCCGGGTGCGTGTGCGTGCGTGCCTAGGATCCTGAGAGGAAAATGGAGGAGAAGGGATTGTGACATGGCCATCCCCCCTGGGGGATGATTTCTCGCTTTCTGTCTCTCTGTCTCTCTCTATCTTTCTGGTGAGCGCACATGCCCTATAGCAAAAAAAATAGGGGGGCCCCCTCCCCTATAAAAAAAAAAAAAAAAAAAAAAAAAAAAAAAAAAAGCTCTGGACTCTATCCTGCACTGCAATCACACGTATGATCACTGGGATTCAGTTAAGGATTTTCACAAATTGAAAAATAGTAATGATAATAACTTTTAAAATTAAATAATAGTAATGTATTTATTTTTTTAGAGAGAGATTTTTGCTACAGAGTGCATGCACTGTCTGGAGAGACAGAAAGTGAGAAGTCACCTCCCAGGGGAATGGGTGCACCACAATCCCGTCTCCATTCTCCTTCTGGGATTTTGGGCACACACACCCAGCATGAATTTTAAGCTGCTGGGTCTGGGGCTCGAACCAAGGTCAACTATGTGGGAATCCTGCAACATAACCATTACACTATCTGCTGGTGCCTAAATAAATAATTCTTTTAAAAAACGTACTCTGGAAGGGAGTTCGTGGGGCCAGTGGAGGTGTGGAGGTTAAGGTGCTGGATCCCACATCGCCAACGGTGCCGTTCAAGTCCAAGGCCCGATGGCTTAAAAATCACGCTGGGCGTGTGTGTGTGAGTGCTCCCCAAAATCCCAGGAGAATGGAGGAAAAGGGGTTGGAGTGTGGCTAACTCCCTTGGGGTGTGATTTTTCACTTTTTCTCTCTGAGTCTCTTTCTATCTCTGTCTCTCTCTGGTGAGCACACACACTTTATAGCAAGAAAAACCAAAAACAAAAAAAAAAAAAACGGAAAAGAGAAAAAAGAAGCGAGTTTGGAGTTAGCCCCATAGCCTGGTGGTTCAGGGAACTGGATCCCACATTCCTGACTGCATGGTTCAAGTGAGTCCTGGCCCTGGCAGCTTGACTCAATGGGCACTTGTGCACGCATGCCCCAAATCCCGATGAGGTGGGTGAATGGAGAAGGGATGCGGTGTGACCATACCCCACTGGGGGTGCTTTCTCCCTTCCCCTCTCTCCCTCTCTGTCTCTTTCTCCCTCACGTGCCCTCTGACAATTGAGAACAAAATGGAAAAAGAAGGCCACTTTGACAGTTTTCGAGCTGTAGTCCTTCTGTGGTGCACGAACCTGACTCATCTCGATTTTCTGCATCCTCCAATTGCAGAAACGCCTCACGTGTGCGTGCGAGAGAGCGATGAAAGGACAGTGAAGAAGGGGATGAAACATAAAGGCACATCAGAGAGAGGGAGGAAGTTACATCCTTCCCTTGGGCCTGGAAAAGGGAAACGACCGGACAGGTTAACCTTGAATGAAGTCGGCACCGGGCCGCAGCAGCCATGTCTGCTACCTGGAGCCTTGAGGCCTCGGACTCCAGTGTGAGGAGGCTCGAGTCATCAGCAGAGGCCGCTTCCTGGAGCTCGTTCTGACCAGACTCCAAGTCAGGTCTCAGCTCCTCCTGGACTCTTGGTTCCTTGTCATTTCTTTTTAAAACAATTGATATATTTTTTGCAACATTTATTAATTTACTTCTTTATCTAATTTGCTGTCTTTTGGGCCACCAGGTTTGAGGTTTGAACTATGGTCAGCCATATGAGAGTCCAGCACCTCAACCACCATGTCACCTGCTGGCCCCTTGTCATTTGCATAGCTCCCCACTCCCACGACAGGGTGGTCGAAGCGTGGGCCTTAGACGGGGGCTGCTTCACGGACTGTTGAACTGGTTCATGATGGAGGGTGTAGACTTTTTGTTGTTGTTGCCAGAGGGTGCGTGTGCTCATCAGAGAGAAGTGAGAGAGAGAAGAAGAGAAAGCACCCCCATGGGGCATGGTCATGCTACAATCCCTTCCCCCATCTCTCCCTCCTTTCGGGATCTTGGGCATGTGTACACGTAGATCTGGTGTGTGTTTCCAGTTGCAGGGGCCAGGACTCAAACTGCACAGTCAGCCTGTGGGATCAAGCTCGCTTACCCACCAGGCCACAGGTTGGCCCACATGCACACACGTCCGGTGTGAGTTTAAGCCACCGGGTCTGGGACTTGAACTGTGATCAACTACATAGGAGTCCAGTGACATAGCCATTACGCCAACGGCTGGTCCCTGTTACTTTCTTTTTAATTAATTTATTTCTTCCCTGAATGAGAGAGATAGGGCCAAGAGGTGGCATAGAGGTTAAGCACTGGATCTCATATGGGCAGCTTCTCAGTTCAATTCCTGAACCTGGCCACTTGAGAGTCACACGAGGCACGTATGTGTGCATGCCCAGAGGGTGGGAGAGTGGGACTGCAGCATGGCCTTCACCCCGGGTGTGATTTCTCACTTCTGTCTCTTTCTGGTGAGTGCACTCACTCTGTGGGGAAGGAACTAAAAAAAAGGAGAAGAAGGAGAGGAAGAGGAGGAGAAGGAAAAGGAGGAAGAAGACGACGACTATTCATGTTATCATTTCTTTCTGAGAAAGCTTGGGAAATTTGTGTCTTTTGAGTGACGTATCCATTTTTTTTCTTTCCTTTTTTTTATTAATTAATTTTTCTTTTTTTTTTTAACATTAATACACTATACATCATTACAGTATACAAAATGAATTTTCCATCCAAAATACACTGTCTGTTGGCTCAATCAAGCACATCAACATACGTGTTATCAACAAACAATTTTCCATTTCTTATGTCTTGTACATTTTGCTTTTTTTTTTTTCCATCCTATCCTTGGTTCCCTATCCCTAACCTTCTGCCATGTCCCACCCTCCTCCCATTGTCTCTGGTATCCATGATTGCTTTCGCCTTCCCCCCCCATTTAATTGATTTGCTAATGAACTTAATTTGTCTAAATATTTCCAATAGCAAGCACAGCTGATACATACATACACAAGAACCCATGTCTGACTTTAGGCATAAACCTCAGTGAGTAGAATGAACATACTATAAAATAGTACCTAGCTGGGGCTATATAGCTTACTGTGGTCATCAAATACACAGTTTTTTCTTTAAATTTTGGTAACAGTTTTAGTATTTTTTTT
>NW_006159427.1:6765871-6811030 GCF_000334495.1 Tupaia belangeri chinensis
ATATTATTCTCAAATTTTTGGGCCATTTTCTCAGTGTCCGTGGTGGATTTTTCTAGACCAGCAATTTTTCTCTTCTACATTTGAGATTCTATTTTCTGTATGATCTAGTCTGCTTTTAATCCTTTCAAGGGAGATTTTGACTTCCGGTATTATAGCCTTCATCTCTAACAGTTCCATCTGATTCTTTTGTAAAGTGTGAAATTCCTTTTAGATCTTGCATGAATTTCCTCACCTCCCTCTTCAACTCCTTTCTCCTTCCTCTTCAGCAGTTCCTTGTCTCTCTTCTCTTCCATCTCTGTTAGCTTTGCCATTATGAATGTTCTGAATTCTTTATCAGACATTTCCATGATTTCCATTGAACTGTGTGTGGATGAAGAGGAGCTATCCTTTTCCCTTGTGGGAGAGGTATTTTCCTGCTTCCCCATATTTCTTGTGGTCCTGCAGCGATTTCTAGTCATCTGGTGGATGGTCGATTTCTTTCCAAACTTGGAAGTTTAATCATGCAAGTTTTGTATGCTGCAGGCCCAGTTATCAGTGGGGCATCTTCCTTTCTCCCAAAATGGCTAGATCGCAGGAGCCATGGAGCTGTCTGTCTCTTGAAGACGGCCTTTTCTGTTCCCTTCTGCCTCTCCTCAACGTATCCATCTCATCCAGGTTGTTGACGTTACAGGCACAGAGTTTCTCAGAATGTTACCTTATCGTCCCTGACGTTTGCAGGGTCTCCATGGAGACTCTTTCATCCTCAATGGCAGTCATCTGTGTCTTTCTTCTCCACCTTCCAGCTGGTTTGACTACAAGTTTATAGTTTCACTGATTTTTTAAAAGCAGCTTTGGCTTCAGGGATTTTCCTCTATTATTTGTCTATTTTTTTAATGTTATTGTTTCTCTTGTATTTATTAATAATTTCCTTCCTTCTGCTTGCTTTGGGTTTAATTTACTTTTCTGTTTTTAGCTTTTTTTTTCCTTTAAAGTTTTTGCATTGGTTGTGTGCTCAGTCCAGAGTCAGAGAGATGATGAGAAAGGAAGTGAGAAACGACCTTCCAAGGGGGATGGCCATGCCACAATCCCTTCTCCTCCTGGGATTTTGGGCATGCATGTACATGTGCCTGGCATGAGTTTCAAGCTGCCAGGTCCAAGACTTAATCCATGGTCTGGCATGTGTGAGTCCAGTGCCTTAACCACTCTGCCACCTACTCTCACTTTTTTTTTTTAGCTTTTTAAAGGTAGCAGCTTATGTAATTGATTTAAGAATTTTCTCCTTTCTTTCTTTTTGGGGGGGGTGTGGAGAAGTTTTTGCCATAGGGCGCATGTGCTTGCCAGACAGGCAGAGAGAGACAGAAAGCGAGAAATCACCCCCCAGGGGGTATGGCCACACCGCAATCCCTTCTCCTCCATTCTCCTCTCGGGATCTCGGGCACGCATGTATACACGCCTGTGTGAGTTTTAAGCCACCAGGTCAGGGACTCGAACCGTGGTAGACTACATGGGAGTCCAGCGACATAGCCATTATGGTAACTGCTGGTCCCAAGAGTTCTTTTTTTCTTAGGTAAGTACTTAGTGCTATACATTTCCCTCTAAGCACTTCTCTAGCTATATTCTGTAAAGGTCGATGTTAGGTTTTCGTTTCCTTTTAATACAAAATATTTTGTTTTTCTTTTGCTATAAGGTGCATACTTTTGCTGGAAAGACACAAATGGAGAGAGAGAGAGAAAATGAGAAATCACCCTTTGGGAGAATGGCGGGAGTTGGGGAATGCATGTACATGCCCCCACGTGAGTTTCAAGGCCCCAGGTCTGGGAATCAAATGGGATTATAACCATGGCTGACCATGTGGGAGTCCAGTGCTTTAACCACCACACCACCTGCTGGCCCCAATTTAAAATATTTTCTAACCCTTGTGATTTACTCACTGACTCATAGCTTATTTAGAAGTGTGTTGTTTAGTTTCCAAATATTTAGAGACTTTCCAGATACTTTTTATTTCCCGACTTGTTTAAGTCTTCTATGGCCTGAGAATGTACTTCTTATAATTTCCATTTTTAAAATTTGTTACAGTTTGTTTTATGGCCCATAATATGTTCCGGCTTAGTTAAATATTGGTTATGTAAACTTGAAAAATAATGCATATTCTGCAATTTTTTTAACAGCGTGCTTGAAAATGTTAATTAGATGAAGTTGGCCTGGGCCTTCCATGGTCTTATTTATGCTATCAGTTCCACAGGGAAGAAGACTGCTGTCTCCGACCACACTTGTGGATCTGTCTGTTTTTCTTTTTAGTTCTGTCAGTTCTTGCCTTTCATATTTTTAAAAATAATTATTTATTTATTTAGTTCCATTCGTTATTACCGTCTTTTAATTTGGCCAGAGAGACAGTGAGAGAGAAAGAGAAAATGAGAAAACAAGCCTCCAGGTCCAAGACTCAAACCACAGTCGGCCACGTGGGAATCCGGTGCCCTTAACCACCATGCCACCTGCCGGCCCTGCCTTATGTATTTTGAAGTTTCATTATTAAGTACATAAGTACATAATCAGCTGGGGTTATTATATCTCTTTTTTTTTTTTTAGAATTTTTTTCTTTATTTTATTTATCATTATTGGTACTTTCAATTTGACCAGAGCGAGACACAGAGAGAAAGAAAGGAAGAAAGGAAAAGAGAGAAAGCAAGTTGCCACGTCTGGAACTTGACCGGTGGTCAGCCACGTGGGAGTCCAGCGCCCCACCTACCATGCCACCTGCTGGCCTCCTCCTTTTTTTCTATTTAAAGAATGATTTGTTTAATTTTATTTATCATTATCATCATTTTTAAATTTGCCACAAGGCACGTGGACTCACCAGAAAGAGAGAGAGAGAGAGAGAGAGAGAGAGAGAGAGAGAGAGAGAGAGAGAGAGAGAGAGAGAGAGAGAGAGAGAGAAAGCAAGCCACCGGGCTCAAGACTTGAACCGCAATCAACCATGTGGGAGTCCAGCACCCCAACCACCATGCCCACTGCTGGCCCCAGGTTGTTATATCTTTACTACTTGATCGTGCTTATTTTTTTTAATAAAAAGAATTATTCATTAAATTTTGTCTGTTCATTCATTCATTTTGATTTGATCAGAGAAAATACAGATAGAGGGAAAGTGAGAAAGCAAGCCATCAGGTCCAGGACTCAAACTGTGGTCGGCCATGTGGGAGTGTCCAGTGCCTTAACCACCACACCACCTGCAGGTCCCAATAATTGATCTCTTAATCATTATGTAATGTCCCTCTCTTTGCCTTTTCAAAAAACATCCATGATAGGGACCAGCAGTTGACGTAATGGCTATGTTGCTGGACTCCCATGTAGTTGACTGCGGTTGGAGTCCCGGACCTGGTGGCTTAAACTCACACTGGGAGCGTGTGCATGCGTGCCCAGGATCCCGAGAGGAGAATGGAGGAGAAGGGATTGCGGTGTGGCCATCCCCCCTGGGGGGTGATTTCTCACTTTCAGTCTCTCTGTCTTTCTGGTGAGCACATGCGCCTATAGCAAAAACCTCTCCAAAAAAAGAAAACAAAAACCATCCATGATAGATGACACGTATGTGTAGGAGAGCGTGAGGAGCACCCTCCACAGTGTTCGGTCACCACGATCCCCTTCCTGCAGCCTCCATCCTGCCAGGATCCTGGGCATGAGCCTGCACCCGGTGTGTTTCCAGTCCTTTCGGGTCAGGGACTTGAACCACAGTCAGATCACAGTGTGGTAAGCTACCAGCTGGGCCGCAGAAGCTGTGCCGACTGTCTCTTTTGATCCCTGGTAATATTCCTTATTCTCAAGTATACTTTGATACTAATATAGTCTCTCCAGCTTTCTTCTGATCAGCAGTTGTATGGCACATTTTTTCCCATCGTTTTACTTTACATTACTTATGTCTTCATATTTAAAATGAGTTTCATATAAACAGTATGTAATTAGGTCATCTTTTTTAAAAATCCAGTCAATCTGCCTTCTCATTGGTACATTTAGATGTTATACACTTGAAGTAATTATTGACATAGTTAGATTGAAGTTTATCATCTTTCTAGATGTTTTCTATTTAGTCTATTCTTTTTTCTCCCCTTATTTGATTTTTTTTTTTTTTTGGATTGGGTATTTTTTATGATTTCATTTTATCTTTATCTTTAACGTATTATTTATACCTTCAATTTTTTTTTAGTGATTGCTTTAGAGATTACAGTATTTATTTTCTTTCTTTCTTTCTTCTTCCTTTCTTCCTTTCTTTTTTTAGAGAAAGATTTTTGCTATAGGGCATGTGCACTCACTGGGAAAACAGAGACAGAGAGACAGAAAGAGAGAAATCACGCCCCAGGGGGATGGCCACGCCACAATGCTTTCTCCTCCACTCTCCTCTCAGGATTTTGGGCACACATGCACACACACGCAGTGTGAGTTTTAAGCCACCGGGTCCAAACCACAGTCAGCTATGTGGGAATCCCGTGCCTCCAGCGCCATGCTACCTGCTGGCCCTACAACATACATTTTTAAATTTAGTACAGTCTTTCAAATAATTTGCTTCACATTTGGTTTTTCAATGTGTTTTCTCTTTTCCTGAAATTACCCATGATGACTTGTCTTGTTGCTGAAATTAGTGATAGTGATTTTATTGATAAATTAACTTTTGGAAAGTTCCAACAACTATGTCATATCTACAGATTCAGAATGTTTGACCGTTTAATATTTTTGGGCTTCTCTGTATACCTGGTAGTCTTATAGGTCCCCCCCCCCCCAAGCCAGCTCCCTTGTTTAAGATAGTAGAGAGACTGAGGTAAATACCTATTACTCCAGAGATGAGCACTTTTCTCTTCGGCTTGCCCTTTGGCGTGTATATGGGGGGAATGGAGTTGATGAGTTCAAAAGTTGACATTGGTTTAGATTTGGTTGTTGCCATGGCTACCCTCAGCACACCACAGGCTACAAATTCCTCTGTGTTATTTTGAGTGTAGGGTGGGGAGTTGACCAGAAGGTTTTCCTCAGCGTCTGTTCCAGCCTCCGGTGCGGGAAACAGCGCTCCTCCTGCATCTCGGGGGGCTCCATCGGGAGACGGACCTGGTGGCATTGCTTGGTACTGGACCCTCATGGTCCTGGTGGTGGAGGTGAGCTGTGCACCCTCCGTGGTTCTGACCGGCCCACCCTCAACAGACACCGTGTGCTTGGATCGCTGGGCAGGGGCCCTCCTGGAGATCCTCCCCCAGCACTCCCCAGGGGTGGGAGGTCTCTAGTGCTCCTGACCCACGGCTCCTGACCCGCTGCCAGGGCTAGCGGGTTTCTTCTCCCGTCCTCTCGTCTCACTGGGTCTTCACCAGCACTCCGAGGGTGCCGCGTTGGACGTCCTTCTTGCTATGCTTTAGGCTCTGATTCCTGAGGGGAGGCAGGAAAGATGAGTCTCGGGGGGCTTTGTGCCTTTCTTCTCCTTCCCCAGGCTGCACCACCAAGCAGGTTTTCTTTCTTTCTTTTTTTTTTGGAGAGGTTTTTGCTATAGGGCATGTGCGCTTGCCAGACAAACAGAGAGAGACAGAGAGACAGAAAGTGAGAAATCACCCCCAGGGCGGATGGTCACGCCGCAATCCCTTCTCCTCCATTCTTCTCTTGGGATCTTGGGCACGCATGCACACCCACGCACATGCACCCGGCGTGAGTTTAAGCCACCGGGTCCGGGACTCAAACCATGATTGACTATGTGGGAGTCCAGCGACATAGCCATTATGCTAACTGCTGGTCCCAACCAAGCAGGTTTTCTCAGAACGCAGGGCGGGACGTGTCCTGTCCCCAGCCTTTCTTGTGAGCACCCAGTGAAGTGTGTAGACAGCCTGTGAGTGGGTGCAAATCCTCTGTGTAGGCTCCCAGGAGTCCTGTCAGTCACACTAGCCCGTATTCAGCCTTGAGGGGTTCATTAAAAAGTATAACTGGGGACCAGCAGATGGTGTAGCAATTACCTTGCTGGACTCCCACGTAGTCAGTCAACCATGGTTCAAGTCCCAGACCATGAAACTCATGCCCGGAGCATGTGCGTGCATGTCCCAGGTCCCGAGAGGAGAATGGAGGAGAAGGGATTGTGGTGTGGCCATCCCCTGGGGAGTGATTTCTCAGTTTTTGTCTCTCTGCCTCTCTCCAGGCACACACAACCTATAGCAAAAATCTCTCCAAAAAAAAAAAAATCACTGAATTCTTCACAGCCGATCTGGCTTCTGGCAGCATCTACTTTGGGTAACCAAGTGCTCGACTTCTCTCCCCCTGGAGGCACCTGTCTTTTCTCAGCTTTTATGCTGGTTAGTGGGTCCGAAAGCTCAGCTTTATGATGGGTTCAAGAAGAGCTGTGAATCTGTTGATGTGTCGTTTGTTGTTAAGTGTGGGATCCACGCTCTTTCCAGCTGTTTGGGCCCTAAGCAGGAACCTGAGCTTCCCCACATACCTTTGAAAATGATTGAAGATAACAAAGAGCTTTGGTTGATGTGGGCTAAGAGAGAGACTGTTAGGATATGAGAAAATTTCAAAATATTTATTAACTTATTACAAAATAATAGTAATAAAGCCATTGCTTATTACAATCCATTTTTATTTATTTATTTATTTGGAGAGGTTTGTGCTATAGGGCACATGCGCTCGCCAGCCAGACAGAGAGAGACAGAGAGACAGAAAGCGAGAAATCACCCCCCAGGGGGGTTGGTCACGCCGCAATCCCTTCTCCTCCATTCTCCTCTCGGGATCTTGGGCATGCATGCACATGCGCCCGCGTGAGTTTTAAGCCACCGGGTTAAACCACGAACCATGGTTGACTACGTGGGATTCCAGTGACATAGCCATTATGCTAACTGCTGGTTCCTCCATAACCCATTTCTAATGAAGGATAATTGTATTAATATTTTCCAAAACAAAAAATTAGTAACGTGGTAGTGTAATGTGTGTGTATATGCATGTATCCAAGTATATATATAGATCACCTATATGCATTTTTTTTTGCATAAAAGTGTGTATATGCACATGAGAGAGAGGGAGCCCCCACTGAGTCCTGATCATACTATAATTCTTCTTCCTCCATTTCTCCAACCTGTGTCCTGGGGACATGAATGTGTGCTTGCCGTGGTTTTCAAGCAGCCAGGACTGGGTTTGAACCACAGGCGGTCATGTGCTATCTGGCTCCATACGTACAACACGTAACCACTGTGCTGCACGGTGTGGTTCACTTTCGAAGCTCTCCGTAGTGCGGCTTTGAAGATGTCTATTCTGTGTGGAGCTGCTTCCCCGTCCACCCTGCTGCCATAGCACATCACACAGCCCTGGAGTACCTGCTGCACGCTGATGAGAAAACCGGAGTGAAAAAGACAAACAAGGGTCAGCTACACGGCCTGGTGGTTAAGGCAGCCGGGTCCCAAATGGCCAATTTTGTGGTTCAAGTCCCAGACCTGGTGGCTTGAGAAATATGTTGGACGTGAGTGCACGCATGCCTCGAATCCTGGCAGGATGGAGAAACGGAGGAGAAGAGACGGTGGCATGACCATACTCCATTGGGGGTGATTTCTCCCTTTGTGTCTGTCTCTCCGTCACACCTTCCAGCAAAATTAAAAAAAATAAATAAATAAAACACCAAACAATATCTTACTGTGAAACTAGACTTGACTTTGCAGAGCCCCAGCAGGAGTCTCGGCCTCCTAGGTCCCATGTCATATTAGAATTCGAGCACTTCTGCTTCACAGCGTCTGTCCAGAAGCGATAGGAAGTACACCCTGTCAGGAAATAGAGCTCGACCCCCTCCCGAACGTGTGCCTTTGTTTATAAATTACACGTGACTACTACTATCAACGTGTATATTCTATTAGTGAAGCGATGTCTTGTCACTAAAAAGGAAATGGAATGGAAGTCATTGTGTTCCCTTCCTGCCATCCATTGCACCCCAGTCCCTAACTTGGAACCCGCTGAGTCAGAGCAGCAGCAGGAGATGTTGAAGTTCCGCTCCTGGGAGCTTCATCCCTCGCGTCTTGGGCAATGAAGAGCGAAATGAGGAGATGGAGTCACCAGAGGGCAGGGGCCAGGTGTGGCACCAGTGGCAGGTGCAGGAGGTCACACGCGAGGGGCACGCCTAATGACGAAGGAGTCTGTAAGAGAGCTTGTGACATCACTCCAAGGAGTTTCATCCTGGGGGAGAAATCTGAGAGTGGCTGGAATTTGTAACGCCATGCGTAACCACGCCAACCAGGTTCCTTCACGACGGGAGTCTTGGCAGGTAGGTTTGCCGTGGCCTCGCCTGGTCCTGGGGTACGGCAAGGGGGACTGGATTCCGAGGAGATGGGGACTATTCCCTTGGCTCCTTCCATGTGGTTCCAGCCCCTTCTCAGTTGGGTACAAACACAGCGTATTTTTACCCAGTTTCCAAGTGCGTTATTAGCAGCTTACTGGTGTGAGGAGTGCATCAGTGGCCTCTCGCAGAGTAACACGTCTCGCCAAAGCAGCTTAGAACAAGCCTTTGTGAGCTCCCAGTTTCCGAAGCTCAGGCCAAACAAGTGCAGCCTCGCTGGGTGCTGCGGCTTGGAGTCTTTCACAAGCCTGCCAAGTGCTGGCCGGTGCCCAGACAACTCGGGGCTCAGTGCGGAGGATTGCTTCCAAGCCCATTCACACGGCTGTTGGCTGAAGGCCTCTGTCCCCTGCCAGGTTGGCCTCTCCGACAGGGCAGCTGGCTTCCCTTGGAGCAAGCCAGAGAGAGAACCAGAGACGATGCCTGTAACAGAAGCCGCAGTCTTTTTGTAACCTAATCTCAGAAATGATATCCTATTGCTTTTGTTGTCTTTTATTGTTAGAAGTAATATTCAAGGGGAGAGGATTACACAGGACATGAGTTTCAGGAGGCAGGGGTCACAGGGTGTCATCTTGGAGGCTCCCACCATAAGGAGCAAGGAGTAGATTCATTTTCTATTCTTTTTTTTTGGGGGGGGGAGGTTTTTGCTATAGGGCACGTGTGCTAGTCAGAAAGACAGAGACAGAGAGACAGGAAGCGAGATATCACTCCCCAGGGGCAATGGCCACACCGCAATCCCTTCTCCTCCATTCTCCTCTCGGAATCTTAAGCACCCACGCACGCACGCACACACACTTGGTGTGAGTTTAAGCCACCGGGTCTGGGATTCGAACCACGGTTGACTACATGGGCATCCAGCGACATAGCCATTACATCACCTGCTGGTCTTTTATTTTCTATTCTTCTTTTTTTTTAAAATAATTTTTAATTTAATTTTATTTATTTGTTGATTTTTTTTTTTTAACTTGACCAGAGAGAGACAGAGGGTGACAGTGAGAGAGAGAGGAAGTGAGAAAGTAAGCCACCAGATGTAGGACTCGAACCCTGGTTGACCATGTGGGAGTGTCCAGCCCCGTAACCACCACGCCACCTGCTGGTCCCCTCTTGTTTTTTATTCTTAATCACAGGCATGTTTGCTTTATCTCAGTTGCTTCTCTGCTAGAATAAAAGCTTCATGAGGATAGAACTTTATCTGACTTCATCACAATATGGTCACTTCAGGACCTACACCCGGACACCGCACGAGTGCACGCAGGGTCACTAAGTGACTATTCGTTGAGTGACTGCACAGCTCTCATGGGTTAAAGGCAAGGGAGGCCCATTACAGAGTTTCTCGGTTCTTTTATCTATCTTGTCTCACTTCTTTTTTTATTTGTTTTATTTATTTTTTATTTTTGCCATAGACCATGTGCACTTGCTGAAGAGAGAAGACAGAAAGAAAGTGAGAAATCACCGCCCCTCCACCCCCTGCAGGGAGGATGGCCATGCTGCAGTCCCTTGTTCTCCATTCTCCTCTTGGGATTTTGGGCACGCATGCACATGTGCCTTGCATGTTTTTCAAGCAAGGGGACTCAACAAAGTCAGACATGTGGGATTTAGTGTCTTCATTACCATGCGCCCAGCTGGCCCTGTGTTTCATTTTTTAAAAGCTGGACCCAAAGAGAATGGCCATTTAATTTTTGAGAGATAACGATTTTGGATAGGGTCTCACCATGTCATGACCTTCCTGCCCAGCCTTCCAGTTAACCAGGACACCCGACCTGTCTAGGTGGGGCTAGGAATTGAACATGGGACTCCTATATGCCCAATGCACTCACGTTTCTTCTTTGGAAACTAAGAACAACGGAGCCAGCAGGTAGTGTGATGATTACGGTGCTGGATAGACTTAACATGACAGACTCCGAGGTTCAAGTCCTGGACCTAGATGCCTGGAAAACATGGCAGGTGTGTGCACACATGCCCAAAGTCCCAAGAGGAGAATGGAGGAGAGATTGTGGCATGGCCATCCCCCTTGTGGGTGATTTCTCCCTTTCCCTCTCTCTGTCTTTCTCTGGCAAGTGCATACACCCTATAGCAAAAAACAAAAACAAACTCCAAAACCACAAAACTAAGCAAAACTAAGCAAAACTAAGAGGTGCCTGGCTATTAGAGCTGTTTTTAAGACCCTGGTAAACATCCAGAGGCTTTATGGCAACTGTCCTCCGTGTTGCGCACTGCTTTCTTTCTTTCTTTCTTTCTTTCTTTTTTGTTTGGAGAGATTTTCGCTATAGGGCGCGTGCGCTCGCCAGACAGACAGAGAGAGACAGAGAGACAGAAAGCGAGAAATCACTCCCCAGGGGGGATGGTCACGCCGCAATCCCTTCTCCTCCATTCTCCTCTCGGGATCTTCGGCACGCATGCACACGTGCCCGGCGTGAGTTTTAAGCCACTGGGTCCAGGATGCGAACCGCGGTCGATTATGTGGGAGTCCAGTGACATAGCCATTACGCTAACTGCTGGTTCCCGCTTTCTTTCTTTCTTTAAAAGAATTATTTAATTTTATTCATTGTCACTTTTATTTTATTTTATTTTATTTTAGTTTAGTTTATTTTGATTTATAAGATAAGCAAAGTGAGAAAGCAAGTTGCTAGGTTCGGGACCTGAACCGTGTCAGCCACGCGGCCCACGTGGGAGCCCAAGCTGCCTTAACCACCATTCCACCTGCCTGCCCACCTTCTTTTCTTTTTTTTAAAAAAAATTTCCAGAGGGAGCATGTGCTCACTGGAGAAAGAAGAGAAAAAGAGAGATGGAGGGGGAAAGTGAGAAAGCACTCCTTACAGTAGACCACACTGCAAGCCCTCTCCTCCATCTCTTCATCCTTTCAAGATTCTGGGCATGCACGCACATGTGCCTGGCACGTTTTTTGAGCTGACAGATCTGACTCTCAAATTGCTGGTGGCTGTGTAGGATCTACTGCCTTAACTACTGTCACTGGCTGGCCCTGTGTCCCTCTTTCTTGCCCATCCTTTAAGGCAACAGGCAGCTTTGATGGGCACGGTTTTAGACATCGGCGATTTTACTGTAGTTTATGTATGTGTTTTTACTTTGCCACAGCATGTGTGTGCTCACAGAACGAAGATGGAGAGGGAGCGATCACACTGCAATCCTCCCCATACTGGAAGGGAGGCTGCAGTCCCTTCTCCTCCACTTTCCTTTTGGGATTTTGGGCACATGCACACACATGCTGGTGTGCTTTCTTTTTCTTTTGAATTAATTAATAATTATTCTTTTAAAATTTGACCAGAGAGACAGAGAAAGGGAAAGCGAGAATGCAAGCTGCTAGGTCTGGGATTCGAATCATGGTCCACCATGTGGGAGTCAGTACTTCAACCACCATGTCACCTGCCAGCCCTACCCGGTGCGTTTTCAGGCTCCACGTCTGAGACTTGAACCACATGGTTGGCCATGTGGGTTCCAGTCACCTTAACCACCACGCCACTGGCTGGTCCGGCAACTCTGATTTTAGCCCTCTGGTTTGCTCTTGTTCTTAGAGGCTGCCGGTTTCTTTGAGAGAAGTCACGTTTATGTATCCACACTGGGAATTCCGTGAGCCTGAAGGAGATTCAGGAACTTGGGGTTTGCTTCTTCTGCCTCAGCTTTTTCATTCTTGTAAGACTTCCAACTGACTTCACTAACCCTATTCCTGAAAACTGGGAGTTTAGAGACTAGCGGATGGCATAATAGTTACGTCACTGGGCTCCCTCATGGCTGACTGCAGTTCAGGTCCCGGACCTGGAGGCTTAAAACTCACACCAGGTGCATGTGTATGCAATGCTCAAAATCCCGAGAGGAGAATGGCGGGGAGGGGATTGTGGTGTAGCCATTCCCCCTGGGAGAGTGATTTCTCGCTTTCTGTCTCTCTGTTTCTCTCTGTTCCTCCAGTGAGCACATATGCCCTATAGCAAAAATCTCTCTCAAAAACAAAACAAAACCCTGGAGTTTAATAGAAATAGTATGGAGCCAGCAGGTGGCGTGGTGTTTAAGGCGCTAGACACTCCCCCGTGGCCAACTACAGTTCGAGTCCCAGACCTGGTGGCTTGCTTTCTCACTTTCTGTCTCTCTCTCTCTCTCTGGAAAAATAAAAAGAAATGAATGAATAAATACAATTAAGTAAAAATAATTCTTAAAAAAATAGTATATTATTTAATACTCCAAATTCGTGGGGGCTGGACAGTGGTGTAATGGTAAAACACGATGCTTTGTGAGGCTGAGCCACATGGGAAGGTTCTGGGTTCACGCCCAGAGACCTCCCTGAGTATGGCAGGCCTGTGACCTGGAGGTGGCTAACGCGCCACAGAATTATTTGTGGACCCTGTCGGTGCTCTCTCTTTCTCTCTGTCTGTTTCTCCTGCTCATGAAAGAAATAAACTAATTAAAAAAAATTCAAGATATTATTGACTGTTGCTTTCTCTCTTCTGCAAATCTGAGTGCTCCAAATGATGCCCAACTGGCTGTGTGAGTGGAGGCTGCTCCGGCAATGGCGGTTTTCTTTTTGCAGGAAGGCGCTGCCCTCCCTGGAGAGTCCCTGGTGTTGCTGTGTGCCTTCTTCTGCTCGGAGCTGTGGAGCTGCTCTCTGAGCTTCCTTCCCTCTAGAAGCAGGATGTCCTTTTAGGTTATGATCTGATCCTGGAGTGTCTCGGAGCTGCTCTCGAAGCTTCCTTCCTTCTAGAAGCAGGATGTTCTTTTAGGTTATGATCTGATCCTGGAGTGTCTCCTCTTCCAGCTGTCACCTTTAGAGAGATCCGACAAAGCTTCACCACAAAGCAATAAACCAGGACGGGTCCTCCTGGGGTGGAGGGGTGTTGTGGAGCCTGAAGACCATGCTCCAGTCAGTCGTCAGGGCTACCGGGCCATAAGAGGGCTCGCTGCCCACTGGGAAGGGGACTTCCTAGGGGCTGCATGCTTTCTTTTGGTGAGACTTCTAGGTCCTCCCATTTGAGTGCAAAAAGAAAAAAATGAAAAAGAAGAGAAAACCAACATTCTCTAAAAGCCAATGAAATAAGGTCTCATGTTCTCACTTCTATTTTAAAAGCCAAAACCTAAAAGACGCCAGGCATAGGACGGATTTTCACAGGTGGCCAAAGAGCTCCTGGCAACTGGAGGTGCAGCCCTGTGAGCAGAGGCGCTGCCCGGAGAGAGAGGAGAGAGAGAAGAGGGACGTGGGCAGAGGTCCTAACTCAGATGCTGGACCGTGCGCTGGGAGGGATGCGGCTAGCTCCTCGCTTTCCCAAGCCTAAGACTGAGAAAACGGTCATCTTGGGAGCAATTGCTCGCTGGGACGGACTAAGTGGTGTTGTTGGGGAGTGGCGTTCATCTCCCTGGCTCTCATCTAAATGCCAGGGAAAAGGCTCAGGTAAGACAGACGCCTGAAGGGGTGGGGGACAGCTGCTGGAGTTGCCCATTACGGTGGCGGTGACCAGGCTAACCGCTGAGCGTGCGCAGAGCCATGCTGTGTGGTGTGTGCAAGGGGTTCCACTGGGCTCGGAAACTGGAGGATCCGGGTCTACGGACTGGCAGGATCATGGATTTGGTTCTGGCTCTCAGGAGGGAAGTGAGAGACTTGCCGAAGAAGCTTAAATTCATCAGATTATAGAGCCAAGTGTGACCAGGGGTGACTACCCCAGTGGCATTTGTGGACAGGCCCAGAGAGGCTGAGGGTCCGGCCCAAGGACACGCAGCTACTCAGTGGAATTGCTAGTGTAACTCAATTACGCTTCCTCTGAGTCCTAGCTGCCCCAGCTCTGTGCTTTGGGAAAGGACCTCAGTTTCATTACTTATGAAATATGCACAATAAAAGCACCTACCAAAGAGTTTTGGGGGCCTGCAGATGGGTGGTGGTGAAGGCAGTGGACTCCCACGTGGCCAGTCACTGTTCAAGTCCTGAATCTGGCGGCTTGCTTTCTCACTTTCTCTCTCTCTGGTGAGCACACGTGCCCTGTAGCAAATTAAAATAATAATGATAATAATAACAACAACAGTAAGGATAAATAAAATGAAATAATTCTTTAAAAAAATTTGGAGATTAAATGAGTTAATACAACATGCTCAGAGCAGTGCCTGACACATGGTCAACAGTAAATAAATGCTGGCTATTATTAGCTGTCATTCCTTTTTTTCTTTTTTAATTTTGCTGGAGAGCACACGCACTCATCAGAGAGAGAGAGAGAGAGGAAGTGAGAAAGTGCTCTCTCGCGGAGGACGGTCACACTGCACTCCCTCCTCTCGTCCCTCTCTCCTTGTGGGATCTTGGGCAGGCCCGCACATGCGCCCCCTGTGTTTCTCAGGCTGCACATCTGGAACTCGAACTGTGTAGCTGGCCGTGTGGGATCCAGTGCCTGCACCACCCCACCACCAGCTGGCCCTGCTGTCATTCCTTTCAACCTTAACACCTACATATGTGTGTGCTGTGCCCCCAACCCCCAAACACACACAGGGCACTGTCACTCACAGTCCCTTCTCCTCCATTCTTCATCCTGTCAGGATCTGGACATGCACGCACATGCCCAGTGTGTTTTTCAAGCTGTGACAGCCAGGATTTGAACAGTGCAGTTGGTCATGTGGGATCCAGCCCCCTTAGCCACCATGCCTCAGATCTGGCCCATACCATTATATACACGCATACACACACACACACACACACACACACACATGCACACACATATATATAAAGGGTTGATGTGGCTTCTTGTTGGCCATAGTTTTAGAAAAAACTGATTTCTATAGAAGCCAAGGATGGTCTTATAAAGCACAGTTTCTGTTTTTGTTTTTTAAAGAATTATTTACTTAATTTTATTTATTCATTCATTTATTTTAATTTGATCAGAGAGAGACACAGAAAGAGAGGGAAACTGAGAAAGGAAGCCGCCAGGTCTGGGACTTGAACTGTAGTCAGCCATGCGGGAATGTCCCGCGCCTTAACCACCATGCCACCTGCTGGCCCCCAAGAGCGCAGTTTATGATTCCAGGAGGTCTGCCGTTTTCTCCCTCCTGTTTCTCCTTACCTGTTGGCTAGTGTCTGAGCTTTCAAAACTATTCCTTGAGACGAGACATTGAATTCCCACTGAAGAAAATGCTGGGGCGAGGGAGAGCGTTTCGGTCTGTTTTCTGATACTGCACTTCATTGTGAACAGGTTCTAATCTTTTTTTTTTTTTAACAATTGCATTTTATTTAATTTTATTTGTTGTTATTATTTTTTCATTTGACTAGAGAGGAGAGTCAGAGAGGGAAAGTGAGAAAGTAAGCCACCAGGTCCAGGACTCGAACTGTGGTCAGCCATATGAGAGTCCAGTGCCTTAACCATGATGCCACTTGCTGGCCCTTCTATTCTTTCTTGACAGTGAGTTTTATTTTTTCCCTTATTTATTTACATTTAATCATGTCTTTACAGTGTACATTTTTTTTGAAGCACAAATACATGCATGTCAGTCAAGACAAAGATCTCCCTATATACATTGTCATCAGCAAAGAGCTTCTCATTTTTTGTCAGTTAAGCATACTTTTACTTGCTTTTTTTTTTCCTTTTCCTTTCTTCTTTTTTTTTTTTTTTTTTTGCAATAGGGCATGTGCACTCTCTGGAGCGACAGACAGACAGAAATTGAAAAACCACTCTCCTGGGGGATGGCCATACCACAGTCCCTTCTCCTCCATTCTCTTCTTGGGATTTTGGGCACACACGCGCGTCCAGCATGAATTTTAAGCCACTGGATCCGGGATTCAAACAGTGGTCGACTCTGTGGCAGTCCAGCAACGTAACCATTATGCCATCTGTTGATCCCGGAAGTGGGTTTTAATGGGGTGGAGGACAGAGAAAACAGTTGGTGGGAGGAGCCTGCTGAGGGGAGAAAAGGCTCTGGGGTCAGGGCCAGTGTGTTGGAAGGTTGCAATGTCTGCACAATTAAGCTGAATGTAGGAGATGCCAGAAACCAAAGTCCCGCATAACCCAGTGACAGTGCTACAATGACCTGCCACCTCGGGGAGTCCTGTGACCACTACAGGTCTGGGTTTCTCTTCTAAACCAGAACCCCACTTGACAGATCATCTTTCTTCTTCCACCTGCCTAAGGTAATTTATCAAACAAAACAACTCACGGGACAGAGTTTTGGGTCATGCGAAGTATTAGAAAGATGCTTTGGTAGGCCAGTCAGTGGTGACTGGAGCCTACATTGTCTACTGTGAGGTTCGAGTCCTCGACCTAGTGACTTGAAAAACCACCGGGACACGTGCACGCGTGCCCCAAATTCCAGCAGGATGGAGGAACGGAGGAGAAGGGATTGCAGCATGGCCATTCCCCCTTCGGCGTGTGTGTGGGTGATTTCCCACTTCCCCTTGCTCTGTCTCACTCCAACAAGCACACGTGCCCTGTAGCTAAACAAAGTCGCTGGTAACACTATGGTGATAACTGAGGTTTTTCACATAATGAGTACTCACGCATGTGGCTTGTTGGGTTACCGAGGTATCTACTCAAGGGGTAAGGAAGGCAACAAAGACAGAGAGAAGAGAGATGTCACTCCCCTCAGGGGGAATGGCCACACCGCAATCCCTTCTCCCAGATTTTGAACCAGATTATACAAGTATCCAGCATAAATTTCAAGCCTCCTGGTCCAGGTTTGAACCTTGGTCAGCTGTGTGGGACTCCAGGGCCTTAACCATCACACCACCTGCCGGTCTGAGGGAGAGCGTCTTTAAGTAGTTATACTGGGGCAGGGAAGCACACCAGGCAGGGAAGGGCGCCTGGCCAAGGCCTAGGTATGGTAGCCTCCGCAGTCAGGGAGACGGCCGTGGGGTCCGGCTCAGGCAAGCCCAGGTCTACTCCTTGGCCAGCTGCTTGCTCAAACCCTTCGAGGCTCACCTCAGCTCTCTAGAGGGCTAGAGGAGAGCAACAATGCCCGGCAGCTGGCACAATTCCATGCACAGACTCGCCGCTCAACAGCGGCCATGACCGCGGCGGGGACTGCTGAGGCAGAGTTGAGGCGTCCTCCCAACGGCACTCAGATTCCGCGCTCTCACTAGGAGACACTGTTAGCCTTTTGTGAAGAGCTCACAACTTCTGACTTACTGATTTTTTTAATTTTATTTTTTTCTTGAGGATTGGAGTTTTGACTAGTAAAAATTTTGATGAGGGGCTGGCAGGTAGTTGTGGTGGTTAAGGTGCTAGACTTCCACATGGTTGACCGTGGTTCAAGTACCAGACCCGGTGGCTTGATTTCTCTTTCTATCTCTCTCTGGTCAAATAAAAAATAAAATTAAAATAAATAATTCTTCCTTTTTTTTTTTTTGGTGATAAAATACTGGTGGGTTCATTTGGCACAAGGAACAGTTGACCATAGCTTCAAGTTCTGTTCTGTTCGAACCCACAGTGGTAGCGATGTGCACCCCGATAAAAGGCAAGAAGCCGGTGCATTCCATTAAAGGAAAAAGGCATTAACTCTCCTCCTAGCCTGGTTACTCGGGACATTAATCAGCCCATAAAAATGGGATTAAGTCAACTCTCAATTAAGCTCCGCAATTCACCTTTAAACCGTAACTGCTCTTTGTGTTTTAGTATCGGGCGATCACATTTTAGATGTAATGAAAAAGCAGGATATTTTCCCACAAATTTTCATGGGGATTCATGACTACAGATGGAACCCTCCCTGAAGACATAATGAACTATGATTCCATCTGGGGAATGGCTTTGGAGAAGCTGTTCCAGCTGGGAGTGTATAAAGTGAGCCTCCTAAAAGCTGCGTAAATGAGAAACTGGAGCGACTTGCAAACATGGAGACACCGCCCTTACCCTTTATTGCCTAATGAATACGTTACATTGTCAGGAACCTATCAGCTTGCAGCCTCGCTCTTGCGCGGAGCCCCCCAAGGCAAACAGATGGATTTTAAATCCTTCCTCTTAAAGTCTTACTGGATTGCAAAGCCTCTGCTGAAATGGAGAGCTTGAGATTTTCCCCGAGTTCTAAAGCACCCTCCTTGGCTTTGAAAGAGCTGCTCTTACTCTTTCCTGAAAGTTTGTTTTTGTCCTTTTTATCCCTCTAAGATACAATGCTGGGTGGAGCCTCAGGGGTCATTCTAGGCCAGGAGGTCAGTTCCTCCCAACTAAAGGGAAAAATAAAGGCTGTAATGAGTTTTCCCAAAAAAGGATTTTTTAAAAAAGTTTAGTTATTTCTTCCATAAGCAAGAGCTAGCTAGCTAGATAGATATAGAGAGAGCATTCCCAACAGGGTCTTGACATTGAGATCTACCACCTGACCATGGGTCCCTGTGTGTCCAGGGTATTAAAGAGGTCTCCAGACACGAACCAGGAACCTCCCATGCCTTGGAGGACATTGCATTTTCCTGCTGCACCACCATCATACCCATTTAAACAATCTCTAAGCTGAGATTTTTTTTTTTTCCTTTTTTTTTTTTTGGAGAGGTTTTTGCTATAGGGCGCACACGTTCGCCAGACAGAGAGAGACAGAGAGATAGAAAATGAGGAATCCCCCCCCCGGGGGGATGGCCACACCTTCTCCTCCATTCTCCTCTCGGGATCTTGGGCACACACGTGCATACGGCGTAAGTTTAAGCCACCGGGTCGAGGACTCGAAACGTGGTTGACTACATGGGAGTCCAGTGACAGCCATTACGCCAGCTGCTGGTCCCTATTTTTTTCTTTTTGGTATAAAATGTCTTCATTAATTAGATGATACTTTCAAAAATATCTTTCTGAGTAAAATAAAATATTTTTCAAAAAAGCTTCTTTTAAAAAATTTGCTGTAGGGGCTGGCAGGTGGCCTGGTTTAGGTTAAGGGCACTGAACTCCCCATGGCCGACTACAATTCAAGTTCCAGACCTGGGCTTGCTTTCTCACTTTCCCTGCTCTGTCTCTCTTTCTCTGGTGAGCACGTGTGCTCTCTAGCAAATTAAAAAATAAAGATAAATAAAATTAAACTATTCTTTAGAAAAAAAATCTTTGCAGTAGGACTGGCTTCATAGTGCAGGAGTAAGCTTTGGGCTGTATCTTCTGTGGCTGATGGTTCCAGTCTTGGCCCTGCTGATTCGAGAAACATGCTGGGTGAGTGTATGTGCATGCCTCGAATCCTGACAGGAGGGAGGAATGGAGGGAAAAGGACTGCAGTGTGACCATGCTGGGGGGAGGGGCTGTGCTTCTGCCCCTTTTTCCCCTCCCCCCATCCCCTTGTGACCCTCTGTACTCTCTGGCAATTAAAAAAAATAAAAAATTGGGGGGAACCAGTAGACGGTATGGTGGTTAAGCTGCTATACACTCCCTCATGGCCAACCACGGTTCGAGTCCTGGACCTGGTGGTTTACTTTCTCATTTTCCCTCTCTCTCTCTCCTCTTGCTCTATTTACTCAAAATTAAAGTAAATGAATGAATAAATAAAATAAAATGAATACTTATTTTAAAAAATAATTAAAAAATAAACAAAATTTGGCTGTGAAACCCGAGTCTGGGGCCCACTGGTTTGGAGTGCTCTCCCTTCACAGCTGAGGAATCCGAGGGCGAGCCCACCGCACAGCACTGTGGTCGCTGAGTGAGCCAGTGGTGGAGGTGAGCAGCCCCAGTCTGAGCAGAGACGGCCTTGCTAAGTAGACAGCGACACTGTGGATTCCGCTTCTGGGAGCCAGAAAGGTCCCCAGAGTACTCAACTTGGACCCAAGTACAGGGATACAACTTGGCAACAGGATTTATTTATTTATTTATTTTTATTTTAGTTTTTTTGCCGTAGGGTGTGTGCACTCGACAGAGAGAGGGAAAATGAGAAATCACCTCCCGGGGCAGATGGCTGCTCCACAATCCCTTCTTCATTCTTCTCTCAGAATTTTGGGCATGTACACATGCCACGTGCCCTGTGTGATTTGCAAGTCACTTAGTCCAGGACTCGAACCATGGTCAGACATGTGAGAATCCAGTGCCTTAATCACCACACCACCTGCTTGCCCCTTGGCAACAGGATTTTTATTTATTTTCTTTTTTGAGGGAGCTTTTTGCTATAGGGCACATGTGCTCGCTAGAGAGACAGAGAGAGACAGAAAACGAGAAATCACCCCCCAGGAGGGATGTCTACACTGCAATCTCTCTTCTCTCCTCTATTCTCCTTTCAGGGTCTTAGGCATGCATGCACATGCGCCTAGCATGACTTTCAAGTCGCCCGGTCTGGGACTTAGACCACTGTCAACTGCATGGGAATCCAGTGTTACAGTCATTATGCCATCTGCTGGCCCTGGCTCCAGGATTTTAAAAGCCGTTGTGTAAAAAGCAGAGTTCCCACCCAGACAAGGCCACAGCCAGGGTTTACATTCAAGGCTCTGGGAAATGCACAGACCCGCCATGTCTGTGCGTCAGTCCCAGGTGGCTGCAGTGACCACCTGGCCATTCCTCTGGTGGGATGAGGTCTGGCTCTCTCCACTTGCGTTCTTTCCTCCTCCCAAGAGCTATTTTCTCAGGGCAAACCTGTACTTCCGTATTGGTCATTAGCAATTTCAGAATGAGCCAGATCATTCTTTTCTGCTCTGGAAGCTGGCTAAGAGCTGGGGTTCTGGTGGGGGGTGGGGAGGATAAAGATCAGTTAGACCTCGGGGAGTTCAGAGTGGGCATGAAACAGCAGATCCAGGCAGGCTGTTCCGAGCAGGGACACAACCGTAAAGTTGACAGGGATGATGCGAAGGCTCGGCGCTGGCATGGCTTCCAGAGGCCGGAAGTTCAAGTGATGGGCAGATGGGCTGCGTGGACTGACTTGGCCATTTGTGTAGAGCCGTTAACCAGGAAGGAAGGACTGAAATGAGAACCTGGATCTCTGTGAGCTGTGCTCCAGCTGGAAGCTTCCAGGCTACTTGACTCTACCCCAGAGGGACCTCTGAGTTGATCAGCTTAGAGCAGGGGGCTTAAGACACACGTTTGCCAATATTGTCAAATGTTCTTTTTAGTGAAAGACATCCTTGGGGCTATAGGTGACATGGTCGTTAAGGTGCTGGATTCTCACATGGTTGACTGTAGGTTGAGTCCCAGACTTGGTGGCTTACTTTCTCACTTTCTCTCTCTCTGTCTCTGTCTCTCTCTGGTGAGTGCAACATGTCCTGTAGGAAATTTAAAAGTAATTAAACTAAAAAATAAAACCAAATAAATAATTCCTTTTTTTAAAAAAAAGATTTATTTATTTATTTATTTATCTATTTATTAAAATTTGACCCGAGAGGGACAGAGAGAGAGAGAGAAAGTGAGAAAGTAAGCTGCTAGGTCCAGGATTTGAACCACAGTCAGCCATGTGGGAGTCCAGCACCCTTAACCACCACGCCACCTGCCAGCCCCCCCAGATAAATAATTCTTTATTTAAAAAAAAGACATCTCGAAGGCAATCTCAAAGCAGCTGGAAGCAGCTCCTTGTGGAAGGAGCCAAGACCCACCCACCCGCGTACCCCTGACTCTGCAGGCAGTGTTTGCCACTTGGGGACAGAAAGGAAAGGGAAGGGTAACAGCACTGTGACTGGGCTTCCTTTAATGCTTGATTTCAGCATGAAGATGTTCATTAATAAAACTTCTCCGGGGACCAGTGGGTGGCGTGGTAGCAAGGGTGTTAGACTCCTATGTGGTCGACCATGGCTTGAGTCCTAGACCCGGCAGCTTGAAAATCACACCAGGCATGTGTGCATGAAGGCCCAAAATCCCAAGAGGAGGCTGGAGGAGGAGGGATTGCAGCATGGCCACCCCCTTTGGGGGGGGGGGATGACTTCTCACTTTCCCTCTCTCCGTCTTTCTCTCTCCAGCAAGTGCATGTGCCCTATCACAAAAAAACTAAACAAACAAAAAAACCACCTTCTCTATAAGAAGTGAAGAATCTGCCAGGTGCATGAGGGTGTGTTCCCCAAACCCCAGGGAGAATGGAGGAGAAGGAATTGAGGTGTGGCCACTCCCCTGAGGGATGATTTCTCACTTCCCTCTGGCTGTCTCTGCCTCTGGCTACTGCATGTGCCCTCTGGCAAAAACTAAAAAAACCAGGAAGAAGTAAGGAATCTCCTCTCCCCCATTTAAAGAGCAGTCCAGAAGGTTACCGTTTGCAGGTCTGAAACAGGGATTTTCGAGGCTCCCTATGGTTTCAGTTCCCTTTAAGTGTCAACTGAGCGGACTTAGCGGGCGTCAAAGGGGAAGTTTTTGCAACTCTAAACACTCGAGAGAGAGGCTGGCAGGTGGCATAGTGGTTAAGGGCACTGACCACTCACCTGGCGGCTTTCTTTCTCATTTTCTCTCTCTCTCTCTGGTCAAATTAAAATAAAATGAACGAATAAATAAAATTAAATAATTCTTAAAAAAAAAAAAGAATTGTAGGCATCTTCTTAATAAATAAATAAATAGGGACTAGCCATTGGTGTAATGGCTATGTCGCTAGACTACCATGTAGTCAACCGTGGTTTGAGTCCTGGACCCGGTGGTTTAAACTTATACCAGGTGTGTGTATGTGCATGCCCAGGATCCCGAGGGGAGAATGGAGGAGAAGGGATTGCGGCGTGGCCATCCCCCCGGGGGGTGATTTCTCGCTTTGTCTCTCTGGCAAGCACACGTGCCCTATAGCAAAAACTCTCCAAAAATTTTTAAAAATAAATAAATAAATAAATAAACACTCAAGACGTGCATCCCTGCCATGGTCTGCGTGTTTGTATGCCTTTGGAATTCATGTGCCAAGGGCCAGCAGATGGCATAGCAGTTACATTGCTGGACTTCCACATGGCTGATTGCAGTTCAAGTCCCGGATCCAGTAGCTTAAAACTCATGCCAGGTGCATGTGTGTGTGTATACCCAAAATCCCAAGAGGAGAATGGAAGCAAATAGACTGCAGCGTGGCCCTCTTCCCTGGGGAGTAAATCACTCACTCTCCCTCTCACTGTTTCTGTCTCTGTCTCTCTCTTTCTCTCTCCTGTGAGTGCTCACACTTTAAAGCAAATAACTTTTTTTTTGAGAGATTTTCGCTATAGGGCGGGTGCGCTCGCCAGACAGACAGAGAGAGACATTAGAGACAGAAAGCGAGAAATCACCCCCCAGGGGGGATGGTCATGCTGCAATCCCTTCTCCTCCATTCTCCTCTCGGGATCTTGAGCATGCATGCACATGCGCCCAGCGTGAGTTTTAAGCCACTGGGTCCAGGACGTGAACCGCAGTCGACTACATGGGAGTCCGGCGACATAGCCATTACGCTAACTGCTGGTCCCCAGCAAAAAACTACTCTTAAAAAAATACATGTGTTGAAACTTAATCCCTAATTCCCCAAGGCGATGGTACTGAGAAATGTGGCCTTTTGGGAGGTGACTAGGTCACCAAGGCTCAATGAATGGGGTTAGTGACCTGATAAAAGAGGCTGAAGGAGGGGCCAACAGGTGGTGTGAAGGTTAAGGCACTGGACCCCACTTTGCTGAATCTGTGGACTGAGTCTCAGACTGGCAGGTGCATGTATTTGCACACCCATCATTCTGAGGAGAATGGAGAAGAGATTGCGGTGTAGCCATTCCCCGGGTGGGGGGGGGGTGACTTTTTCCTTTCCCTCTCGCTCTCGCAGACTCTCTGGTGCGCACACGCCCCATGTGGCAAAAATGTGAAAAACAAAAAAAGAAGCTGAAGGGAGGTTGGCCGTTGCCTTGATCCTGGACTTCACAGCCTGCAGAAATGTGTGCAGTGCATTTCTGTTGCTCATAAATGACCAGGTCTAAGGCATTTTATTACAAGCAGAGCCTCCTAGACTAAGGTCATCCCAATCTTAATGGATTTGGTTAGCCGATAGCATTGCTCCTAGCTAAATACCACTGTGGTCTCAGCAGCCACTGCCGCCAAGGCCCGCTTTTGCAGGGTAAGGATGTTGGTGGTGGAAGATCGAGGCCCAGTTCCACCAGCCTCAGCTCTGTGACCTCGAGGTTCTGGCTTCTGCTCAGAGCTACCATTTATGAAGAACTAGGCAGTGGGCCAGGTTCATCTTTACATAATTCCCATTTCTTTTTCTTTTTTTTAAGTATTTGTTTTATTTTATTTGTTGTTAGGATTATTAATTTGACCAGAGGGAGACAGAGAAAGAAAGGGAAAGTGAGAAAACAAGCTACCAGGTCTGGGACTTGAACCACAGTTGGCCATGTGGGAGTCCAGCACCCCAACCACTGCACCACCTGCTGGCCCCATGATTCCCATTTCTTAAAATAACCACACATTTTCAAAATTTAAAAAAAAAAAAAAAAGGACATTGGCGATGGTTGAAGTTTGTCTGAGGTCCACCTGGTGCTGTAGGCCACGGCCTCCCTCTTTTTCATGCTCTCTGGAATGTCCTTGTCCTTTTTTTTTTGCTGTAAAATGACAGTAATAGCAAAATACGTGACATACAGTTGTAGTCAAATTAGAATAAGACAGTCCAGGTGAAAGCATCTTATCAGTCACCTAGAAGATTGTAACAGCGATGTTATTATTAAGAAAGCAGCTTGGGGCCAGCAGGTGGTGTGGTGGTTACGGCAGTGGATTCCCCATGGCTGCGATTTGAGTCCCGGACTAGATGGCTTGCTTTCTCACTTTCCCTCTCTCTCTGTCCGTCTCTGTCCACTGAGTGCACATGCCCTAAGGCAAATAATAAAAAAAAATACAATTAAATAAATAATTCTTTAATAAATTAAAAAAAGATAGGCTTTGGGCCAACCAGTGCATGGTGGTTAAGGTGGCTGGATCCCACATGGCTGACGATGCGGTTTGAGTGCTGGATCTGGCAGCTTGAGAAACATACCAGGCTCTGGATCATGTGTGTGCATGCCCTGGGAGCAGGGAGAAACGGGTGAGAAAGGACTGCAGTGTAACCATGCCCGCATGGAGTAGGGTTGATTCCTCACTTTCTCTTTCTCTCCGGCAAATGTATACACCCTCTGGCAAAATAAAAAAATAATTAAAAAAAATATTTTTAAAGGTGCAATTCTCTTGGAAAATGCATCTGAGTTTGAAAATCAAAGTAGAAGAGAAATTTGGCAAGCTATGGATCAATCCAGGCGGTTTGCTGGTAAATTTTTCTGGCTTGCATAATGAATTTCCAGCATTTCTTTAAGATCTACAATTCCTGGGTCCATCTTCTGCAGAGATCTCTCCTTTAACCGAGTAGCAGGTTAACCTCTAGCAGGGGCTGATGGAGGATTTCCCAGGAGAGTCCCCACACCCCGCACAACTGGCGTCACCTGCTCATATACCTGACCAGCTGCTGCAGGTAGCAGGTGTGTGACCGGGTTCTAATGGAAGTATGTGTGTGTACATGTGTGCCCGCGTGCACCTTCACTAAGAGTGGAGGTCAAGGAGGGTGTTTTTGAGGTACCGTGGGGATTTCTGGCCACCTCTTATAAAGTATTGTGAGGTTCTGCTTTGAAATTCTTCTCAATGGTCCACAGCCCAAAACAAAATGACTAAGCCTCGGATGAAACAGGAAAGTCCCTGAGGTCTAAGCTGAAGGTCTAAGAGAGCTGCAGGCTCCTAAAAGATCCAGCGGTCTGCACTTAAATTCCCAACATGGCGGGACCAGCAGATGACGTAATGGTTACCTTGCTGGACGCCTGCGTAGTCGACTGCAGGACTCAATGGCTTACAACTCACATGGATGTGCTTCCGGCTTTCGGTTGGGAGGAGGCCTTGGTGGTCCCGAATCCGGGTTCATCCAGCACCAGCTGCTTCCACCATGCCCCAAGCGACCCCAGTGAGATAGAAGTTGTGTATCTGAGGTGCACCCGGTGAAGTTGGTGCCATGTCTGTCCTGGCCCCCAAGATCGGCCTCCTGGGTCTGTCTCCAAAAAAGTTGGTGATGACATCGCCAAGGCAACTGGTGACTGTTAGGGCCTGAGGATGACCGTGAGACTGACCATTCAGATCAGACAGGCCCAGATGGAAGTGGTACCCTCTGCCTCTGCGCTGATCATCAAAGGCCTCTAGGAACCGCCGAGAGACAGAAAGAAGCAGAAGAATAGTAAATGTAGCGGAAGCATCACTTTTGATGAGATTGTCAGCATTGCCTGACAGATGAAGCATCTGTCTTTGGCCAGAGAACACTCTGGAACCATTCAAGAGCTCCTGGCGACAGCCCCATCTGTAGGCTGCAATGTCAATGACCGTCACCCTCATGACTTCTTCGATGACATCCACAGTGGTGCAGTGGAATGCTCAGTTAGTTAAGAAGAACACAGGAAGATATCTCAGTAAAGGATCACGTAACAACCAAAAACAACAAGGAAAAGTTGCACTGGGTGAATGTGTGTGCGTGTGTGCCCAAGATTCCAAGAGGAGACTGCAGGAGAAGGGATTGTGACGTGGCCAACTCCCCTGGGGAGTGATTTCTTGTTTTCTGTCTCTCTGTCTCTCCAGCAAGTACATGCACCCTATAGCAAAACTCTCTGGGCCAGGGTGGGGGATGAGGGTGGAAGGGTGTGGGGGGTAACCTCAACATGTAAGGAGAGGCTCCTGTATGAAGGGGTTGCCGTTGCTTTGCAAACACGGATACCAGCCTCTATGTGACTGGCTGGGCTCAGGCTGTGCATGTTGCGGGGAGGCACCATTCCCATTCCCCTCCACTCTGTCCTCCAGACTGCCCTGTGCTGCATAGCACATCCTTCTGTATAGACCTGGACCAGGGTCTGTCTGAATGTGCAGGTGCACAGGCCCCAGGAGGGCATGTTACTCCCCGTGATAGTACAGTTGCAGAGATGCCGTGGGGCAGAGGATGTCCAGGGCTGGCAGCATTCCCAAGAGGTAAACATGCCGAGTTCACGTCGGCTGAGTGGGCCACACTAGAACAGGAGAGGCACCTGGTTCTTGAGTTCAGTCCGAGCTAGGCCGGCTTGCTGGTCAGTGCCTTCTTAGAACAGCACAAACTTACCTCATTTGATATCTGGGAGGCTTTTTTTGTTTTTGTATTTTTTTCTTTAGATTTTTATCATAGGGTGTGTGCTCTTGCTGGAGACAGAGACAAAAGTGAGCTATTATCGTCCCCGCTTCCCCCAGCCCCCCAGTGGGACAGCCATGCCACAATCACTTCTCCTCCATTCTTGGGATTTGGGGCATGCACGCACACATGCTGGTGTGCTTTTCACGCTGCCAGGTCCGAGACTTGAACTGCTGTCAGCCATGTGGAAGCCCAGTGCCTCAAACATGATGCCACTTGCTGACCCCATTATTATTATTTTTTAAAATTTTGCTATAGGGTATGTGTGCTTACCAGAGAAAGAGGGAAAAGGGGAAGTGAGAAAGCAAGCCACCAGGTCCAGGTCTTGAGCCTCAATCGGCCATGTGGGTGTCCAGCACCTTAACCATCATGCCACCTGCTGGCCCCTATGCAACATTTTTGTGTCCCTGGGGAAGGCTCTCTGTGCCTGAGCCCTTGAGGTGGTGACAAAAGATGCAATACTTGCTGCTCTTCAGGATGCATTGTTTATTTCTCTCAGGATAGACCTGCTTCTGCCATCCAGACTGCCAGACCAGGACTCTCCCACTGTCTGTTCTAAACAGAGGCGGTTCTGTTTTGTTTTGTTTTGTTTCAAAGGAATGCTACTTAGATCAGCAAAAGGTCATCAAACCTCTTGTTTATTTACTAGTTTTGAAGATCTAGTTTCCTGTTACTAGAGGAGGGACTCCAAAAGAAGGCAAGACTCTCAGTCTAGTCCTCCCTACCAGGACTGACGTTCGCAGAGTGAGCCGGAGAGGAAGGTAGTTTCCCCTTTAAGTGGGAGGAAGCGTGTGGGAGCAGAATTTAATCCCTTACAGTTCCCAAAGGTTTTTATTTTTATTTTAAAAAAATTTTTTTATGGAGCTGAAATCCTTCAGAAATGGTCCAAGATCCAAATAATGTTCTTATCTGCAGTTTTCTTTGGAAACCGTTCAGCAGTAGATACAGATGTCCAAACACGACCCAGCCCCGTCGTAGGCAGCTATTAATATATACGGAGAGGCTGTTGCCAGTTGGTAACACACGCCACGCCCCTGGCTTCCCTTTCGCTCTCGGAAACAGAACTTTTTATTCACAAACTTGACCTTAAAAAGGACGCCGGTTCGAATTTGATGTTTTTTGAGCAAAGCACACTCAAATTCTCTTTGATCGTTCTTTATCTTTGCAATGGAGTTGGACTCCAGCTGCGGGTACTAGATCGCGGACTTCCGGCAGCCGGCCATGCGCAGTCAGGACAGGTTCCGCGAAGCCCGCTTATCTGAGCGGGGTGCATCTAATTGAAGCATGTAGCCTTTGGTACGGGTTTGGGCTTAACAGCATCCAAATGGTTGTTCTTTCTAGTTTTATTAAAGGAGCCGGATCCTTCTCATAAGTTTTCCATTAATGGGATTATAAATTGATATAATTTTAAGTCCAAGAATGCAGAACTGGTATGCGGTAAACATAAACATGTGTTTGGTGTTAGATGTAAACGAGTGTAGCCAAAGTGGGCAAGTGTTGTAAACTTCAAACATAAAACAGATGGAAGGTAATTAGAGGCATGAAAGTGATGACAACAGCAGTGAACTGTAGCAATAAATGGATTGTTAGTTTAGGCAGGAATCGCTGTGGCCCTGGTGGATTTCTCACATTTCTAGCTGCTGTATGAACTTGATGTTACCCTTCTCTTTGATAATACGAGAATCGTCATTTTTTTCTTTTTCTTTTTCTTTTTTAAGTCAAAGGCAGGAAGTACAATTCAAAAGCATGCAAGCTGTAAGGCTCATTTTCTAATTCTGAAGTTGGTCAGCGTTGCCTCTTGTGAAGTGGATTCAGTCGCTGGTGAGCAATTTAACAATGTTATTTCAATTCATGCGCTCATCTTAGGAGCAAACGCTTAGACTCCCGTCGGACTGTGCTTGGAGTGTAGGTAAAGGCCACAGCGCGGCCTCTCCCAGGAATGGGGAGGAATGCCCAGTCTGTGTGCAGGTGACAAGGAGATATCGTGACGAGGCCTCATGGCCTTGGAGCAAGTGTCACAGTGAATGGAGCTCAAGTCAAAGAAACCCTTGCTATAATTTCTTGATGTTCACAAAGTAACATTTTAAGTAAAAAGTCTTACATTTCAGGGAGAAAGAGCTAGGGGAATTTTCTCCTGAGGTACCAAATGAGAAGAACAACACATTTTGACCTAGCTCTTTATAACTGGAAATCGCTATTGCACTGTGTGACAGTGAAAGGTTTTATTTATTTATTTATTTAAGAATGACTTTATTTTGTTATCATAATCATCATCATTATTGCTTTCTTTGTTGCTGTTGGAAAGGTTTTTTTTTTTGCTATAGGGCACTTGCACTTGCTAGAAAGAGACAGAGAGGCAGAAAGCGAGAAATCATCCCCTGGGGGGATGGCCACGCTGCAATCCTTTCTCCTCCATTCTCCTCTTGGGATCTTGGGCCCGCACTCAAATGTACCCCGTGTGAGTTTAAGCCACCGGGTCTGGGACTCAAACCGCAGTCGACTACACGGGAGTTCAGCGACATAGACATTATGCCAACTGCTGGTCCCTCATTATTACCTTTTTATTTGACCAAGGAGAAAGGGAAAGTGGGAAAGCAAGTCTCCAGGTCCAGGATTCAAATTGCGGTTGGCCATGTAGGAGTCCAGCACCTTAACCACCATGCCACCTGCTGTCTCTGTCTCTTTCTGTTGAGCACGTGTGCACTATAGCAAATTAAATGATGATAATAATAAAAAATAAAATAAAATAAATATTTTAAAAGTTGCTTTTGACTTAATGGGACCCAAAGAAAGCCAACTCTAGTGCCATTACTGAGTACCAAATTCAATTTTCTTAAAGAGAGGTTTCTGCCTTAGGACACATGCACTCATCAGAGAGAGAGAAAGAGACAGTGAGAGGGAAAGTGAGAAATCACCCCCCAGGGGAGATGGCCACACTGAAATCCCTTCTCCTCCATTCTCCTCCCAAGATCTTGGGCACGCATGCACACGTACCCAGCATGAATTTCAAGCTACCGAGTCCAGGACTGGAACCATGGTTGGCCACATGGGAGTCTAGAGACATAACCACTACACCATCTGCTGGCCCCCCAAATTCAAATTTTAAAAATCACATATCATCACAGCTGATAGACACCTCCATTCATTTTTGCATTGATTGATATAAAGATGTGCCTTTTGTCTATATACCAAGTTCTTTTTAATCGTTTATTTAGAGAGCAAGCATTTATGCATGGGGTGGGGCGGGAAATGCACCCTCTACAGGTCTCATCATGCTTCAGTCCCCTTCTTCCAGCCCTCCGGTCATCTGGAGCTTAGCAAGTGTGTTTGAGCACCTGAGGTGTTCCAGGCCTACTGGGCCAGAGATCCCATCCCACATTGGCCACGTGGCTTCCAGCACTGTGTCAGAGGCTGGGCCACGCAGAGTTCTTAAGGCCTTGAAGAAGATCGCATTTAATGACAGAAACAAAGAGCCTGCAAGTGGTCAGGAGGAAGCAAATGACGGGTGATAGCAGCTGGTTATTGGCAGGACAGAGCGCCCAAACCAAAGCAGTGCTAATGTGTCCCTCAAAATTTATGTTGGAAGCGTGATCCCCAATACATCAGTGCTGAGAGTTGGACCCTAAAAAAGAGGTATTTGGGCCATAGGGCGCCGCCCTCACAAGTAAGTTAGTGCTATTGTCTCCGAAGTGGGTTCCTTACAAAGGGCAGGTTCTCCCCCTCCTCCCGCCGACTCTTGCCCTCTACTTTCTGCTGTGGGTGACACGGCAGATGCTGGACCCTTGACCTTGCACTTCTCAGCCTCCAGAACAGTAAGAAAATAGATTTTGTTTATTTTAGTTACCCGGTCTCAGATATTCTGTCATAGCAGCATAAAATGTATTCAGACAGGCACGGAGTTAAAACCATCTTTTTTTTTTTTTTTCTATAATGCATGTGCACTAACCAGAGAGAGAGAGAGAGAGAGAGAGAGAGAGAGAGAGAGGAAGTGAGAAAGCACTTCTCCAGGGAGGATGGTCACACAGCAGTCCCTTCTCCTCTCAGGATTTTGGGCAAACATGCACATGTGCCCGGAGTGATATTTAGGTCACCAGGTCTGGAACTTGAATCACGGCCATATAGGTTCCAGCCACCTCACCCTCCGTGCCACCTGATGGCCCCAAACCACCTTCTGTTCCCATGTGTGGCCCTTCCTGGAGATGAAGAAAGCGCTGCTGGTGAGGTGGTTCTCTTCCTTTATGACACCGAGTTATAGCCGTGGGGCAGCTGGGTATCCAACCAGACTCTCGGCCTTCCACCTCAGCCTTAGCTTATTCCGGACATGGAGTTATGCTGAGCACGCCTTCCAGGCTCCACACAGTGTCGTGTTCACCTCGCCAGCGAACTTGGAGCTCCTGAACCCAGGGGTAGCGTCTATTCTTAAGTATCTTCATCGCCAACATCATCGCTAGTTATACAGGGTGTCAGGAAGGGACTGCTTAATTAACGCACTGAGGGTAGGGGATGGACTACTTCCAACCTTCACTTCTCTTTCAGATATTGCTATAGGGTCATGTGTGTTCACTGGAGAGAGGCAGAGAGAGAGAGAAAGAGGGAGGGAGGGAGAGAGAGAGATAGAGAAAGGAGAAAGCGCCCAAAGGGGATGGCCTTGCTTCCATCCCTTCTCCTCCACTCTCCTCTGGGGCTCTTGGGCACGCACACACATAGACCTGGCATGTTTTTCAAGTCACCGGATCTGGGACTGGAACCGTGCAGTTGGCCATGTGGGATTTAGCACGTTAATCATCACACCCGCAATCTACACTCTTGAGTGGAAGATTCTAGACCACCAATCTAGCAATAACACACGACCTCTGTTTTGTCTTCTATGTGAGGAGGGGGTCAAGGAACAAACCTTTACCCAGTCACAGTCAGTTAAAGGCTGTTTGGGGCAATCTCTTTCAAGGCTCCCTAGGAATGGAAGAACCGAAATTCCCCATTGTTTAAACATGTCCTGGAGTTCTTGTGTTCAGTGTGTTATTGTGTGCATGCTGTCTAGGGAGAGAGACGAGTTTCTTTGTAGTGAGGTCAGATACTGTATGTGAAAGGGCTTTGTGAACACGAAATACCAGATGAATTCCTGTGTGTGTGCTTTCCCTCCCTCCCGTTCAATGACAAGCTTTTGAAGGTCTAGAACCATTCCTTAAACTTCTTTTTTTTTTTTTTTGAGAGGTTTTTGCTATAGGGCGTGTGCACTCACCAGAAAGACAGAGAGAGACAGAGAGATGGAAAGCGAGAAATCACCGCCCAGGGAGGATGGCCACACCGCAATCCCTTCTCCTCTATTCTCCTCTCGGGATCTTGGGCACACATGCGCACGCTCCTGGGATGAGTTTAAGCGACCAGTTCTGGGACTCGACTGCCGTCGACTACGTGGGAGTCAAGCGACATAGTCATTATGCCAACTGCTGGTTCCACCATTCCTTAAACTTCTTTGTGTTGTCTTCAGTGTGGAGGACATGACATAATTGAGGACTAATACTTACAGATTGAATACATAGGTTTTCTTTACCATTATAATTTCTCTTTATTTTTTAGTCACTATAACAAACCAGGGCAATATCAAGTACATATTGCTCCTCTCCTCTCTTTTTTAAAAAGAATGATTTATTTAGTTATTTTTATTCATTATTATTATTTTTTAATTTGAGAAATAGAGGAAAAATGAGACAGCAAGCCACCAGGTTTGGGACTTGAACTGTGGTTGGCCATGTGTGAGTCCAGAGCTTCAACCACCACATCACCCGCTGGTCCTACTCCCCTCTCTTATCCCCTTATCCCTTTCTGCATTCCCCCCCTCCCCCACCCCGTGAATAAACGAATTAACACAAATTCACTTATAAACTATGGCTGTGAGTAACTCTGGGTGAATATGTATAGTTGAGAAATCACTAGACTCGTATGTGTTCTTCCCCTTACCAGGTCTAAGAAATGATCATCATTTAATTAAAAATCAGGCATATTGTGACCAGCAGATGGTGTAATGTTTATGTCTCTGGACTCCCACGTAGTCAACCACAGTTCGAGTCTCAAACCTGGTGGCTTAAAACTCACACTGGGCATGTATTTGTGTGTGCCCAAGATCCTGAGAATGGAGGAGAGGGGATTGTGGCGTGGCCATCCCCCCTGGGGGTGATTTTTCGCTTTCTGTCTGTCTGTCCAATGAGCACACATGCCCTATAACAAAAATCTCTCTTAAAAAAATGGTAATACAAGGTAAAATTAAATAAATAAAATTTGTTTTATGGAGAGTTTTTTCTTTTTTATTTTCTTTCTTTATTTTTTTTGCTATAGAGCTTGTGTGCTCACCAGAGAGACAGAGAGATAGAAAGTGAGAAATCACCCCCGGGGGGATGGCCATGCCACAATCTCTTCTCCTCCATTCTCCTCTTGAGATCTTGGGCACACACACACACGCGCCCGGCGTGAGTTTAAGCCACCGGGTCCAGGACTCGAACTGCGGTCGACTGCATGGGAGTTTAGCGAGATAGCCATTACATTAACTGCTGGTCCAAAATAAATAATTTTTTAAAAGACACAGTTCGAGAGATAAGACCCACATATAAAACCTAACCTGCAGTAAAAATGTGTGGTTTATAGAGATCTAAGTCTATCTAGGACATGTGAGATGTAGTCACTGTGACTTTAAAGTAGGGATTCTCTTTGAGGGAAAATCATCTTCTCTTGGTTCTGATGTCAGGGCTATTGGTATGAGGTTTATTATTTAAAGATGTACATTACTCACATATTTATATTAAGAAGATAAGAGGTAGGGACAGCACCAGAAAAAGAGCAATGTTTTCATTAAATAATAAGCTGCTCAGTCACGTTTCCTGAGCTTAAATCCCACATCTGTCCCTAGCTGGGCAAACTTACAGACTTTTTTTTTTTTTTTTTTTTTTTTAGGTTTTTGCCATAGGGTGCATGCCAGAGCACGACAAAGACAGACAAAAAGTGAGAAACCACCCCTGGGGGGATGGCCACACTGCAATCCTTTCCATCTGGGATTTTGAGCACAAACACACACACCCCTAATGTAATTTTCAAGCTGCCAAGTCGGCGACTTGAACCGCGGTTGGCCATGTGGGAGTCTAAGGCCTTAACCACCACACTACCTGCTGCTCCACAAACATGTTTTTAAAATCTCTCTGAACCTGTTTCCTATAAAATGGGAACAAGAACAACGTCCTCATTGTGTTATTGCTTATACGAAATAAGACAGTACGTGTGAAGCACCGGCCACCCACCTCGGAAACCCCGTGTTTCACGTTCTCGTGTCTAATATTTCCTGAGCAGTTACCGCGCTGGCAGTGCTGAGGGCTTTAATATCATTTGATTATTCTGATTTCTTATGATGATCTCATTCGGCCTTCCCAGCAGCCCTTGCGCGGGTCCCATGCTTGTTTCCCAGATGAGCCAACATACATGGTGCTTCGCAGTGTCACCGGTGTGAGTGTGTGTCTGATGCATGATTCAATCGGTCATTAATTGAATCGTGCAAAGGAACTAGTGACATACCGCAAGTACTCAGAACAAAAGTCCCGGCTCGGAGCCTCAGGGCTTGCTGTTCCTGATTCTTATGTCCTGGCGCCTTCCCACCTGGGCAGTGGCAGAGCCCTGGAGTTGTGAGAGGCAGCCTGGGGCCTGGGAAAGAGCTGCCATTGTTGTCTGATGACAGTGTCCCCAGTCCGGGCAGCAGCTGGGGGGCCACACATCCCTGTAATGAACCGTTTGTCTGCTGCGCTGAGGGTGGCTTGGAAAGACACCCAGGTGACAGTGGGGTGCCTGTGGTCCCAGACTGTAGAATTACACTGAGTCAAGAACTAAATAGCCTCTCACATCTACTCATTTTCTCTTAAATTACATGTGATTAGGAACATAATTACCACTCCTTACTCGTCCCCCCAAAACACTAGTTTTCTTTCCTCCCGGTGCACATTGATAGGGAACAAACCAGGCGAGCTTGTGCTCCGAGGTGGGAAAGGCTGAGGACGTGCGGAGAGGCCAAGCCAGGCGGTGGCCGCGGGGACAGAGCCCATCCTCTGGGGCTCTGGCCAGCCTGGGAGTTCAAAAACCAGAATCCAGGGGCGAACGTGGTAATTAGAAAATGGATGCAAAGAGCTCTGATGACGGAGACGCTACCTGCCCTGGAGTCCTGGGAGAGCCTGAAATGATACGTGTGCTTCCACGCGAATTATAACGCTCAGCTGTCGAGCTTTTTATTTTGGGAATGTCTATCCCTCTAATTACTCTGCAGTCCAAACGATTTTAAAAAAGGAGCAGAGAGCAGCAGACGAGCCCAAATTGCTGTGTTTAAAGGAAGCAGCGCTGTCTGCCTGCGTGGGGCTAGCTGGATGAGAGCCGCTGCTGGGAGCTGTTTACAAACTCCTGACGGCGGCGGGCGCAGCGCTGCGGGGCCACCCCGGCTTCAGCGTGAGGCTTAGTCCTGCTGGGGCAGCGTCTGCCGGGAAAGGAGCGGCGGGGCAGGAGCTCGGTGCTGTGTTTTGAATTAATGGGTTCAGATTCATTCTGGGTGCAAATGGGAGGCTATTTTAGAGCAACCTTCCCAGGCCGGCCGTCACTGATGTGGTCAACGCAGACTGTCTCGAAATAGCAATGTCTCCGCGGCCAGACGGCGCACGCCAAGGCGTCCCCTAGAAGAGAGGGGGGCCCTGCAGGCACCCTTGTCCCCCAGTGTCCAGCAGTCCCTGGTTCTGTCCTCCATCGCTCCGGGTTCACTGAGCGCTACGCCTTAACAGTAGCTGTGAAAGAGGGTTCTGAGTCGGCGCGAGATCTGCCTGAAATTGATCCCCTCCGAGCCCCCAGGGCCTCGCCAGCCTGCAGCTCAGCGCACGGCCTCCGCGCCCGGGGGCGTTTCTATGCTCTCCTGGTCCGCCCTTCGTCCCCGTGCCCGGCGCGGCCAAGGGTCGGTTACAGGCGCCCTCGGGGAACCTCGGGGATGGCATCCTTTTGCTGCTGAAGTCCCAGGAGGTCGACGTTCATTTCCGCAGAGGTGCCTCTCCGTAGGGGAGCTACAGGCAACCCTCCGCCCCAGGAGAGGCTCGCGGAAGAATTCCTAAGAGCGCCTAGCTCTAGCGCATTTCCTCACGTCTCTTAGCGGCTCAGAAGCAGACCAGAGGCGTTTTGGGTTTTGCATTGATTTCTTAATTACAATAAAAAACATCTTTCTTTTCCTCTGGTCCGCGCCAAACGACCTTGGAATTTCTTGTCAAAATACTGAGGGATTTTTTTCAGAGCCTTGAAATCATTTTCTTTTTTTCAGATAAGTTGAAAGAGACCCCTACTTCTTGATGGATAGGAGGGTTGGTTGTTTGCAAAATCTTTCATGTTTCTAGCTTGTTCTGAAGAAGGAATAGCAGATGAAGTCAATACAACCTGGCCACTAAATTAATTTTCCAAGTTGATGAACTTGGCCGCATTTCTACAATTAGTAGGTTTCCCTTTGATGCTGGGACAAGTATTTTTTTCCCCCACGTAAAACATCTCCATATGTTATTTTTGTTGCTGTTATTAGAGGGAATTTTTGACATAGCAAACTGAAAATCCAAAGGAGTGCTCTGTTCTATACAGAAGACACAGTGGGCTCCAGAGCGCAGTTAGATTAATCTGTACCCTCTCCCCGCCCGCCATGCAGAGTATGTTTGGGTATGTATGTATGCCACATTTTGCAAAGAGCAGTCCTAGCTAATAATTGAATGCCTATATATGTATGCCACGTTTTGCAAAGAGCAGTCCTAGCTAATAATTGAGCTTCCTACCTTGGTCCTTAATCTTCTTGAAAAGTTGCTTCTTGTGTTAAATTCCAGTTTATGGGAGGATGAGATTGGGGGCTCAGGTCACCTTCACTTACACCCGTGGAAATGAATTTTAAAGCTTACCTGCTGACTGGCCTTTCTGCTGGTCTCTGTTGCCAGCCCTGACCCAGACCAGAGCTGGTTGTACTGGTGAGAGGAGCAGGGCCGCGCAGAGGGGGTGTCCTTGGCAGGTGGACAGTTCCTCGATGACAGATGCAATGGCGGGCGTACACTGGAGCCAGGAAAGGATTTTGTGGCACTGTATGTAAATATTTGGACATTAAGTCACTAAATATTTGGAAAATTAAGCTTATAAGATGGTGGCATTTGGGTCAGCAAGCAGTGTGGTGGTGGAGGTGCTGGATTCCCACATGGCCAATCACAGTTTGAATTCCAGAACCGGTGGCTTAAAAATCACTCTTGGTGTGGGACCAGCAGATGGCATAATGGTTATGTTGCTGGACTCCCGTGTAGTGGGCCATGGTTCCAGTCTTGGAACCCGGTGGCTTAAACCTCATGCTGAACGCATGTGCGTGCATGCCCAAGATCCTGAAAAGAGAATGGAGGAGAAGGGATTGTGGCATGGCCATCCCCCCAGGGGGGTGATTTCTCATTTTCTGTTTCTCTCTGTCTCTCTGGTGAGTGCACAGGCCCTATAGCAAAAACAAACACAAAAACAAACCAACAATCTCTCTCTCAAAGAAAAAAAAAAATTGCTCCAGGCTCGTGTGAGTGCATGTTTAAAATTTCAGGAGGAGAATGGAAGAGAAAGGATTGTGGTGTGGTCATCTTTACAGAGGGTAGAGGTGGGTGGAGGCAGGTGGAGGATGATTTCTCACTTTCTGCTTCTGTCTGTCTCTGGTGAGTTCATGCAGCCTATGACACACACACGATGGCAACATTGTCTTCTGTGACTAGGCAGAAATGTAATAATAGATTTTTTACAGAATACTAGGTAGTAGAAAATTGACAGTTGAATTTAATTTACGTATTTATTTATACCAATATTTTTCTCTTACTTTCCCCCAGCAGCAAATGAAGGACACCGATGACACAGCAGTGCTTTGAAATGATGGCATTATCGTGAAGATGAAGACGGTATGCTGGGAACTTTGGACACTGGAGAAGCCTACGAGATGGATGGAAAGACACCCTGGCCTCTGATACAGCTCAGGTGGCTCTATGTGGGGAGGCATACTCTTTGAATTTACTGTGGATTTTGGATGAAAAAAAATCCTGGGTGACTTTTTTCTATTTACTATCATTATTATTCTAAATAACAGAATGTGTATAAATCAGGGTGGGGAGTGGGAGAGGGTGTCCCACAGCAGATGAGTTGGGCCGGCACTGTGGCCGGGTCGTTAAGGGAACTGGATCCCACAAGGCTTATGATGTGGTTTGAAACCTGACCCCAGTGGCTTAAGAAACTCACAAGGTGGGCAGGGCAGCAGATGACGTGGTGGTTTAAGCATTGGATTCCCATACGGGTGACTGCAGTTTGAGTCCTAGACCTGGCGGCTTGCTTTCTCACTTTCTTTCTCTGTCTCTCTCTCTGGTGAGTGCACATGTCCTATAGTAAATTAAATAATAATACTAATAAACAGAGTTAAATAAATAAAATTTTTTGAGAGAGATATAAATAAATAATTTTAAAAAAAGAAACTCACATGTGTGTGCATGCTCAACGTCTTGGCAGGATGGGGAAATGAAGGAGAAACGATTGAGGTGTGATCTCGTCTCCTTGAGGGGGACTGCTTTCCCCCTCCCCTTCTGTCTCTCTGTCTCTCTTTGTCCACTGCACATGCCCTCTGGCAAATTTAAAATAAAATAAAAAAAGACAAATAAAAATTTTTTGAGAGATTTTTGCTATAGGGCGCGTGTAGTCGCCAAAAAGAGAGAGACCTAGAGACAGAAAGTGAGAAATCACTCCCACCCCCCGCCCCAGGGGGATGGCCACACTGCGATCCCTTCTCCTCCATTCTCCTCTCGGGATCTTGGGCACACACGCACATGCACCCGGCATGAGTTTAAGCCACTGGGTCTGGGACTTTAACTGCAGTCAACTACATGGGAGTCCAGTGACATAGCCATTACGCAAACTGCTGGTTCCCAAAATGTATTTTTTTTTAATGCAGTGAAACTATTATTAAATGTGAACAACATGGGGCCAGCAGGTGGCGTGATGGTTGAAGTGCTGGTCTCCCACATGGCTGACTGTGGTCAAGTTCCAGACCTGGTTGCTTGCTTTTTCATTTTCTCTCTCTCTGTGTATTTCTGTCTGTCTCTCTCTGGTAAGCACACATGCCCTATAGCAAGATTTAAAATAATAATGGTAATAAATAAAATAAATAAAGTGCACAGTGCAATGGAAGCTTTAGGGGTGAAGAAGAAGAATGTGTGCACATCCTTGGTTTGATTAGCACACATTGTGTCTGTGCTTTGAAAGGCCATGCCCATGGTATCCCACGGTGATACACGTCAAATATGTGTAAGCCAGGAATCACAGAAAAAGAAAGATAAGTGAGATACTGAAGAACTAGATTTGTTTACTCACTGATTCATATGTTTATTAATCTTAAGACTTATGATAAATAATGAAAAATAATAGTCTAAACTATCCGAATTTTCCTGATACCATCATGAAGATGACATAACATGGTGTCCAGTGCACTTAAATACCTAGGACATAACAAATCCTCACCAAATGAAAATAAATAAATTAAAAGTTCAGGATGGGTGGGTCAGCCTGTGGTGTGGAGGGTCAGGTGGCTGGATCCCACATAGCTGACTGCAGCATTTGAGTTTCTGACCCGGCAGCTTGTAAAACACGCTGGGCACTTGGGATCAGCAGATGGTATAATAGTTTCGTTACTGGACTTCCATGTAGTGGACCGTGATTCAAGTCCCAGACCTGGAGGCTTAAACTCATGCCGGGCATGCGTGCTTGCGTGCCCAAAATCCCAAGAGGAGAATGGAGGAGAAGGGACTGTGGAATTGCCCATCCACCCGGGGGTGGGGTACTTTCTCACTTTCTCACTCTGTCTCTGGCAAGAGCACAAGCAAATTTTCAAAAAAAAGTTCAGGATAGGCAAACTGTTCCCCTTGTTCAGGAATTTGCCTTTCTCTTCATTCGCAAACTTTAGATACAAAACAGACCCCTGCCTGGTCCTCTGCACTTGCCACATGCACATTCAGACTGACCTAACATGGCGGTCACAGGCCTTCCCTTAGGAACGTGGGGTCTGTTTTTTATAAGGGAACAGAGTATTTTGTGATAAAAATGGACTCAGGTAAATCTGCCGTAAAAGCAGCTCAGAAGAAGTATCTGTGGAATGCAACTGTTTGCAGGATTTTGGCAATCAAGTAAAGAAAATGCCAGCGAGGGTAATGAGAAAGTTGCCCAGTAACCTCGTGGGTAAGGGGCTCAGATCCCGCATGGCCGACCAGGTTTAAGTCCTGGCTCCAGCACTTAGGAAAATACTGGGCAAGTGTCCGTGTGTGCCTCATGTCCTGACGAGATGCAGAAGTGGAGGAGGGGGGACCGTGGTGTGGCCATGGCCCATGGAGGATGCATTCTCCTCTCTCTGTCTCTCTGTGAGTACACATGCCCTCTTGCAATTAACAAAAAGAAAGAAAAGAATGATTAAGAATGGTGTGAAAGCTCTGAATTCAAAACAGGCATCAGTTGGGCTACCCCGTTGGTGTGGTGGGTAAGGCAGCTGGATCCCACATGGCTGACTGTGCAGTTCGAGTCTCATGTCTGGTGGCCTGAAAAACACGCCAGGCTTGATGTGGCATGGCCACCCCCTCTGGGGGGTACTTTCTCACTTTCTCTCTCTCTACGTTTCTCTTTCTGTTTCCAGTGAGCACACGTGCCCTATAGCAAATTTTTAAAGAAAGAAAAAAAGAAAGAGAAAAGTAAAAACAGGCATCAGTGGATAATTGTTACAGGGGCTAATTCCGTAGGAAATTATTTTTCTTATGCCACATATTGTAGTTGGAGGACAATCCCCCACCCCCAGGGTGGCACATTAATATGAAGATATTTGGAAAAGCTTCCCTATGAAGCATGATTTCAGAAATAATGAAACAATAAACAAGAACCTGGTATTAATAATCTGTGGGTTTTACATTTTATGCCATTAGAAGATGTAAGGATTAGTAATTTCATGTATCCTACAAAGTAGAACATGCCTTAGGACATACAGATAAATGATTCATGTGGAGCTTGAAAATCTGACATTAAAGATCCAGGCACACAGTCTGGGTCCTTGGCGCTCCCTGGCTCCACTATGTTAATTAATTCCAATCCCACCAAACCAGATTTAGGATAAATCAGGTTGAAAAGACTCAGGGCTGAGGCTTCCGTTTGCATATTTGATAGCCTTTGCTAAGCAGAGAGCTGCCCGTAGTTAAGTGAAGGATGATCAAAGAGAACCTGCAGGTCTCCAGAAGCACCACGCAGAGGGAAACCTTCAAGAGGTTAAACATAATTTATGTCAACTCACCATCGGAACAGACTTCCTACAGGCCTCGACAGGACACCATTTCATTAACCCGCAGTAGGTTCTAGAAAAGACATGCATGCTGCCTCTCTTGTAAAACAGCATCTTCTTCCTAGAATGTCCCACTCATTCATCTTTTACAAGGGCCATCCTTGGAGTAAAATCATGGAAGAGGTTTTTGAATAAAGGCAATTAAGTAAAGTTGCCTCCTTGTCTTGGTTCAGAGAGAGAGAGAGGAACGATTTTTCTACACAGGTAGATCAACCAGACGGCCGGACCTCCAGGCTGGATCTCCCACCTTGCCCTGGTAGCACTTGCAAGTCCCTCCCTCTGGGATGACTTGGCCTTGCACATGCCTGTCTGGCTGAGGAGACTGAGCATGAGGGACATGGCTGGGACATTCCGCATCTCGGACTGGGATAAACTTACATGTACGTCAGCCAGAACGTTCTCTGATCACCCTGTGTTTTGGTGTTGAAGAGGGAGGAGGGAAGGAGCACCTGACCCTGTCATCATGGGATACAATACCTGTGGCTTCATGGCCAGAGGTAATTTGTTATGCTGTCATGTGGTATAGTGGCTGAGGTTCTGGACTCCCACTTTGTCAACAGCGGTTTGAGCCCCAGACCTGGTCGCTTGAAAATCCCATGAGGCATGTGTATATACATGCTCAAAATCCCAAGAGGAGAATGAAGGAGAAGGGATTGTGGTATGGCTATCCCCCGGGGGATGATTTCTCACTTTCCCTTTCTCAGTCATTCTCTATTGAGTACACACATCCTGTGGCAAAAACTTGAAAAGGAAGAAAAAGAATAAAGAAAGAAAGGAAGAAAGAAAGAAGGAAAGAGAGAGAGAGAGAAAGAAGAAAGAAAGAAAAAAAAGGAAAGAAAGAAAAAGAAAAAAAGAAAGAAGAAAGAAGGAAGAAAGAAAAAGACAGAAAAGGAAGAAAGAAAGAAAGAGAGAGAGAGAGATAGAGAGAGAGAGAGAAAGAAAGAAAGAAAGAAAGAAGGAAAAAGAAAGGAAGAAAGGCCCACAGGTGGTGTGGTGGTTAAGGGCGTTGGACTCTCACATGGCTGCCCATGTTTCAGGTCCTGGACCTGGCAGTTTGCTTTCTCACTCTCACTCACTCACTCATTCACTCTGTTCCTCTCTAGCAAAATTAAAATAAATGAATAAAGCTAAATAAAATAAATCTTTAAAAAATAAAAAGAAAGAAAGAAAGGTAAGTGCTTTAGTAAAAAGCAACTGCAAAAACACACACAGGACTGCGTGTTTTCAGGCTGAGGCTGGTCACGTGGAGGACACTTACATCCTCGAGGAATGGAACTGTGCAGTATAGAACAGGGGAGCCAGGGACCAGGCTACCAGCGGGCTTCTGAGACTGAGACCCACTTCCCCTTCCCATAAATGAGACGTCGAAATGCCTCTCGATTCGTAGGTGTCAGCTTTACTCCTTTGTGACGGCAGTATTTCATGGGGAAGAACCGCGTCATAGCATATATCCTTGTGGATCTTTTTTTTTTTTTTTTAAGAATTATTTATTTATTTAATTCCATTTGTTATTATTATTTTTCAATTTGACCAGACAGAGACAGAGAGAGAGAGAGCAAGAAAGCAAGCTGCCAGGTCCAGAACCGGAACCGTGGCCAGTCATGTGGGAATCCAGCGCCTTTAACCACCATACCGTGTGCCCACCCCATATCCTTGTGGATCTTTCCTGAGAATTTTTGTAGTTGTGTAAATTCCCATTCTGCCAGAGAAATAAATACTTCTGCAAAACATTTACCTTACCTAATAGTCTAATCTTACGACAGCATAGCAGCACCTGCCAAACAGAAAACCCCTGCTAATCCAGGATTAAATACCATTACTATTATTTTTTTGTAGACCAGTGGGATTGTCCCGAGGACCAGTAGTGACAAGGATTTCTGAGGGCATGCTGACTCTGCAGAAGATAACACTATGGTAACATGCTGTGTTTATGCCGGGTAAGGGGGACAGTATAGACTTCCAATAGGAACAAGATTCAGAATGGAAAATATTAATTAATATCTTGTATGTGGAGAACATGCAGTGGTTTTATTTATTTATTTATTTATTTAAATTTTGCCAGAGGGGATGTGCACTTACCTGAGAGATGGAAGGAAAGCGAGAAAGCAGCTCCCATGGGGCACAGTCATGCCACAATCCCCTCTCCCCCATGTCTCTCTCCTTTTAGGATTTTGGGCGCACATGCATGCACACCCCCTTCCCCCAGTGTGCTTCTTAAGTCAACAGTGTGTTTCTCAAGTCACCAGGCCCAGACTTGTATTGTGTGGTCTGTCCTGTGGGATCCAGCTGCCTTAACTACCATGCCACTGACTGGGCCTAGCACATGAAGTTTATGAGGTACTTTCCTTTTTTTGTGTGTGTGTGTGTAAGAGTTTGTTTTTCGCCATAGGGCACATGCACTTGCCAAAGACCGAGAGAGAAAGTGAGAAATCCCCTTCCAGGAGGATGGCCAGGCTGCAGTTCCTTCTCCATTCTTGTCTCAGAATTTTGGCCACACATGACCATATGTCACATTTGAGTTCAAGCTGATGGATCTGGGACTCAAACCATGATTGACTGTGTGGGAGTCCAGTGACATAACCTCTATGCCATCTGCTGGCCCCAAGGCACTTTCAAATACAAGCACTCCTCTGGTTATGCTTCCATCTGTGAAGATTTCTTGGTCCCTGAACTCCCACATGGTTGACCATGGTTCAAGTCCTGGACCTGGTGACTGGCTTTCTCTCTCTCTCTCTCTCTGTCTGTCTCTCTGGTGAACACCTGTGTCCTATAGCAAAAAAAATTTTTTTAAAGTTAAATGAAATAATTCTTTAAAAAAATTTTAGACAATTTAATTTAGTGTAGTTTTATTGAGTAAAACCAATCTGAATTGGCCAGTTTCCCAGAATGGCTTCCAGGGAACTCTGGGTAGCCTTGTAGCACCACAATATTTAAGTTCTGGAAAGGGAAAGTGATGTGTGCAGGAAAATGAAAGTGAGGGAATGAGGCAGAGAAATAATTGGATTGGTTACAGCTGGGTGGTAGGCGGTACTGAGTCTAAAAGGTGGGCTTTCTGTGATGGACTGAAGTGTGGTGAAATGTGATTGGCTGTAACTTAGCAACTCACTAAGGATACAGACTAACATGTGATTTTGGTTTGTCCATAGGGACTCACGTGACAGTACTATGGCTATTTCAGGCCAAAATAGTTTGATCTAACATTCTTGAGAAAACTTGCCATTCAGAAAGGTTAAGTGACTCAGTTAGTAGGAGAACAGGACTTAAAATCTAGGTGTTTTAATATCTATTTCAGTGTTTTTACTTTATTTCTGGCAATAAGGAGTACCTGGAATGGTTGGGTTGGTGTTACTTTATGAGTCTCTGGTTAAGTCTTTCAAAATAGAATCTGGGCCATAGAACAAAACACTGAGTCAGTCCACAGAGACATCACTGCGAGGGACTATTCCTTTAATTTTTTCGTTTTTTTTTTTTTTTTTTTTTT
>NW_006159427.1:6811254-6813728 GCF_000334495.1 Tupaia belangeri chinensis
TTTTTTGCAGAGGTTTTTGCTATAGGGCGCGTGCGCTTGCCAGACAGAGAAAGACAGAGAGACAGAAAGTGAAAAATGACCCCCCCAGGGGGGATGGCCACACCGCAATCCCTTCTCCTCCATTCTCCTCTCAGGATCTTGGGCACGCACGCACATGCGCCTGATGTGAGTTTAAGCCACCGGGTCCAGGACTTGAACCATGGTTGACTACATGGGAATCCAGTATGTAGCCATTACACTAACTGCTGGTCCCAGGACTATTCCTTTTAGAGATCTCTGGAATGTTATGTTGACTCAAAGAGAAACATCTCTGTTGTAAGTTATTTATTATATTATTTATTACATTAATTATTTCCTATTATTGCCAAAAGGTGCATGTATTCACCAGAGACAGAGAGAGAACCAGAGGGAGAAAGCACCCACACCCTGCCTCCATGGGTCATGGTCACACCAAAAACCCTATTTCTCCGTGATGCCCGGATTTTAGGCATGCACACACGTACCTGATATGTTTTTTAAATTGCCTGGGCCAGGATTCAAACTGTGGTTAGCCATGTGGAAACCAGTGCCTTAACCACTAGACTGTGTGGTTAGCCCCATAGGTACTTTTTTTTAGAGAGATTTTTGCTAGAGAGCAAGTGTGCTCACTCACCAGAGAGATAGAGAGAGAGAAAGTGAGAAATCATCCCCCCGGGGGGATGGCCATGTCATAAACCCTTCTCTCCCATTCTCCCCTTGGGATTTTGGCCACGCATGCACACATACCTGGTGTGTTTTTCAAGCTGCTGGGTCTGGGACTTGAACTGTGATCTGCCACGTGGGAGTCTGACTCCTTAACTACCACAACCTCCACGCCCAGGTACTTTTTTAAAAAAGTGACAACTGAAGGCAAGGTCAGGAGCGAGTCAGTGCTGGGATGGTGTGAGGGAGGAGGTGCTCCTGAGAGCTTTCCTCCTGAGATCGCCAGCCGGAGACTCAAGGTTCAGTGGCCCTCTTCAGCAAGGAGGGTCTCAGCAGAAAAGCGAGGGTATGGGGCGCCTCTAAGAATGTGCTTTTTAAATCAAAATAGAAACCTTTCCTTACATTCAGACTCATGAGGATTAGAAAGTAGTGGATGGATTAGACAAAAATGCTTCAGCTAAGAATTTAATCCTGTTAGGCAACTGTAAAGTGAGTTTTCATAAAGGTTCTCTTGCCAAAAAGCAGAAAGAGAAGGTGCGCCCGGTTTGTAAGAGGTAATGGTTTCGCAGAGGTGCTCACCCAAGGCCTCGAGCACGCTACATTTTCTTTCAGTTTGCGTGACTTTCTCTTCTCGAGAGAATAGCGCATTGTCTATGGGTGTGAGCCGCGCCATTGGCATGGGGTTCCCCAGGCAGGCGTCCGAGCTTGCCGCGCTGTCCCGAGTGGAGCTGGAGCAGCTGGGAGGAACAAGTAGGCAGTGACAGCCCTGTGGAGGAGCTGGGGGAAGCCGAAACCAAAAGGTTAAGCTGATTCTGACTTTGTGGACTTGAAAACCCATCAAAGCTCTTCCAGTCAGTCTCCTTGTTTCTATTGTTCCAAGACTCTCTCCTTCATGGGTAAGGACTTTGCTTAAGATCCTTTCTGTTCAGTCCTTTCTGTTGTATTCACAGCGTCCCTTAGTGGGGCAGTCGGGTGGTGAGTGTGTGTGTGGGGTAAATTGTTAAAATGAAGGGGTGGAAGAATCACACCTTCCTTGAGTGACTTTCCACTGCAGATGAGCCCAGAAATTGACATAGTTGTCCGATGGCTAGGACCCCAGTCTTGCTGGTGTGGCCTGCCTTAGCAAAAAGCAGAGTTCAGAGAAAAACCAATCTGATTTTGGAAATTATTTTGTAAACGAGATTTGGATCTACAAAGGAATCTCCATTTGTAAGGTTGTCTCTCTCCTGTAGACACCAGGAAGAGAGGGGCTGAGGATGAGTTGGTCGCCACTGGCCACTGATTTGATCAGTAGGACAGGGCTCTGAGGAGCGTACAGATAGCTGGATATGCGGACGTTCATGGAGGCTGGCACCCCGGGCAGGGCTGTGAGCACGTGCTGCTTCCCTCATGCTCCGCCCCGTGAAGCTCTCCACCTTTGTAATATCCTTTATAATAAGCTGGTAAATATAGTGTTTCCCTGAGTTCTTTCTTATTTTTTAAGACGTAAATTTATTCTTTTTCTTTTTTAAGAATTAGTTTATTTGGGACTAGCAAATGGTGTCATGGTTATGTTGCTAGACTCCCACATGACCGATTGCGTTTGCGTCCCGGACCTTGTGGCTTGAAGCTCACACTGGGTGCGTGTGTGTGCATGCCCCAAATCCCTAGAGGAGAATGGAGAAGAAGGGATTGCAGCGTGGCCAACTCCCCCGGGCGGTGATTTCTCATTTTCTATCTCTCTGCCTCTCTGGTAAATGCACATACCCTATAGCAAAAATCTCTCTAAAAAAATTAATTTAATTTAATTTATT
>NW_006159427.1:6814094-6820353 GCF_000334495.1 Tupaia belangeri chinensis
GGTCAGTCATGTGGGAGTCCAACACCTCAACCACCATGCCACCTGCTGGCCCCTTCTTTATCTTTTTCTTTGGTAAAAAATTCTTTATTTAATTTGATTAATTATTATTGTTGTTGTTGTTATTATTGATTTGCCATAGGGCACATGAACTCACCAGAGAGCGAGAGAGAAAGTGAGAAAGTAAGCTGCTTGGTCTGGGACTTGAACTGCCATTGGCCATGTGAGAGTACAGTGCCTTAACCACTGTACCACCTGCTGGCTCCTTTTTTATTTTGGTTTAAACAACTATTGGGGCCATGCAGTAGCATAGCAGTAACATGACTGGATCCACATGGGTAGGTATCATGCTTGCACCCCAGAACCTGTGTGTGCCTATCCTCCAGACTGGTTGGACTGGAGGGGGATTGTGGCATGGGAGCCTTGTTGGGGTGCCTGCCTCTATGGTCTCCTTCTCTGTCTTCCTCTCTAGCTCTCTATTCTTCTCTCATGTTAGTAATAAGTAAATAGGGACCGGCAGTTAGAGTAATGACTTTGTTACTGGACTCCCACATAGTCGACCACGGTTTGAGTCCTGGACCCAGTGGCTTAAACTCATGCCAGGCACGTGTGTGTGCGTGCCCAAGATCCCGAGAGGAGAATGGAGAAGGAACTGCGGCATGGCTATCCCCCCGGGGGGTGATTTCTCACTTTCTGTCTCTCTGTCTTCTCTGTCTGTCTGGTGAGTGCACGTGTGCTATAGCAAAAACCTCTCCAAAAGAAAAAAAAAAGAAATAAGTAAATAAATAAATAAATTTTTAGAAATTTCAACGTAAAGAATATTACTTTAAGACAGGATCTAACTATTAAGCCAGTTCTTTTGTTGTTATTATTGAAGTTTTTGCCTTAGGGTGCTTGTGCTTGCTGGAGAGGGAGAGAGAGAGAGGCAGAGACAGAGATAATGAAAAGGAAAGTGAGAAATCACTTCCGGAGTAATGGCCACACCGCCATCCCTTCTCCATTCTCCTCCCGGGATCTTGGCATGCACGCACATGCACCCTGCGTGAGTTTCAAGCTATCTGATCAGGTGCTTGAATAGTGGTCGGCCATGAGTGCAGCTATGGAACCACTTTGTCATCCACTGGCCCCAGATCTAAATATTTATATGTCTCCTTTTGCCTCAACCCCTTGTGTTGCTGGGATTACAGGTTGGGTGCCACTGTGGGGTTAAACCGGGACTCAAACCTGGGCCTCCTACATAGTCCTAGCCTGTGGAGCATAGCATCTTAGCAGAATGCACCACTGCAGCTGGCCAGCATCTTAGTTTCAATAGTTTAGAGATGCTACGTACATTTGGTGCTGTTAATAAATAGAACATTGTTTTACAAGGAAATATGTTTCTAAAAACGGGAATGGTTCTCAGCTGAAATGTGCTGATATAAAATAGTTCAAAATAGCTGTATCCCGATGTTGTTTTCTGGAAGTTTTTTGTAAGCAGGTGTAATCAGGACATGTTATGTCTCCCAGGAGATTCGTGCGAAAGACTGAAAGGACTCTAGGAAGCATGGGTTTCTGATAGCCTAAAGATCATACCACTGGGCTGGTAAGAGCTCCCAGGACTCCTATGGAGAAACTGCTTTTATTAACTGCTAACCCGGCACCAGGCAGTGGAGTGGCAGTAAAGGCAGCTGGGTCCCACATAACTGACTGTAAGGTTCAAGTCTTGGACATGGTGGCTTAGAAAACAGGCTGCGTGCATGTGCGTGCTTGCCCCAAATCCTGAGAGGAGAATGGAGAAGGAATTGTGGTGTGGCCATTGCCCCTGGCAGGGGGATTTCTCATGTTCTCTGTCTCTCTACAGCAAGCACATGAACTCTATAGCAAAAAATCAATCAATTGGTCAGTCAATCAATCAAAAAGATGCAAAGTTAATGTTGCGTGGAGACTAAAGGAGAGCCTGGAAGGCCAGATGGTCCTTCCCAAGTCCTCCTTAAAGCTCCCATTACTAAAAGCCAGGCACTTGGGAACCAGCAGTTAGCGTAATGGCTATGTCGCTGGACTCCCATGTAGTCGATCGCGGTTCGTGTCCCGGACCCGGTGGCTTAAAAAACTCACGCCGGGCGCGTGTGCGTGTGTGCCCAAGATCCGAGAGGAGAATGGAGGAGAAGGGATTGCGGCGTGACCATCCCCCCTGGGGGGTGATTTCTCGCTTTCTGTCTCTATGTCTCTCTCTGTCTGTCTGGCGAGCACACGCGCCCTACAGTGAAAATCTCTCCAAAAAAAAAAAAAAAAAAAAAAAAAGCCAGGCACTTCATGACTCACTATCGAAGAGATAGATGATCTGAATTATGAAAACGTTTTGCTGTGGTGGCTGCTCTAAAATTGTTGAAGTGGTTTGTGACCAATGTTTCATTTGTCCAGCCCGTAATCCGGGGAAGACAATCGAAACGGAAGGTGAACCAGCCCCGCAGCCTGGTGATAAGGGAGCTGGATCCCACATGGCTGATAGCAGTCCAAATCCTCCTGCCGGCTTGAAAAGCATGTTGGCACGTGTGAATGAGTGTGTTTGTGTGTGTGTGTATAAGTGTGTGTGTCTGTGCCCCAAATCCCAACAGGATGGAGAAATGGAGGAGAAGGGGCTGAGGGCATATGACCCCAATAATAGAACTTTATGCACCTTTCGCTCTCCTAAACTCCAACATGGCTAAGTGATACAGGCTTCAATATAGTATGCCAGAATGTATTTTTTAAAAGAATGATTTATTTTATTCCATTTGTTATTATTTTTTAATTTGACCAGAAAGAGACAGAGAGAAAAAGAGAAAGCGAGAAAACCAGCCGCCAGGTCCAGGACTCGAACCGTGGTCGGCCATGTGGGAAACCAGTGCCCCTAACCACCACGCCACCTGCCGGCCCCTAAATGTATTTTCTTCAGGTAAAGGAAACTTTTCATGGTCCACTGACTGAGAAAAATCAAACCTCTCATGGTCTAGAACTTGGAGATCGGGTCTTCTGCAAACAACATCAGAGGAAGACTGTCCTTGGACTTCACTGGATGCCATACCAAGTTCTTCTTACCACTCAAACTTGAGCCTCAAAGGTCTGAAGAGGAGTTATTACAGATTAAAGACTGTAGTACCCTGGGACCTAAGTCAGTTCTAGGAACTTCATTTGGGCCTCAAAGCTTTGATTCACATCTTACAACCCAAAAGGGTTCCTTCAAATTCTTGGAATGGTATATCCATTAGAGTTTTTTTTTCCCCTATAGGGCACATACTTTCACCAGAGAGAGAGAGAGGGACAATAAGAGAGAAAGTGAGAAATCACTTCCCGGGGGGTGGGGTGGGGGATGGCCATGCCACAATCCCTTCTCCTCCATTCTCCTCCTAGGATTTTGGGCACACGTGCACATGTGACCAGGCATGATTTTCAATCTGCCAAGTCTGTAACTTGAACCATGGTCAGCCATGTGGGAGTCCAGTGCCTTTACCATGCCACCTGCTGGCTCTCTAATTAGAAATCTTAAGGTAATATAATCAGGGAAGCAAACAGCATCCTAGATGTGGACAGCTTTTTCAAGATCATGGATCAAGAATACTTCACCATGGGGGAACCAGCAGTTAGCGTAATGGCTATGTTGCTGGACTCCCATGTAGTTGACCGCGGTTCGCGTCCTGCACCTGGTGGCTTACAACTCACGCCGGGCGCATGTGTGTGCATGCCCAAGATCCCGAGAGGAGAATGGAGGAGAAGGGATTGCGGCGTGACCATCCCTCCTGGGGTGTGATTTCTCGCTTTCTGTCTCTATGTCTCTGTCTGTCTGGCAAGCGCACGTGCCCTATAGTGAAAATCTCTCCAAAAAAAAAAAAAAAGAATACTTCACCATGGGACCAGCAGTTAGCGTAATGGCTATGTTGCTGGACTCCCACGTAGTTGACCACGGTTCGAGTCTCAGACCCGGTGGCTTAAACTCACGCTGGGCGCGTGTGCGTGCGTGCCCAAGATCCTGAGAGGAGAATGGAGGAGAAGGGATTGCGGTGTGACCATCCCCCATGGGGGGTGATTTCTCATTTTCTATCTCTTTGTCTCTATCTATCTGGCGAGTACACATGCCCTATAGCAAAAACCTCTCAAAAAAAAAAAAAATTCTTCATCATCATGAAACTCTTGTGTTTGTTTTGTTTTTTAATTTTTTTCCTTTTTAAAAATTATTTTATTTTAATTTACTTTATACATTCAATCACTATACATCACTTAGCTTGTAAAGTGAATTGACCCAATATGAACACACTTCATGACAGTCCAGGATACTATAGACGTTATCATCAACAGAGAATCCTCCACTTTTGTGTCCTGTAAATGTCTTGCCTCTCTATTTTTCTCATTAATTTCCTTCCTCATTCTCTCTTCCTTCTCCCATCCTCTTTCTCCACTGTCTTCAATATCCCTAACCATTTTCCATGCTTCTGTATCCTCTAGTCTTCCAGTTCCCACCATAGAGTGTGGGTAGTATATCGTCATGAAACTCTGACCTCTCAAATTTCCCCTTTCACTTGTCAGGAGAGTGTTGTAATTAGCAGTTCAAAATCAGCAGCTTCTGTGGGTAGCTTGACAGGGAGAATCTGTTATGCCAAACCCAGATCTCTTTTTTTAAAATAATTATATTATTTAATTTTATTTATTCATTCATTTATTTAAATTTGACCAGAGAGAAACACACACAGAGATAGAAATTGAGAAAGTAAGCCACCGGGTCTAGAACTTGAACTGTGGTTGGCCATGTGGGAGTGTCCAGTGCCTTAACCACCACACCACCTGCTGGCCCCAAACCCAGATCTTTATTGACCTGAGAGATCCTGTAGTTCCCCTAGCAGGTAACTTCAGCAATATCCCAAATACAGCCATTGTTCAAATGATCAGTACTCACTTGTTCTCACTCTCATTTTTATTTAACCCAATCTCAGGATGCAAGAACCAGGGCCAACAAATATCGGATTGTTGGAAAAGTCATGATGCCTTTTTGCCTAGAAAAACAGAAAAATATGTCATGAGTTTTCTGACAACTAATATATCACAAGACAGGTTTGCATCAAAAGCCCAAATGAAGTTCCTTGAACTGACTTAGGTCCCAGGGTACTATACTCTTTAATCTGTAATAACTCCTCTTCAGACCTTTGGCTAGAAACTGCTAATTCCACCATTACAAGTAGAGTGGGATTTGGAAACTGAGTAAGTCCGTTTGAAGATGGTGACAGTGACATCAGTGCCTTAAGTTCTAGCTAATCTCTCAAAATACGAATGTAGCCCAAAGAGGGGAATTGTTAAATTGAATTAAACTTTGCCTAAAGCTACATACATACTTTTAAAAGAGTTATTTTATAGAATTTAATTTATTATTCTTATTTTTTAATTTGACCAGAGAGAGGCAGAGGGAGAGAAAGGAAGACTCTGCGTCCAGGACTTGAACCGTGATCAACCATGTGGGAGTCCAGAACTTGAACCACCACACCACCTGCCAGCCTCTACATACATATTTTAAGTTCACATTGTAAGTGTTGTGTCCATGATTGAGAAAACTGGAGGAGGGCCTGCTTTTATTTGTGGAAGATTTTGTGGTCAGCCTTATGCATTGGCAACCTCATGTCTCGGTGGGTGGAAGACGAAGGATCACCACTGCGAGGAATTTCAATGGTACTTTTGGTAGTCTGTAAGCATTCAGAAACGAGAATTCGCCCGTTCTTGTTTAGTTAACAAGAGTAGGCCAGAAGACACTAACATTTCCAGATGGGCATCACTTATACCACCCCCTCCCCGTGACTTGGAATAAATGCAATGAGGCAATGATTAGAAGTGCCTCACAGGGGGAGCAGCAGGTGGTGTGGTGAAGATGTTGGACACTCCCACATGGCTGACCACGGTTCGAGTCCTGAACCTGGAGGCTTGCTTTCTCACTTTCTTTCTCCGTCTCTGTCAAATAAAAAATAAATGAATGAATAAAGATAAAATAAAATAGGGACCAGCAGTTAGTGTAATGGCTATGTCACTGGACTCCCACGTAGTCGAACACGGTTTGCGTCCCGGACCAGGTGGCTTGAAACTCACACAGGGCGCGTGAACACAGGGCGCGTGAACGTGTGTGCCTAAGATCCCGAGAGGAGAATGGAGGAGAAGGGATTGTGGCGTGGTAATCCCCCCTGGGGGGGGTGATTTCTTGCTTTCTGTGTCTCTGTCTCTGTCTGTCTGGCGAGCGCACGTGCCCTATAGCGAAAACCTCTCAAAAAAA
>NW_006159427.1:6821056-6825765 GCF_000334495.1 Tupaia belangeri chinensis
AAGCAGGAAGAAAAAAATGCACAATTGATTAAAAAAAAAAAAGAAAAAAAAGAATTCTTTTATCTTTATTTATTGTTGTTGTTTTCCAATTTGACCAGAGAGAGACAAGAGAGAGGGAGGGTGGGAAGGGAAGCCACCAGGTCTGGGATTTGAACCGTGGTCAGCCATGTGGGAGTCCAGTAGCCATGTGGGAGTCCAGGGCCTTGACCACCACGCCACCTGCCGGCCCCCATATAACTTTTATGACAGTATATTTTTGTAATTATTCTATCTTATTACTAGCCACTGTTGTTAATCTCTTACTGTGCCTAATTTAAAAATTAAACTTTATTTGGAGTTTCTCCATGCAGGAAAAAAATAAATAAATAAATTAAAATTAAAATAAAAAAAAAAAGATAAAATAAAATAAATAATTCTTAAAAAAAAGAAAAAAAAAGTGCCCCACCATAAGCTCTGCAGTGGATCCTACTGCAAAGGCCACGGTTGCACAGCAGCCTTCTTCACATTCTCCTGCGGAAATTGTTTTCAATCATCTAGAATTGCAATAGCTCGGTACTCTTGTCCACGTGGATAAATACGCATGGTCCTACAGTGTCGCAGTTGCAGCAGGTTAACAAGCAGGCTGCTTGGTTAAAAATAGGTAGACATGTCACTGAGGAGGTTACGGTGGCTGGATCCCACATGGCTGACTTCGTGGTTAGAGTCCCACACCCAGTGGCTTGAAAATCATGCCAGACGCATGCTGCATGTGTACCCCAAGACCTGAGAGGAGCATGGAGGAGAAAGGATTGCAGTGTGACCATTCCTCCTGGGGGATGATTTCTCGCTTTCTCTCTCTCCTCTTTGGTAAGTACACATGGTCAGTAGCAAAACAAAATCCCCCCCAAAAAGTGTAGACTCTGTGAATGTGTAGACTTTCACATGCTCACCTTGAGGAGAGCTTAAAGTGGGTGTGAAATTGCTAAACGAAATTTGGGGAGGGTCCTTATTTTGAACTAGGCTCCTGTAATTGGCCCCAACAGAACAGATTGCTCAGAATGGAGTTAGTTCTGCGGCGAGCACATCCTCAAGCTGAAACTAAGGAGACAGGTCCTGCAGCAGACCAGTTTTCTCCCCTTGAAGGCGGCCCAGTCTAACCACGTTAGCATAGCCAGGAAGTCTCCTCCTTTAATTCTTACAAAGAAGTAATCTGATATAAACTAGTTTTTCTTTTCCTATTCTGATTTCTGTTCCTACCACATAATAGCCACTGTTCTATTATTTCTCAGTGGGATTTGGGACTGAACAAGTCCATTTAAGATGGTGACAGTGACATCAATGCCTAACATTTTGGCTCACCTCTCAAAATTCAGAGTTTAGCCCAAAGAGGGGATTTTTTTTTTTTTTTTTTTTTTTTAGAGAGATTTTCTTGCTATAGGGCATGTACACATATCAGAAAAACAGGGACAGAGAGACAGAAGGTGAAAAATCACCCCAATCCAGAGGGGATGGTCACACCGCAATCCCTTCTCCGCCATTCTCCTCTCAGGATCTTGGGCACACATGCACATGTGCCCAGCGTGAGTTTTAAGTCGCCATGTCTGGGACTTGAACCATGGTCAACTATGTGGGAGTCCAGCAATGTAATCATTATGCCATCTGCTGGTCCTTGATTTTTATTTTTCCTGAAGAGTTACTTATTTGTTTAATTCCATTTGTTATTGTTATTATTATTTAATTTGACCAGAGAGAGACAGGGGGAAAAAGGGAAAATGAGAAAGCAAGCCACCAGATCAAGGACTCTAACCACAGTCAGCCACGTGGGAGTCCAGTGCCTTGACCACCATTCCACCCGTCGGCCCCAAGGAGAATTGCTAAATTAAATTAAATTTTCCCTAAAGCTACATACATATTTTAAGCTGAACGTAAAGGTTTTTTCATACACAGTGAAATGTCACCTAACTCAATGTGCAAATAGACTGTAACTACTATTTTTTTTTTTTCTTAGAAATTTAGGGCATGTGTGCTCACTGGAGACACAGAAGGAGACACAGAGAGAAAGGAAATGAGAAATCACCCCAGAGGGGATGGCCATGCTGGCAGTCCCTTCTCCATTTTCCTCTTGAGATTTTGGGCACACATGGACACACTCCCAGCGTGAGTTGAAAGCCTCTGGGTCCAGGACTAGAACCGCGGTCGGGCATGTGGGAATCCAGCCCTCCAATCTCTATGACATCTGCTGGCCCCAACTGTAGCTACTCTTGTAATTAGTAGTTGAGGATCAGCTCATCATAGCAGCCTTGTCCCAGTCACTCGCAGGCAGCCACCCAGTCCTCATTTATATTTAAGGTAAATGCTAAACTGCCATCGATCCGGCTGTTTCGGTACCTCACTTCTGCTTTTCATCCATCACTTCATTTTCTATCCATAAAAGTGACCCAGTTATGCAACAGCCCCAGAGCTGTTCTGATCCTGCTTTGATTCTGGAGTCTATCCAATTTGTGAAGTAGCCTTCTCTCAATTAAACTCCGCTACGTGTAGTTTGTTGAAAGTTTTGTTGTTGTTTTGTTTGTTTGTTTTCCTTCTGAAAGTAGAGAACGAAAGATTTATTGAGATGGGCTGTGGAGGTGAGCTGGGTTGGCCATCTCATTAAATGGGGACCTAAGAGAGCTAGTCCTCCCAAGAGAATGGGTTTCCGCTGGTGAGCTCAGATGACAGCAGTGTGGTGCCCAGCGAGAAGACAAGGCCATCCCTTCCCTAACCGATGATATTTTCCAAAGGAACTAAGGCAGGCTTGGGTCTCAACTCTACAGCTATTCTGTCGTCTAGCTACCTAATCATTCATTTGGGGATATATAATCCATTCATATTCAACAGATATGGGAAAAAGGGTAGTTTTCTAACTAGCTACAGTATATTTATTCTATAATTATTTTCCTTTCAAATCAAATTTATTTCTGCTTTTATTTATTTCTTTTCTATTTCTTCTGTCTGCTTTTTCCTGATTTAGGTGCTTTACTTATTTCAAGTATTTAGGTTATACATTTTCTTCTGAGCACTGCTTTGGAGGTACCGTGTACATATCATATGGCTTCATTAAAGCTCTTTGGACTCATTCACAAGGTCTTTTCTTCAGACAGAAGCCTGTTACCAGGGTGGCTGGGTTAAGGCAGACTCAAGTGTTGAAGCAGAATGAACACTCATCATTGTTCTCAGCCCTTAACAAAAAAGAAGCTCACCTGTGTGTTTCTCCTCCTACCCTCGGGGAAAATTCTCTCTCAGGGACTTTATGGTCTGTGCTCTCTGTAATCAGGCCTTGGCTAGTGCCTTTAAGCCCATCGGACATACTGGCCCCAACTGGGTTGTTAGAAAAGTCATGATGCGTTTTTACATAGAAGAACAGAAAAAAATACATCACGACCTTTCTGACAGCCTAATATATTAGTGATTTTTTGATGGCAGAGAGAAGAGGCTTCTTTTCCTCCAACAGCCACCTTGCTCCTAGATAAATAAATGGGGTAAATAAGTAGATGGAGGGACCAGTAGTTGATGTAATGGTTATGTCGCTGGACTCCCATGTAGTCAACTGCGGTTTGAATCCCGGACCCGGTGGCTTAAACTCACGCCGGGTGCATGTGCGTGCGTGCCCAAGATCCCGAGAGGAGAATGCAGAAGGGATTGCGGCGTGGCCAGCCCCCGTTGGGGGTGATTTCTCGCTTTCTGTCTCTCTGTCTCTCTGTCTTTCTGGCAAGCGCACATGCCCTATAGCAAAAACCTGTCCAAAAAAAAAAAAAAAAAAGTAGATGGAGAGAAGCATTCTACTCGTTTCCATCAACAATACCCCTGTCCAAATTCTAATGGGTGGGGGCATGGCTGTTAAGAATTTTCTCCTTTGGGACCAGCAATTGGCGTAATGGCTATGTTGCTGAACTCCCAAGTGGTTGGCAACAGTTCGAGTCCTGGACCCGGTGGCTTAAACTCACGCCAGGTATGTGTTTGTGCGTGCCCAAGATCCTGAGAGGAGAATGGAGGAGAAGGGATTGTGGCGTGACCATCTCCTCTGTGGGGTGATTTCTTGCTCTCTGTCTTTCTGGAAAGTGCACACACCCTATAGCAAAAACCTCTCAAAAAAAAAAAAAGAATTTTCTCCCTCAACCCCAGAACTAGTATCTATGCATCCTCTTGAACTTACTGTTTCCTTTAAGCTTCATTACGATGTTGCCAGGTAGTAATTTTTATCCCCATTTTCACTTAAAGACACAGGTGTGCTTAGAGCGGTAAAATGTGAGTTTACCTAGTAAGTGGTGGAGATGGGATTCAAACTTGAGTCTGCCTTTGAATGTAGACCTCTCCTAGTCTCTCATCTTGCCTCCTCAAGATTTTCAGTGTTAATGTTGTCATTATACAGTTGTGCCAGAAAATGACACATCCTTTTAAATGATAATAAAAGATAATAGAAGCTTAGCCTTTTAAGCACTTTTAACATGTTGAAAAGCATTTTAGATATACACATTTCTAGAATGTGTTTTTTAAAACAATTCCTTAATACACACCCAACAGGTTTTGAATTTTACTTCATCACCTTTATGAGCATTGATTGTTATGAAATGGCATTCTATAAGGAGTTGAAGTATCTTGCCCACGGCTAGACAACTGCTACATGGAGAAGCCGTCAACTGCAGGCAGTCTGGCTCCAGAGCCTGGGTTCATAGCGACTGGCTGTGACGTCT
>NW_006159427.1:6825796-6837438 GCF_000334495.1 Tupaia belangeri chinensis
GGGCTCGGAAGGGCCGGCTCGCTGTGGCTGGAAGGGCTTGTCCCAGCAGTGCTGGCGGTTCTGGACGAGCAGGTAGGCAGATCCTAAAGGCAGGATGTGAGCATAGCAGAGGCGGAGCTCAGTCCTGATATTTATATCCAGGCTGATATTTCAGAATAGAGAAGTGCCAGGTCATAGTCAAAGTCCGAGAAGAACAAGATCAGAGTTAGAAGTGTGCTTTATTAAAAAAACAAAAGGTGAGGGGCTGGCGGGTGGCATGGTGGTTAAAGCACTGGACTCCCACATGGCCAACTGCAGTTTGAGTCTCGGACGTGGGTGAGTTGCTTTCTCATTTTCTCTCTCTGGTTAAATTGAAAGAAAAAAAAAAGAATAAAATTAAACAATTCTTTCTTTCTTTCTTTTTCTTTCTTTACTTCTTTTAGTTTGACCAGAGAGAGACCAAGAGAGAGAGAAGGAAAGTGAGAAGGCAAGCCACTATGTTGGGACTCGAACTGCAGTCGGCCATGTGTGAGTCCAGCTTCCTTAACCACCATGCTCCCCGCTTCCTTAACCACCATGCCCCCTGATGGCCCCTAAATAATTCTTTTTTTTTTTTAAAGGTGGATATGATGAAATCTATGACTAGGAGCCTATGACAGCAGTCATATGTTAAGTGTGTCTTGGGGATCAGGGCTGATAAATAGTACCCCTTTTTCTTGTTCAAGTTCTGAACAAAGTTGACCCAGAGCAGCAGAAGGGGCGCTATATACAGCGATTACCAGAGGGGCGTGCCTGTACCGGAGAGATTCAGAGAGAGCGGGAGGGAGGAGAACTCACACCAACCCACCCGTATAGGGAATGGTCGGGTCACAGTGCCTTCATTCCCTCTCCATTTCTCCATCCTGTTTGAATTTTGGGCACCTATGTATCTCTATCCTGTGTGTTTTTCAAGTCACCAGGGCTGGGACTTGAATCATGGCCAGCCATGTGGGATTTGGTTCCCTTAACCTCTAGGCTATGAGACCTGCCCAATATGTATATGTATACACACACACATACATATATATATATATATATATACACACACATATATATACGTATACATGTATTTAGAATTTTTTTATTTAACTTTATTTATTCATTTATCTATTTTAATTTGACCATAAAGGGACAGAGCAAGAGAGAGAGAAGGAAAGTGAGAAAGCAAGCCGTCAGGACCAGGACTCAAACCATGGTCAGCCATGTGGGAGTCCAGCACCCTTAACCACCATGCCACCTGCTTGCCCCGGGACCTGCCCAATATTTCTTCATTATTGTTGAAGACTAAGTGAGAAGCCATGGTTTACTGTGAGAACAAAATAGACCTTCAGAGTAATTCCAACAGTCAGCACACTTGCCCCACATTCACATGGGTATTAGACTCAGCTCGGGGAAACAGAACTCCTGGTGTCTGCAGTTAAGTTCATCCTCAAGAGGGAAAGGGGTGAAGCTGAGCCAGAAATACCCAGTATGTTCTCAGGAAAGTCTCTCCACCTTCTCTTGGACAGAGTGAGTAAGAAGTGGAGAGAGGCCAGAAATTACGTTAATGGTAGTCCTTTCACATGGAAGGGAATTCAGAAGCCCTCCTGACATTCTAGAGGATAGACTTCAAAATTACGCGCACCCTGCAACTTTTCACCATGCCATGTTCCACAAGAACTGAGAACACTTCCCAACTCTGTCCTGACAGTTGTTGTCAGGAAGAAGCAAAAATTAAACTGGGATTTCAAAGATGGGCTGCCTTTAAATAAGGAGCAAGAGCAGGAACGTTATTCCAGACAGGAGGAAGTGATTGGAGCCAAGAAATATTCATTCCATATTTAGGGGACAAATACGCGAGTTGACTAGTTAGATGTTTTGGAAAGGTAAATTTGTGCAAACCTTGCCTGCCGAAAAAATAGAAGTTTTCCAGCAAGTCCATGTGAATTCAGATAGTCCAATGACTGAGCCTTCTATCTATGAAAAAGATGAAAAAAAAACCTCAAAAACAATGAAACAGCTCTGTCTGTGATATATACATACATATATATATATATATATATATATAGAGAGAGAGAGAGAGAGAGAGAGAGAAAGAGAGAGAGAGAGAGAGAGATTTCATCTGTATATACATATATATATATATGTATGAGAGAGAGAGGGAGAGAAATAATTTCACACACACACACACACACACACACACACACACACACACACACACGATCTGTCACACCCCTCTAGGCTAGTTATAGTTACTCACCTGCTCGCTGTCAGGCCTGTTCTCTGCCCTTCTCTTGCCCTGGTCTGTATGGCAGGAAACTGCATTTTCTAGCATTTCCTCACTGGCTCCTGGCTGGGTTTGGCCAATGGGAGGCACCGGCATGAGACTGGAGGGTAAGAGGTAGGGGGAAGTCAGAGTGTTTTTCACTTATCTCTACCTGAGGAGACATCTCCACTAGTGACGGTGTCTCTTCCAGGTCCCTGCTCTTCAAAGACATCCCTGCTATGATTCCAGCTTCGGCCAGATTGTCTGGGATCCCAGGCTTCACAGCTCCTCTGGGCCTTCTCTGGTTTGCCTAACTGCTGAGTCCTTAGGCCCTCCTGCACTTGTAGGACCACTTTCCTGTATTGAATTCTTTCTGTGTAGGCCAATAGATGACCTGGGGGGTAAGGCACTGGATCCCATGTGGCTGACTACATAGTTCGAATCCCAGACCTAGCAACTTGAAAATCATGCTAGGCACATGTCCAAAATCCCAAGGAGATTGGAAGAGAAGAGATTGTGGTGTGGCCATCCTCCCTGAGGGGTGACTTTTCACATTCCCTCTTTGTGTCTGTCTCTCTCTTGTATGTAGACGTGCACGTGTGAGCCTATGTGCCCTATTGCCCCCCCAAAAAAAAACAGAGAGAGAGAGAGAGAGAGAGAGAGAGAAAGCAAGAGAGAGAAAGAACAATTAAACAAACAAATAAACAAATGCCCAGAAATCCCTCTGTGTGAAATCTCTAGGATTTTTCATTTTCTTGGGGACCCTCACTGATCCATTGTTCCCCTTTCCACTCAAATTCAACACGATGCATGAGGTTATGACAGAGAAACTCCCAAGGAGTGCTTCTCAAGGCAAAGCTTTCGAGTTGGATGCCCTGCTGAGGAGCACCCCAAGACCTGTTCTTTAGAATGATTACTTCGGTATCGTGGAGAAGGGTGCTGAACTGGAGGATGGAGACCTCACTGGGGGAGAGTGGCAGTAGTTCAGGAGACGGATGGCAAAGGCTCCAGGCCAGGTGGTTTTACTGCAGTCGGAGAGGGAGGGATGGACGTGAGATGCAGAAGGACTAAAAGGGGCGGGACCAGGTCCCCGTGGTACCTGGTGTATTGGGTGGATGTGGGTGTATTAGGAAGATGGAAGACACTGGAAGGATTCCTGCTTTCTCCAGGGTGACTGGATGAAACTTGTGCTCTTGGCTGAGCTTGGGGATGTGGGAGGAGGAGCAGATCTGGATGGGTAGGAAGATGAGGAGTTTGCTTTGGTGGTGAGTGGAGGTGGGGGCATAGGGTTCCCTCAGGGCAAGAGGGAAATCATTTCAGCACAGGTGCTGAGGAAAGCTGGGGTGCAGCTGGAATCCCCTGCAGATGCAAGTGGAAACAGGCTAAAGGGAGAATCCAAAAGCGCATCGGTACGGACAGGGAAGGTAGAGGGCCAAGTCAGAGCTGCCCAGAGCTCAGAGGCAGGTTGGGAGAGTGACATAGAAACCAAGGGACAGCCAGTTTCGGGAAGGGAACATTCACTACTCAAATGCTACACAGTGGCCGAGACGGACCAGCCAGTGGAGTTGGCAGCTAGGAGGATGAGTACAGACATAGAACAGCGGCAGACATGGGGACATGGCAGCTAGGAGGATGAGTACAGACATAGAACAGCGGCAGACATGGGTACTCGAGTTCAAAGACATTTAAGCCTGAGAGCCCCTCCCCACCCCTCCTCCCACACACCTGCAAGATGGTGTTCTTTTAGTTTCACTTATTTATTTAAAAAATAGTTCTTTCCTTTATGAGTGTGAAAAAGAGACAGTACCCCCCCACACAAGATTTTTTTTTCTCAGTTTATTTATTTTAGTCATGATTAGAGAGAGTGGTGTGTGTGTGTGGGAGAGAAGGGGTGGGGCCAGCACGCTCGACAGCATCTCACCATGCCACAGTCCCCTCTCTCTGGTCCTCCCACATGATCTCGAGCACACAAGTTTCCAAATTGACCTGGGGATCCAGACCTGAAGCTGGTTATGTGGCTTCTGCACTGTGGTTCAGTGTGCTGCTGACTGCACAGCTGGGCTGGACCTCCCAGTAGGGTCTGCAATCCACCCCAGCCTTAGCCAGCCTCAGGTCGTGGGAACACGTGGGCCCAGTCTGCTCAGAGAGGTCTCTGGACATGAACTTGGAGCCTTCCCGTGCGGGTCAGCCTTGTGGAGTGTCACGTGTCACCACTGTGCTGCTATCTGGCTCCTAGAGCTTAGCTTTTGGGCAAGAAAGGCAGTATTTATGATATGATACATTATTTAATTGGCTTAAAGAAAAGGAATAAGTCAATCTCAAACTACATTTTCATTCTCTTCTGTCTCCTACTTTCTTCTATCCCCCCACCCCCAACACACACACAAACACACACACACACACACACACACACGACACAAAGGGCCCATCAAGGGACCAACAGAGCCTCAAGGGGCCACACCTTTGGTCCCGGTCTGCAGAGAATACCTATAATCCCTAGCTGATGGTTGATGCAGCCAAAGTTGTTTGGCTGCAAAACGCTCTCCCTTTGTATAGGATGCTTTAAATCATTTGGTGTCTCTAAGAGTTGTTTAGATTTTAATTTTTGGTCACTGTGGCAACACTGCTGGACACAGGGCCATCCAGGTGACAGCATTTACTCCCTGTTGTCACCTGAGACGATGTTGCCACTCCAACGAACCTAGAGAAGTTCATTAGTGTCACGGCTGGGAAGGTTTCCGATATCATTTTACAACTGCAATGGCAAGCTCAGGTCCTCCTGAATGAGGTAAGGTGAGGTGAGGTGGTGAGTATGGAGTTTGGGTGGAGCTAGTAAGAGGGCGACCATGAGTAAAGTCTCCTGGCTTAGAGTCGCCTCAGATATCTGAGAGAATATCAGTTTGAGCCTCCTTGTTCCCTTGCCTCTTAGCTTCTGAGCAGAGCAGAACAGAGGTGCCAAGATGCAGAGCGGAACACCATCGGAGGGGATGGGGCTCACCTGGTGTCATGAGTAGGAGCTCTGATCCTTCATAGGTCAAAAGGGTCCTGTCTCCAAGAATCCCAGGCCTACACGGCTGCTTCCCTGTGACGGGGCTCAGGGTTCTTGTCTGTGTGGCACACTGGACTCCCTTGGGGGGCTTGGACAGCACCAGGTCTGCCCTCATCCCTTGCCTCCTCTTCCTCTCTGCCCCTGAATTGTGATTCTGTTGGTGTGAGACAGGCCTGGGCATCAGAGTTTTCAGAAGGCTGCCCAGTGCAGCCAGGGTGGAGAACTGTTGAATTCTAGGTTATTCCCGTGATTCCATCCCACCGCAGAGAGCACGTGTGCTAGAGAGAGAGAGAGAGAGAGAGAGAGAGAGAGAACACCACAGTTCATTTGCCTCCCTTTCTCTATCTTTTCATAGTTTGGGGAACACATGTGCACATGCCCAGAGTGTTTTTCAAGCCACTAGGGCTTGGATTCGAACCTCACAGTCAGCCATATGGGATCTAGTTCCCTTAGCCAGCAAGCTATGGGACCAACCTTCCTTTGGGCTATTAAAGAGTAAGAACACTTTTCTCACAGCAAAGTAAATAACCAATGAAAAAACGATCCATGGAATGGGAGAAAATGTTTGGAAATTATTTATCATGAAAGATCAGTATCAACAATATGTAAGAAATTCACACGACTCAACAGCAATAAAATGAGATACTCTATTTTTAAAAATGGGCAAAAGAGTGCAATGGCATACACTTGCAGTCCCAACAGTTTGGTAGGCTGAGGCAGGAGGATTGTGAGTTTGAGGTCAGCTTGGGCAACACAGTGAGACCCTTCCTCTTTTTTTTTTTTTTTTTTGATAGGTTTTTGCCACAGGGCACGTGCGCTCGCCAGAAAGATAGACAGAGAGTCAGAAAGCGAGAAATCACTCCCCAGGGGGGATGGCCAAGCCACAATCCCTTCTCCTCCATTCTCCTCTTGGGATCTTGAGCACACACACAGAAGCGCCTGGTGTGAGTTTAAGCCACTGGGTCCGGGACTCGAATCGTGGTTGACTACATGGGAGTTCAGCGACATAGCCATTACGCTAACTGCTGGTCCTGACCCTTCCTCTTAAAAAAATAAAAAAAGAAAAAAGTAGAGGACCTGAATAGACGTTTTCCCAAATAATTCATACAAATGACCAACAGGAAGATAAAAAGCTGCTCAGTGTCACTAATCACGGAGATGCAAATCAAACACAATGGAGCACCATCTTGCACCTATACGGCTAGTTATTCTCAAAAAAGTCAAAAGATAGCAAATGTTGGAAAGGATGTAGAATAAAAGAAATCCTTGCATACTGTCGATGAGTATATAAATGATTATTGTACAGCCATTATGGAAAACACTAGGAATGTTCCTCCAAAAATCCAAAATAGACCTATCTTGTGATCTAGCAATCCCATACTGGGGTTTACGGCCAAAAGAAACACATTCCTGTTTCAGAGAGTGTCTGCACTTCCGTGCTCTGCCTTGCCACGTTCTTCACAACAGCCGAGATACAACACAACCTAAGTGTCTCTCTATAGAGGAGCAGATACAGAAAATGTACATCTGTCTGTGTGCGTGTACATACATGTACACTGTCTTTATTCACTCATCTGTTGACAGATACACACACACACTATGAAATATTCTTCAGCCTTTAAAAAGAAGAAAGTCTTGCCACTTGAAATAGCATAGATAGGGACTGGTAGGTGGCAATGGTGGTTGGGATGCTGGACACCCACGTGGCCAACCATGGTTCAGGTTCTGGACCTGGTGGCTCACTTTCTCACTTTCCCTTTCTCTCTCTCTCTGATCAAATAAAAAAATAATAAAATAAGTAATTCTTTAAAATAAAATAAGAAAGAACGAAATAGCATGGATAGGGATCAGCAGTTGGCATAATGGCTATGTTGCCGGACTCCCATGTAGTCGACCACAGTTCGCGTGCCGGATCCGGTGGCTTAAACCCATGCTGGGCGCGTGTGCGTGCTTGCCCAAGATCCCGAGAGGAGAATGAAGAAGAAGGGATTGAGGCGTGGCCATCTCCCCTGGGGAGTGATTTCTTGCTTTCTGTCTCTCTATCTATCTCTCTGTGTCTTTCTGGCAAGCACACACCCTATAGCAAAAACCTCTCCAAAAAAAAAAAAAAAAGAAAAGATACAGAAAATGTACATCTGTCTGTGTGCGTGTACATACATGTACACTGTCTTTATTCACTCATCTGTTGACAGATACACACACACACTATGAAATATTCTTCAGCCTTTAAAAAGAAGAAAGTCTTGCCACTTGACATAGCATAGATAGGGACTGGTAGGTGGCAATGGTGGTTGGGATGCTGGACACCCACGTGGCCAACCATGGTTCAGGTTCTGGACCTGGTGGCTCACTTTCTCACTTTCCCTTTCTCTCTCTCTCTGATCAAATAAAAAAATAATAAAATAAGTAATTCTTTAAAATAAAATAAGAAAGAACGAAATAGCATGGATAGGGATCAGCAGTTGGCATAATGGCTATGTTGCCGGACTCCCATGTAGTCGACCACAGTTCGCGTGCCGGATCCGGTGGCTTAAACCCATGCTGGGCGCGTGTGCGTGCTTGCCCAAGATCCCGAGAGGAGAATGAAGAAGAAGGGATTGAGGTGTGGCCATCTCCCCTGGGGAGTGATTTCTTGCTTTCTGTCTCTCTATCTATCTCTCTGTGTCTTTCTGGCAAGCACACACCCTATAGCAAAAACCTCTCCAAAAAAAAAAAAAAAAGAAAGAAAAGAAAAAAGAAAAGAAATAAAGAAATAAAGTATTCTCATGGATAAACCAGGCACAGAAAGACAAATACTGCACGGTGTCACTCACACATGAAATCTAAAAACATCAGAGTCATTAAAACAAAGAGTAGGGGCAGAGGGGAAATGGTGAGATGGTGGCCAAAGGGCACACACCACCTTATCAGACGAATTCGTTCTGGAGCGCCAAGGTGCAGTGCGGTGCGGAGAGGGAGAGGTACTGCACTGAGTACTGGACACTCACCAAGCGCGGCTCTGAGCATGCTCACAGATGCCGAGAGGAAGCTGGGCGTGCTGATGAGCTTCACTGAGGCGGTCACGTCACAGGGCACGCACACATTGAAACATGCTCTGCACCTTAAATCGACGCAGTTTGCATTTGTTAATTATACCTCGATAAAGCCGGGGGGGGGGGGAAAAAGCCTTCTGGGGGAGTGTAGCCCCTGGCTCTGTGACACAGGCCTCCTGTGACCTGGTGACTCGCCCCTCTTTGCCCCCTGTATGTTATCAACTGCCCCATGAATGGGGTTTCGTGGAGCGTGGTGGAGAGAGCCTGATGGGAACGATCGTGCTGTGAGAACGAAGGTGAGTGGGCTCCCGCAGTAGTGGGTGGCCGGCCAGCGGAGCACTAGGAGGGCAGTGCATGGTAAGGGCCTTGGGACAGCTCTGTGACCTCGTCCTCTCCTGTGGCGGCCACAAAGGCAGCCTCTGCAGGGCATAGTGGTGTTCGGCTGTGCCGCACCTTGGAGGTTCTAAGGTTCAAGAAGAGAAAGCCGACACCTGACGACGCAGTCAGGGGACTGGTCCCCCCTCGCACCCTTGGGACTGGTACGAGAGGTATCAGAGGGCAGCCAGGAAGGGGGTTGGGGAGGAGTGGCGGCAGGGGGCATAGTAAAGGGAAGAGCTCGTGAACTTGAACCTGGACTGTGAGAGCCGGCCAGGACCTGACAGATCCTTCAGCCCTGGTCTCTCGTTTGCTCAACACTAGTGTCATTTGTAAGTCCCTGGAAAGTCACCAGCAGGGAAATGAAGGCAGCAAGGAAAGAACAAGACACAGCGGTAACCAGAGACCGTTGGGCTCTGAGGATGAGAGTTTAGCACAAAAGCAGGTTATGGCAGTAGTTCTTTCTTTAGCCCTTATAAAGGGTTTTATCTCGTTCCCGTCTAAAAGAAAGAAAGGCAAATCCTGGAGGAGTGACGTTCTTACTGGGTAGGGACAGCCGGTTCATCGCCTGTGCTTCGGAGGTGTAGAGGCTCATACGTTCCCGGAACCCTGAGTGCCTACTGTGCGCAAGCATCGTTTTAGCTGCTTGACCAGACGGTGAGCGAAGGAGGCCAGGGCCGTAGCCAGCAGTGGACAGTCTCCTGAGAGAGGTGATCATTGGAGAATGGCAGGGAGGGAGAGAGGAGGTGGAGAGCCCCAAGTGTAACTCCCAGAGGGCTTTTGAATACAGGCTAATAAAAGTAGCACCAGGGCTGACACGGCGGCACACCAGGTGAGTGCGGTGAACAGGGCACCAGATTGCACATGGCACACTGTGGTTCAAATCCTGCCCTGGATACTTGAAACACACACTGGATGAGAGTATGTGCATGTCCGACGTCCTGATGGAGTGGAGAAACGGAGGGAAAAGGATTGCACTGTGACCACGAGCTACTGGGGTTGTGCACGCGCGCTCTCTCTCGCGCTCTCTCTCTCTTGCGCTCTCTCTCTCGCTCTCTCTCGCGCTCTCTCTCTCTCACCGCTCTCTCGCGCTCTCTCGCACTCTCTCTCTCTTGCGTCTCTCTCTCGCTCTCTCTCTCTCTCGCTCTCTCTCTCGCACTCTCTCTCTCTCGCTCTCTCTCTCTCTGCCCCCTCACCTGCACTTGCATTCTCTGGCAATAAGGAGAAAAGTAGAAATAGAAAGAAAAATTATGAGGATTTGAAATGATGACGAGGGGAGCTGTATTTTGCTGTTGAGGTAAACAATGTGATGGTACTGGTGTTTAAGAACATTTAACCAAGTTGAGGCCATGGTGGTTAAGGAGCTAGATTCCCAACTGTGGTTCGAGTCCTGGACGTGGAAGCTTGGTTTCTCTCTCTCTGGTGAATGCACGTGTCCTATAGCAAGTTAAGTAATACTGTAATAATAAACAAATACTTCTTGAAAAAAAGAAAATTCAATCAAGTTTATGTCTTATTCATTTAAAATATGCAAAGGTTGAGAAATCAATGTAGTGCTCATCACCACACAGGGAATACGCCAGATCTTAAATGCGTGTGGCTTCTCTAGTCAGTGGCAAAACCTGGAGCATGCTATGCATCTATGAGGCCGTCAGGTGGGAGAGGAAAACTACACACTAAGACAGAGCGAACACACTGCATCAGGGCATACCCACGTAAGGCTTCACAGGAGCCAAGGCCAGCATGGTGGAGGAAGCCATCCACCAGAGAGCAAGGAGCAAGCAGTAGGGCGGGACGAAGATGCCACTCTCTCCCTGCCTCTTCCTCCCCTTTCCTTCCTCTCCCCACCCTCACTCTCCTCTTCTCTGACCTTCCTCTCTTTGCTTTTTCCTTCTTTTCTCTCCTTTATTCCCTCACTCCTTTGCTCTCTGCCTTCTTTCCCTCCATCCACTAAATGAGGGTGATTATTTTCCATGATCTTGGGAACATAGATTATTTTTTGTTCAGGGCCCCTTGTTTCTTTCTTTTTGGAGAGGTTTTTGCTATAGGGTGCATGTGCTCGCCAGAGAGACAGAGACAGAGAGACAGAGAGATAGAAAGTTAGAAATCACCCCCCCCACCCCCAGGGGCATGGCCATGCCGCAGTCCCTTCTCCTCCATTCTCCTCTCTGGATCTTGGGCATGCATGCGCATGCACCCAGCATGAGTTTAAGCCACCGAGTCCGGGACTTGAACCACGGTCAACTACATGGGAGTCCAGTGACATAGCCATTACGCTAACTGCTGGTCCCAGGGTCCCTTGTTGACAGAGTGGGAACACCTTTTTTGTTTCTTTCTCTGTCTCAGAGCATCACAAAATGAAAACTTGATCAGAGAAACAGGGCATGGCTAATAGACCCGTGTCTTAACCTGAGTTCTCCAGAAATCAGATACGGCGACGTTGTCAAGGCTTCAGGACACACCCTGTTGTAGAGTGTGATCCAGGAGCAGGGGTGAAGGGCCAGGGAGTGAGGCAGGGAAGGAGGGAGACTAGGGACAAAGACCTGTCACCGGGCTGGGCAGTTTCTCCGTCTGATCTCTGTGAGACAACCTGAGATGTGTCTCTGGGTTATGATCCCAGGGGAAAAAAGGGGGCTTTCATTTATCCATTGGCTCTGTTTCTCCCATGGCCAAAGATTTAAAGGCAGAAGGGCTCCTCTTTGGAATCCATCTGATTCTGCTATTGCCTCCTTCATTTCCATTAGTCCTTCAGCATTCTTTTCTTTCTTTCTTTCTTTCTTTTTTTTTGGGGGGGGAGAGGTTTTTTGCTATAGGGCACATGTGCTTTTCAGAAAGACAGAGAGAGACAGAGAGACAGAAAGCAAGAAATCACCCACCCCAGGGGGAAGGCCATGCTGCAATCCCTTCTCCTCCATTCTCCTCT
>NW_006159427.1:6837813-6858014 GCF_000334495.1 Tupaia belangeri chinensis
TCAGCGCCTGGCAGTAGTTCAAGCCGCCTGGTCCAGGACTCGAACCGTGGACAACTATGAGGGAGTCCAGCGACATAGCCATTACGCTAACTGCTGGTCCCCAGTCCTTCAGCATTCTTGAGACAATGGGCAGAAGCAGAGGTCTTGTTTCTAAGCAGCTGGGAAGTTCTGCCCCACAAACTATGAGATAGGACTTCCTGTGTCGCTGAGATGTGTCTGTCCTCACACCTGGCAGCAGGACAGTTGCGAGCTGTTGTGACGATGATTTCAGGAGGCCGACATCTCATAAATGCGTATTGTTTTTGTTAAAATGAATACACAGCCAGAGGCTGGCAGGTGATGTGGTGGTGAAGGGCGCTGGACTCCCACATGGCTGTCTGCAGTTTGAGTCCTGGACTTGGCGGCTTGCTTTCTCACTTTCCCCCTCTCTCTCACTCTATCCCTCTCTGGTCAAATTTAAATACATAAAACAAAGTTAAACAAGATAACTCTTTTAAAAAATAATGCACAGTGGAATGCTCCATTAGAAGTTGCAATAGTAAATTTAGTGGCCCTTCTCCAGCCTGAACGGTCAGCTCTTCATTGTGGTGAAGCTTGCTAATGTCACTTGGACTACTGTCCTGTAAGAACCTGCAGCTTGGTTCCCGTATCAGCCATGTGTGCGGGCAGGTAGAGGTGAATTCACTTGTGGAAAAGCTTATGTGCTGAGAAGTGATGAGGGATTGGTTTTTACTATGGTTGTCACCTGCTGGTCCCATGGATTCCATTTCTAATCTCCAATTTCTTACCTTTCTTACCCTCTCTTACCCTCTCCTACCTTCTTCTGTCCTTTGCCCTGCTTATCCTAATGGTCTTGTCTTAAGCTTTCTCTTGGATTAAAAGTAAATAAATAAAACTTTTTAAATATAAAATATCAAATATATATAAAACACTTTGATAAACCCTCACGTACTCATCATGTAATTTTTTTTATTGCCAGAGGGCATATGTGCTCACCAGAAAGAGAGAGAGAGAGAGAGAGAGAGAGAGAGAGAGAGGTCACCCCCGAATGGGGTGTGGTCATGCTGCAATCTTTTCCTTCATTTCTCCATCCCTTCAGGATATGGGGCAGGCACTCACACATACTGAGCTTGTTTTCAAGCTCCCAGGCTGGGATTCAAACTCGGATTGGCTATGTGGGATTCGGCGCCCTAGGCATGGCGCTTAACCACTATCCTATGCGGCCAGCTCTCATCGACTAGTTTCTACAACGATAAATTCATGGCCAGTCTTAGTTCTCCTCTACTTCCATCCCAAGAAGTACTGACTGTAATGGAAAATACTGAGACACTGATCACTGAAAATACTTGATAAATACATTAAAATCAAGAACTGCTTATCGAAATACACTACCAAGAGCATGAAGGATACATGACTCATCCTGGAAAACATAAACATTTATTAATTAGGAAAACCGGGGCATGCAGGAGATGAAACACAGGTTAGTGACATGAGCAGGCACTTTATAGGAGAGGCTCTCCGGGCGGTTACCATGAGACGAGGTGATCCGAGATGGAGCCCTGCCACACTCCCACCAGGATGCTATGATGAAAGAGCCCAGCAGTCCCAAGTGCTGGCAGGGATGTGCAGAAACAGACTCACTGCTGGTCGAAGCAGATATCGACAGAACCACATAGCACGATGCGTGTGTTGGAATTGATTGCTGAGGTTGATTTTGTGCATCCTGTGAGTCAGTATTTCCACTCCTCGGTATATAGCTCATAGAAATGGTGCTTGGATGTCTCAATATATACAAACAATCTCAAAGCATCATTACTCATAATTACCTCAAACTGAAAGTAGTCCAGGGGATCAGCTGATGGTATAATGCTTATGTTGCTGGTTGACTTAGGTTTGAATCCTGGACCAGGCAGCTTAAAACTCAGGCCAGGAACTGTGCACCTGCCTAAAATCCCGAGAGGAGAGTGGAAGAGAAGGGACTGTGGTGTGGCCATCCTCCGGGGGGTGATTTCTTGTTTTCTGTTTCTGTCTTTCTGGTAAATGTATACATATTATAGCAAAAATTTTTTTTAAAAAAAAAGAAGAAAAAAAAGAAAAGAAAATAGTGCAGCTGCTCATCAACAACAGAATTTGTAACTATAATGTATTCATGTGATGAAATATTCTATAGCAAAAAAAATAAACTCTAGGTGACATGCAACATGAATAAATATCAAAACAATATTTAGTTTGGGAACCAGCAGTTAGCGTAATGGCTATGTCGCTGGACTCCCACGTAGTTGACCGCGGTTCGTGTCTCAGACCCGGTGGCTTAAAACTCACACTAGGCATGTGTGCGTGCGTGCCCAAGATCCCGAGAGGAGAATGGAGGAGAAGGGATTGCGGTGCCCCGGGGGATGATTTCTCGCTTTCTGTCTCTATGTCTCTGACTGTCTGGCGAGCGCACGCGCCCTATAGTGAAAAAACCTCTCCAATAAATAAATAAATAAATAAAAAGAAAAACAGTATTTAGTTTTTAAAAAAGGCAAAAAAAGTATAGTGATTACTTTATGATGGAAAATGGCAAAGTAGAATACTAAAAAATTCAGTCTCAGGCCCGCCAGCAGTGTGGCAGTAGTTACGGTGCTGGATTCTCACACGGCCAATCGTGGTTTGAGTCCTAGACCTGGCGGCTTGAAAATCATGCTGGGTATGTGTGTGTGTGCATGCCCGAAATCCCAGGAGGAGAATGGAGGAGAAAGGATTGTGACATGGCCATGCCTACTTGGGGGTGATTTCTTACTTTCCCTCTCTTCTGTCTCTCTTTTGTGAGTGCATGTGCCCTTTAAAAAGAAAGGTAAAATAAATTAAAAAATATATATATAACACAAAAATTAGCTGTATTTCTATGTTCTAGCAATAAATAATCTAAAAGGGAAATTAAGAAGAGAATTCCCTGACAATAGCATTCAGAAGAATCAAGTATCTAGGAATAATTTTATCCAAGGAGGTGAAGGGTTTCTTTTTTTGTTGTTTGTTTTAGATTTTTGCCATAGGGTGAGTGTGCTCATGAGAGAGAGAAAGTGAGAAATCAGCCCCCCCCCGCAGGGGGATGGCCACGCCACAATCCCTTCTCTTTCATTCTCTTTTCAGGAATTTTGGGCACGCACACACATGTGCCTGGCACAATTTTCAAGCCACTGAGTCTGGGACTGGAGCCATGGTCAGCCATGTGAGAGTCTAGAACCTTAACCACCATGCCACCTGCTGGCCCCAAGACTGATTATTATTATTATTATTATTTGCTACAGGGTGTGTGCGCTCACCAGAAAGAGAGGGAAAGACAGAGAGACAGAAAGCGAGAAATCACCCTCCAGGGGGGATGGCCGTGCTGCAATCCCTTCTCCTCCATTCTCCTCTCAGGATCTTGGGCACGCACGCACATGCACCCGGCGTGAGTTTAAGCCACCGGGTCTAGGACTTGAACTGCGGTCGAGTACATGGGAATTCAGTGACATGGCCATTATGCTTACTGCTGGTCCCAAGACTGATTATTTTTAAGCAGGTAAAGAGCAGAAAGAAATGTGGCAGGTAATACAGCTATAAGAGCTGCCCTTCCTGGGACCACCAAATGGTATAATGGTTATATTGTTGGACTCTCATAGAGTTGATCATGGTTCGAGTCCTGGATCTGGAGGCTTAAAACTCACACCGGGCATGTGTACATGTCTGCCCCAAATCCTGAGAGGAGAATGGAGGAGAAGGGATTGCAGCACGGCCATCCCCCCTGGAGGGTGATTTCTCGCTTTCTGTCTCTCTGTCTCTCCAGCGAGGACACATACAGTATAGCAAAAAAATCTCTCTTAAAAACAACAACAATGACAACAACAACAACAACAACACTGTCCTGTCTGTGAAAGATAATATGACAATCAGATTTAAGAACTTAGTCCTTGGACCAGGGTGGCGTAGTGGTTAAGGTACTGGACTCCCACATGGCTGACCACGGTTGAGTCCTGGACCTGGCTGCTTGAAAATTACACGGGGGGGTTGGAGGCGGAGTGATTGTGGTATGGCCTTCCCCTAGGGGGTGATTTTTCACTTTCTCTCTCTCTGGTGAGCAGCCATGCCTTATGGGAAAAAAACTTAAAAAAGAACTTAGTACATGACTGAGAAACTTTGAGCAGCTGTAGGTGAACTCACCTTAGGAGCCATTGAGAAGTTTAATATTTAGCAAAGGAGAAGGCAAAGCAGTGAGTGGAGAAATAGGGACAAAAAAGACGAGAAAGGAACAAAGAAAAACAAAGTAAGTAGTGTACAGAATCTATTCCACAGTCTTTCTTTATTATTAAGTAAGAAATTAATTTTTTGAGAGTTTTTTGCTATAGGGCATGTGCGCTCACCAGAAAGAGATACAGAAAGTGAGAAATCACCCCCTGGGGGGATGGCCATGCTATAATCCCTTTTCCTTTCTCTTCTTGGGATCTTGAGCATGCACACACACGAGCCCGGCATGAGTTTAAGCCACTGGGTCTGGGACTCGAACTGCGGTCAACTACATGGGAGTCCAGCGACATAACCATTTTGCTAATTGCTGGTCCTCCTTATTATTTTTAATTGCCAGTGGGCACATGTGGTAGCCAGAATGAGGCAGAAAGACAGTGGAGGACCAGGAAGAAAGCACCCTCCAATGGAGCATGGTCATACCGCAAGTCCTTCTCCATTTCTCCATCCTGTCAGGATCTGGGGAGCGTGCGCACACACACACACACACACACACATACACACACACACACACACACACACACAACATGTTTTTCAAGTTACCTGACTGGGATTCAAACTATAGTCGACCATGTGAGACTCAGCTCCCTTACCCACTAGGCTCCAGGGCCCTCCCAGGCTTTCCTGAATTTAGAGAAAATTGCATTGAGCTTGCTGCAGTTACTAAAAACCCACCACCAGGTGAAGGTTCAGAATGGGTCTGTCCCAGGTCATGGAGAGCACAGGGGATAATTTCAATGATTCTGATTGCCGTAAATTGGTGTTTTGGTTTCTTCATAATTGGAGCCTGAAGAATTGAGGCTCTCCATTTGGGTAGGATCATTGGCATTATGGATTGATGTGTTGGTAGATTCGATCTGGTTTTCTGCTGTAGGAACACACAAGCATAGCTAGACCAGTGTCAAAAGACCGAAGACTAGGAACACACCTGAGGGTGAACAAATTGACTTTATTGATATTGCAACGAGGCAGAGGGGGAACCGCAGTGTCTCCTAAGACTTACGGGATCTGGACTATGTTAGGGACTTGGGAAAAGATTTAAAGACGTGGGACTTTGGTCTGGATTGGATGCTGTCAGGAAGTGAGAGATTAGTTCTATAACGAGGCATCTTCATAATAGATCTTACCTCGTAGGTGAGAGAAAGGGAGCTGTGCTAGAGCTTTGATTGCTGAGGAAGAGCAGGCCCTACCAGTTGAGATGCGAGACGGTGGGGATCTTGTGACGTGGACAATGTTCCTGTCTTGTCTGTGTTCAGCCATGGGATGGAATGGCCTTTCTTTTGTCTTGATCCTTCATGGTCACAAGATGGCCTTGTCTGATGCTGATGAAATTGCTAATGTGTCACAGGGACCATACGGAGACTTACCTGTGATTACTGGAGCAGCCTTTAGCAATGCCAAGCGCTGCTGCTTTTACTAGGCCAACGTCTTAGATGGCAGAAATGCTTTGTTCTTTCTCAGCGGATCAGAGGATACCTTTCCATTCAGCCTTTAGAATTAGGAGATACGTTTGTTAGCACTGTTTGTTGGCACTAGGTTTTGCCACATTAAACAAACACCCCAGAAGAACAGTCTTAAACAATGAAGATGTTTATCTCGCTTTTGTACATACAATGATGGTGCAGGCAGGTCTTTCACAGCTGGAAAGGTAGCTGTGAGCACTGAGGATCCAGGCTTCTGCTATCCACGTGTGCTATCTTCTTCAGCTTTTGTTCCTTGGATGTATAGAGCAAGGCAGATGCTCAAGTTCCAGTCATCACATTAAAATCCCATCCAACAAAAAGAGGAAGGAAGAAAAAGGTGCCCTGCCTGCCTTTATAAGAGACTTTCTGAAAGAACTGTTCAACACGTCTCCTCATATAGTTCATTGGCCAACACTTGATCACAACGTGAAGATGATTGTCAAGTGCAATTGTTCAGATAGCGATAGGGTCACTAGAACAACTAGGAAACCTTCTATTAAAAGAAAGGTAAGCATTGTCTATGGGGGGCTACAAATGTCTTGAGTTGGGGGTCATGAAACTGCCACACTGGAGTCTATGAAAGGCGATTCTGTCAACTACTGTTGTATTCAAATAACCCTCTCTGGTGAAATCTCCAGCAGCTATACTAAGGGGATCCTGCCTTTTTGGTCTTGTAACAATCTCAAGAGTTCAAGTTTCCAAGGTGAACTCTGTTTTTGGTCTTTTGAAGTTTTGGAGCTTGAAAAGAATGCAGTGATTCAGCCAGCCGTGTTGCTAGGCTGCCTGACCACTCACCTCCAGCAGCAGGGAAGAACCCGCCGTGCCTTTGGAAATATTTAAGTAACTTAAAAATGGATTCAAATCATTCCTGCCAATTCTTTTTTATTCTTACAAATTCATTTTTAAGAATAAGACCTTTGCTTAGAAGAACTATAAAATGACTTTTTTTTTTTTTAAAGAGGTAATAAATAAGGTGAGCAAAATTGTAAACAAAAAGTTCATGTGGGCACTAAAACTCCATGTAGACATCTGGGCTGGAAATGTGAGAAAATTGTAAAGAATTTGGAAAGGTTCAAAGGCTCAGGTTATTAAAGTTTTAATAATCTTCTTTTCTTCAGGGCTCACCCCCTGCTAGTCTTTCAGTGCAGTAGAAAAACAAAATATGAACAGCATTGTAGTTAATTAGAGCTGAATCTTCCTTGGAAACCTATAGTAATCACTTGGGGCTTTTATAGAGGCAGAGCTGGAAGCCGCTGGTCTGAAAAGGTACAATTTCATTTTCATTTAAAGAATTTGGAGGATTTTGGTTATACGTTAATAAAATAGAATATAGTTTGCTCTTTTTTTTAAAAAAAATAAAAAGAACAGTTTATTCGCAGAGGTGATTGAAAAACAGTCTTTCAAGAATAACCTATGAAAATCATCTCACTTAAAATTTTAGCTTTTCCCCAATAAACACTGGGAGTAAAACAAAATATTTGTTGCCCATAGCAATATGCTAAGAAACAAATGACATGTCTTTAGTGGATTACCACATTTTTTGATTAAAAGAACAGCACTCTCGCATACTTGAAATGTGGTGAAAATTGTAAAAGAAAAAAAAAAAGGTTTCTCTTCTGAGAAAAATACAATTTATTTTAGTCACAGACTCGTAATGCCAGTGTTGCTATGTTTCTGTTTAGAATCAATTTTCTTCACAGGCATTTTTCAAGGATATAGTAGACTAACACGGGCGACAGCATTTGTCTAGCTGTATGTTGTGTCAGATGGCACTCCGGGTTTGAAATGTGATAGAGAAGCACCTACATCCGAAAACATGCATACGGCAAGTCACATGCATGCGTCCCACATAGGCAGACGCAAGGAACATGTTAGGTTGTGCTCTGTCAAGGATGCTGAAAGAATTTTATTCAGTAGACCCCAGCCATGAGCACTGAAATATGATTTGCAAGAGATGATGTTTGGAGTTGATTTAATAGGCTAAGTGGTTCCAAATGCAAGTCCGTATCACAGACTCCCAGGCTCTTTGTGAGACTAATTGACTTTGCTGTAGAGTTTTGGCAAAGCTCTTATTATTTTTACTACATTTTCCTTTTTCATAATGTAAAATTGAACTCACTTCTAAAATTCAAGTTTCCCCTTTATGAGTTTGTTAGCCCTTCCTTCACCGAATTAATGACTAACTAGGCAAGACAGCCAAGAATGCTTACCGCTCTGGGCATTTGTTAATTGGTTGTTCGTTGGACTATATATGAGGGAAAATTATTGCTACTATAAACCGAAGAGTGTAAAGGAAAAGGAGTGATATAAACATGGAACGGGACAGGCAGGGAAAGCTAGGGCTGTGAAAGTTCTGTGTTTCTCTGGACGGTTCCCCTAGGATGAGTGCAAACACTGGAAATGAAACACCGCACACCGGGCTGTAACCGAGAAATTCTCGTTGGTGACATTGGAAAAGGAAGATTCATTGTGTTCCTTTGCTTTTAAAGCTCTACAGTAAACTATGTCTTCTTTTTTCTTTTTTTTTTCCCTTAAATAAAATCTGGGCTCCTAGAGTGGACAATAAGTCGAAAATCTATTTCACCTTGAAAACTGCTGCAAAAGTAGTTGGAGTCCCTGGACTGGGAGAGTGATTAGGATGAAATAAAAATTCCAAGAGTGGAATTTCTAACCTTTCAAGAATGTGAGGTGTACATTAATTCTGCTTCTCTGGGCCTGACATTCCTTGGAAATTTCTCATGGAATATTCTGAGGAAAAACTTCAGACAGAGATAAAACCCCTAACTCATTCTCTTGTCCCCTTCCGGCCCCATCAGGGGCACTCTCTTAATTCTCCCTATAAATGTCCATCAGACACTGTTTAACCTCGTGGTTTAAGCTAGGGAAGAAACCCAGGGGTCTGGCTTATGTTGCAAAAGTTCCCCACCGTATCAGGTAATTCGCTATTAGCTGGGCTCCGTTCAGAATGGTAACCGAGACCTGAAAGGCTGCACGACTCATTACCAATTACCAATTCCCTGGGCCATCCGGTTCCCTGGCAGAAAGGCTTCCGATGAATTTGCGTTGCAAATTGAAAACATGCTGTCAACAGCATCAAGTCCAAAAGATGTTTACCTTAATTTTTCCAAGGCAAGCTTTTACATGTGGATGTTTTTGTTTAAGGAACAACATTCTATTGTAGATTCCCTCCTGCTTCTGGGGCTGGTGCTGCTGTTATAAAGAGACTGTCAAAATCTCTTGATGAAGAGAAGAAATGAAGTGACGTGTGACCACATGCCGGGATTCGTGCCCATGTTGTACCCACGCTTTTCCGGTGGAGCCTGAAGCAGAACTTTGCACTGGGCATTGGCAGGTGCGACAGCGGACACGAAGGCATTCAGTGTTCCTGAGAGGGTGGGCACCTGGACAGCAGTCTGCTGAAAGGCTCCTTGGGTGAGTAAGTACACAGAGGTCTAGGGTTGGGCAGTTGTCCTTTCCCCAAGGACACTGGGGGAGTTAGCATTATGGTGAGTCCAGGAGTTAGGAGTTCTCTGAAGCCCCATGCATTGCTGTGGGATGTAGCCACAGGCTAAATAATCGTTAATCGTTCATGTATATAAAATTAAGTATTGTACCCAGCAGATGGCTTGGTGATTAAGGTACTGGATTCCCACATGGCCAACTACAGTTTGAGTCCCGGACCAGGTGGCTTTAAATCACAAGAAATAAATGCATAAATAAATGCATAAATAAATAAATGCTTTTTTAAAAATAAAAATAAAGTATTAGATAAACTAATGTATAAATCTCTGTAGAAATTGAGGACATTGGATAGGCCACAAAGGAAAAAATAGTTAACCCTTTGAACCTTGTTTGGCAGGTGATATCCAAGCACTTTCTAAAAATACTATAGAAGCAGCCTATGAGAAGACCAGCAGATGGTGTAATGGTTACGTCACTGGACTCCCATGTGGTAGACCACGGATCGAGTCCTGGACTGGCGACCTAAAACTCAGGCTGGTCACACGTGCGTGCATGCTCAAAATCCTGAGAGGAGAATAGAGGAGAAGGTATTGTGGCATGGCCCTCCCCTCTGTGGGGGAGATTTCTTACTTTCTGGCTCTCTCTGTCTCTCTGGCGAGCACATGAGCCCTATAGCAAAATCTCTCTCCCTCTCCAAAACAGAGAAGTAGCCCATCAGTTTGGTTAGGGTGGATGTGGGTTTTAATTCTGGGTTAAAGTAACATCCTGGTGCCCCGATCCATGGAGGTCTATTTGGAAAGAGGAATGGGCAAGTTGGACTAAGAAGATAATGGAAGAAGTCTGGGCAAAACCCTAGAGATGAATACTGAGAGGCTCATCCCCTCCTTTATGACTTGTTTAAAAATTGCAGTCTCGCGGCCGGCAGAAGGCATATTGGTTAAAGTGCTGGACTCCCACGTGACTGACCATGATTCGAGTCCTGGACCTGGAGGCTTGCTTCCTCACTTTCTTTCTCTGTTTGTCTCTGTCTCTCTCTGGTCAAATTAATAATAATAATAATAATAAAAAATAAAATGTAACAAATAATTCTTAAGGTAAAAAAGTTGCAGTCTTTCCTTCTCCCATAAATTAGAGTTGACCATATTTAGTCCGATCTCAGTCATCCTAAGTCCTATTCAGAGTTCAGACCAGCATTTTGAGCAAGTCTGAAAAGGAAATTTAACCCATTGTGAACTTTGGGTAAAATAAGCACCGATTTTTCTATGGCTGCTAAGGCCAGGGCAGAAAATAGGAGTCCCACCGAGGTGGGCTTATTTCACAGAGGCCTTTACAGAGGCCATAAATCAAGGACATTTTGCTAAGAGGGTTTTTCAGCATTATACATGGGATGAGACTGGAGAAATTTCCTGGAAAATGCACGTTATGAAAAATAAAACGACTATGCATTAATTTCAGATGGTTTTACACCAAAATAAACTTGTTGTTTAATTCTACTTTTCTAAGAACTTTTTGTTGATTAATTTTTTTTTTGGAGGTTTTTTGCCATAGGGCGCATGCGCTTGCCAGAAAGAGAGAGACAGAGAGACAGAAAGCGAGAAATCCGCCCCCTTGGTGGGGTGGGTACGGCCACGCCGCAATTCCTTCTCCTCCATTCTCCTCTCGGGATCTTGGGCACGCAAGCACATGTGCTCGGTGTGAGTTTAAGCCACCGGGTCCGGGACTCGAACCGCGGTCTACTACATGGGAGTCCAGTGACATAGCCATTAGGCCAACTGCTGGTCCTATTTAAAATATTTTTCTAAGAACTTTTCAAAGTACCTTCTTAGGTGAGGAAATTCAACACTCTGAGAGTGTCCTATGAAATCTGTGAAAAATAAACAACGTGTGGAATATTCCCAAGACACAGGAAGTGAAAAGTTCGGAAGCTCACACCTGACTAGAGACAGACTCCCAGGAATAAAGAGACGAGAATGGAGATTCAGCTTCAGGGGAAAAGTGAGGGGTATATGATAGCTGGGTGGGGCTGGGGGTGTCTTTAGTCCCGTCAGAGCCAATGCTCGTTCCCCCTCTGGCCCACCTCCCAGCTGTCTCAAGAGCTCCATCTGCTCAGGATCTTAGAGGAAGAAAGAGGACCTGCCTGTGACTCCAGCAAGTTGTTTAAGACATTTGGTTATCTTGTTTCCTTCCTGTTTGTATAAAGCAGCAAAATTCTTTTTTTTTTTTTTCTGAGAGATTTTCGCTATAAACGTGCGCTCGCCAGACAGACAGAGAGAGACATAGAGACAGAAAGCGAGAAATCACCCCCCGGGGGGATGGTCACGCCGTAATCCCTTCTCCTCCATTCTCCTCTCGGGATCTTGGGCACACACGCACACGCACCCCGTGTGAGTTTTAAGCCACCGGGTCCGGGATGTGAACCATGGTCGACTACATGGGAGTCCAGCGACATAGCCATTATGCTAACTGCTGGTTCCCAAGCAGCAAAATCCTTCAGATCACTAGCTGAGTGTCTTTGGAGGGAATTTCCCACAGCAGGTAACTGAGAGGCGGTGAGAAGGTTCTGGAGCCGTCTCCCTCTGCTAGGCTGCCATAACAAACTCGTACAGACACGTGGCTTGTCGCTAACAGGCGACAGTTGGGGAAAGCCTCAACTGGAGTCTGAAGAGCAATGTCTGCTGACTTCCTGGTTCTTCCTAGTGAGTCTTCAAACGATGGAAGAGGTGAGGAGAGTCTGGGGTCCCTTTAATAAGGACACTAATTCCATTCATGAAGACCCCATCCTCATGGGCCCTCGAATCGCCTCCCAAAGATCCCACCTCCAAATACCGTACATTGGAGGTTAGGTGTCAAATCGTAGGAGCCAAGCAGACTTGAGACCATCCGCAAAAACAGTTTCATCTGTTGCCTATTGTTAGCACGTCATTTTTCAGACTGAAAAGACTTCAAGGGTTTTGCTAGGGAAAAAAAAAAAATCCACATGGGGCAGAAACGTGTTTACTCAAGAGACCAGAAGGAGACCGGAAAGGGAGACCTTAGAGTTAATTTTATGATCATCAAAGAACTGATTTCTACTCTTCTTTTGAGAAAGTAACCCCAAACACTTTTAGTGGAGGTGACAAAATTGCATAACCAAAGCATGTGCTGACTAGGTGATGTTTATTCCCAACCAAGTCAGGATGCCATCAAATTTGGCCTGGGCCACTTGATGAAGTGTGGCTCTTGGGAAAGAGGAACTCACTAGATCTATCATCAAAGGGGTGTTTGTGATCTAGAGCCAACACTAAAGGAATGTGTGTCCCCTTAGAGAACTCGAGTCTAGGTTTCACTTCTTGTCAATTTTTTAAAAAGAATTTAGCTTTATTTATTATTATTTTAAAATTTTCTATAGGGAATATGCACTCACTAGAAAGAGACAGACAGACAGAGACACACAGAGAGAGAAAGTGAGAAGGTACACCACCAGGCCCAGGACTCAAACCATGGTCTCTGCCATGTGGGAGTCTAGCACCTTAACCACCATGCCACCTGCTGGCCCCTAGTCTACATTTGACTTCTATTTCATGCAGTTAAATACAATATATCAGTATTACGTGGCTCAGGATAGGCATGACTGGAAACTTGGGCAGTTTTTCCTTTTGGAAATTGATAGATTTGGAATGTAGGCATTGGCCAGAGTTGAGCTTGGGTTTCTAGAACGTTGTATCTTAACTTTCATTAGCCGTCGGGGTCCTGGGCCTTGGGCATGCTGTCACAGGGGGTGCTTTGTGGATTGTGTCAAATGATCTTAGAAGGAATGAAGGTCACAGGACTGGCAGGTGGCGTGGTGGTTAAGGTGCTGAATTCCCACGTGGTCAATCACAGGCTGAGTTTTGGACCTGGCGGTTTGCTCTCTTACGTTCTTTCTCTCTCCTTCTCTTGTTAAATTAAAAAAATAATAAAAATAAAATAAATAAATAATAATTTTTTAAAAAAGGAATGAGTGTCACAACCTGGGATAAGTAATTTAGGATGACCTTCCCAGAGGGTCGATAGGAAGGAGAAAGTGGGAAGGAGAATTGTGTTAAGGACGCTTTGAACAAGGGAGTGAGAACAGCCCAGTAAACACAGGACAAAAACATACCTAGTGAGGCTCCAAGGCACTTCCGCTTTGTCCTAGCCCCATCCGTCTTGCGGGTGTACCTGGCATAAATCATGCACCTAGCTGACTCTTGATACTTGTCTGAAGGTACCTAGTGGTGAACTGGTCAAAACCCACACTCAGCAGTTAATTTCTTACCAACCCAAGTACAAATGTTAATTATTATAAAGCTTATGGAAATGAGCTCAAAGACACGCTTTGGAGCTTGCAGCTGCCAAATTTCAATTTGGAGAATAGTTACACTGGTAGTTACCATCTCCCATGGCTTTCAGAAGGTGGTTTTTTTGTTTGTTTGTTTGTTTGTTTTTAGCAGTTTTTGTCATAGTGTATGTGTGCTCACTGGGGGAGAGAGAGAGAGAGACAGAGACAGTGGGTTGGAAAGTGAGAAATCATCCCCCAAGGGGGATGGCCATACCACAATCCCTTCTCCTCCATCCTCTTCCTAGAATCTTGGGCACACATGCACACATGCCTGGCATGATTTTCAAAGCCACCAGATCTGGGACTTGAACTGCAGTCAGCCTGGGAGTGCAGCAACAAAATTTGTTGCAAATAAACAGACGCTGAGGAATGGAAACGACACTCAGGAAAGAAAGGTTATTATGCCGGTGGGCACAGAGGAGTTAACACTCTGAATCTCTGACCCCGGCTAAGAGTTGAACACAGTCATTTATGAATGAATTAGGGGGGGCAGGGCAATTTCAGCATGCTTGGAGTGTCTTATCGGAGAACGGGCTCGGTGTCTGCCCTAAGACAGAGCTCGCAGAGAAGCAGGGAATCCAGCCTGCTCAAGGCCTCCGGCTGCTCAGCAGTTCAGGGGCGGGACAGCTAGCTTGCGGGGGAACAGAAAGCCCAGGCAGCTATCAGCCCTGGGTTGCTTCAAGGTTGCTCACAAGTTCCTCCATATCAGAACAGAAGGTTCAGGCGGTTACCAGCCTTAAGTTGCTCCACATCAAATGGAAATAATCTCTATGCCATCTGCTGGCCTCTAGAAGGTTCTTGATCAAAACCTGGGGGGAAGTTCACTACGAGGCCAAGCGTAGAGACTTATATTTTAAATGAGTTGTAGGAACAGTGAATTGTAGGGACTTTATTAAACTAGCCTCTTCTGGAAAACACTCAAAATGGTCATAACAGGATGTACACAGAGTGGCCTTGAAGATTGCTTCAGTTTCTTTTTTTTTTTTTTTTGAGAGATTTTCACTGTAGGGCGCGTGCGCTCGCCAGACAGACAGAGAGAGACATAGAGACAGAAAGCGAGAAATCACCCCCCAGGGAGGATGGTCACGCCGCAATCCCTTCTCCTCCATTCTCCTCTCGGGATCTTGGGCACGCACGCACACGCGCCTGGCGTGAGTTTTAAGCCACTGGGTCCGGGACACGAACAGCGGTCGACTACGTGGGAGTCCAGCGACATAGCCATTATGCTAACTGCTGGTTCCCAAGATTGCTTCAGTTTCTGAAAACATCTGGTGATGTAGTCTGTAAGTTGTGCTTACGGCCTACCGGCTTTCCTTCTCCCACAATCCCTTGCAATCTTTCTTTCCTCCTTAGGCCAGGCAAAATGGCTCCCATAAAGAAGGGTGATGAGAAGAAGAGTGTTCTGCCATCAACAGGTGGTGACCCAGGAGTACACCATCAGCATTCACCAGCACATCCATGGTAGGGGCTTCAGGAAAGGTGCCCCTTGGGCACGCAAAGAGATCATGAAATTTGCCATGGAGATGGGGATTCCAGATGTACGCATTGATACCAGGCTCAACACACCTGCCAGGACCAAAGGACCAAGGCACATCCTGCATTGTATCCATGTGCAGTTGTCCAGAAATGTAATGAGCATGAAGATTCACCCAACAAGCTCTACGCTCTGGTGACCTATGGATGTACCCATGACCACTTTCAAAAATCTACAGTCATCCAAAAAATACCCAACTCTAGAGACAGTCAATGTGTATGAAAACTAACTGCTGATTTTCAAGTGAAGTTATAAACTCCCCCCCAAAAAGAAAGAAAGAAGCTGGTGATGTATGAGGAGGCGGAAAAGGGGGCACCAAAACAAGACTCGGGGCTCCTTCCTCACGTCTTGACTATGTCTGTTGGAGGGAGGGCTGACCATTGGCATGTTTTACCTTGGGGACAAAGAATAGAACTGTTTAATCCTTCTTTTCATGCCAAACTCCAGAGAGGATCATTGAATTCTGCCTTCTGACATTCCCATTGCAATTCCACGTGGGTAAATGGCCCGTGATGACCGAGTGTGGCTACACACTGGGAACCAGCGACCAGCCAGGGATTCGCGCCTGGCCAGAGCTTGTACTGCACTGTGGGACCTGGCCCCGGCATGGAAATCGGACTTCCACCCGCCACCAGTGTTCCTCAACCTTGATGTGGAGTGACCATTTAGAAAGATAATGGGAAATGAAGTTGGATTTTTTATTGCAATTCCTGTTCCCTGAGTTTGTGTATTTCTTGTCACTCGAGAAGGAGAACTCCATATTTTGATTTAAATTGTTTCTTCATGTTTATCTTATTTAAAATTGCTTTTTTGGTAATAATACCCAGTAAGACACAATTTGTTAGAATCCATGCCTCTGAATACAGATTGGCTTCTTGGGTAGGATTTTGACTATGCATTTAAGAAGTTGGGCAGAGGGACCAGCAGTTAGCGTAATGGCTATGTCGCTGGACTCCCACGTAGTCGACCGTAGTTCGTGTCCCGGACCCGGTGGCTTAAACTCACGCCAGGCACGTGTGCGTGCGTGCCCAGGATCCCGAGAGGAGAATGGAGGAGAAGGGATTGCGGCGTGGCCATCCCCCCTGGGGGGGTGATTTCTCGCTTTCTATCTCTCCGTCTCTCTCTGTCTCTCTGGCGAGCGCACACGCCCTATAGCAAAAACCTCTCCAAAATAAAAAAAAAAGAAGTTGGGCAGAATTTCTAAGATAATGATTGGTGGAAAATGTGAGAACATGAAAGAGCCCTCCCTGTTCTAGAAATGTCGTTGAATTTTAAACTTGAATTCTAACCAATGTATACAGCTTTACATTTTATAATAGTTTTGATGTGGCAATATGTTTGAAAATCAGTGTACTTTTTGCCAGTGAAAAGTCAACATATTGAAGACAAAATTCAATGAATAGAACATGAAGTTAATGATAGAGACAGACATGCCAAATGAAAGCAGGAGGGTACCATGACAAAAGATATTTATGCCAACTGAAATGAACATTTTAGAGGTATCGTATCCCTCTGAGCTAAACTTGGAGCTAAAAGTTCCTAAGTCTGAATTCTCGTTATGTGTCATTTAGAAACTCAAGAATCTGCTTAACTGTTATTTCTCTACTTTTGAAGAAGAACTGAAAAAAAAAAACATTCCTGAAATGTCATTAAAACAAACAAGCCAACAATTACGAGGCTAGATGATTAATACTTCAATCAGAGTAATAAAACAATACAGACAAAACCTTCTCATTCACCACTATCAGTTCCAGACTTCTTCACATTTCTTCTCAGGCAGTATACAGTAAGGTAAAATTGGAAGTGACATACTGAGTATAAAATTATGTTATTTGCTTATGAAGTAAAGGGAACTATTTGTCTTTATTGAAATAAAAAAAGGTACATTTGTAAAGACTACTTTGAGTTACCTAAGGTCTTTCAGCTGATAGGCCCTTACCTACTTTTAGAGTCGACCAGCCTTCTTTCTTCTTGCCTTTTCCCCCAGCCTCTTCCTTCTTCCCTGCCCTCCCCATTGGTCACTTAACCCAGCACGTATTTCTCAAGCATCTGCTGTATAAGCGCGGAGCTGAGGGCCGTGTTATCACCATACAACTCTAGTTGTTCTGCCAGGGGAGCGTGTGCTGGACTTCAGTCATTTCTGTCCACTAGATTAAGTTGAGTTACTCTTTTAAAATTGCGTAACTAGTGAATTACCTGTTAAATGACTATTTCTTTCTTTCCAATGCAAATTTGAAACGATATTACCAAAACAAAGCTGATGCCACACATAATCCCTTTCTTGGGGTTTAAGTTCAATAAATTTTATTAAGCTTGGTGGACTTGCCACCAACATACTCTTGTTACTTCTCTCATTCATCTAGGTACTTATCTAGCTTATTTGTTATTTTACTTTTACAACAGAGGGTTCTGTTGGGATCAACAATTGGTGTTATGGCTACATCGCTGGACTCCCATGTAGTTGACTGTGGTTTCAATCCCGGACCCAGTGGCTTAAATTTACGCCAGGTGTGTGTGCGTGTGTGCCAAGATCCCAAGAGGAGAATGGAGGAGAAGGGATTGCGGTGTGGCCATCCCCCCTGGGGGGTGATTTCTTGCTTTTTGTCTCTGTCTCTCTCTGTCGGCACGGGCCCTAAAGCAAAAACCCCTCCAAAAAAAAAAAAAAGAAAAGAGGATACTGTTTACACAGGTTACCTCATGTCACATGGCTAATAAATAAGAAGTCAAATAAATCTGCAAGGCTGACCTGCATGGGAAGCTTCTGTGTTCGTGTCTGGAGGCCTCCCTGGACACACTGGGCTTGAGCATGTGCCCATGATCCAAGCTGGCTGACCCTGAGGGTGGATTGTGGCATGAGGATCCTGTTATGAGTGGCTGTCACTCTGTTTCTCTCTCTCTCTTTCTCTCTCTGCCCTCTCACTCATGAAAAAATAAATTAAAAGAAAAAAGTCAGTCTGGGAGTTCTTGCTGTGAAGTGCATTGAGCAGGGTGTCAACGCCAGTACCCTGGAGCACTGTGTTGTCTCTGACCATCTCCTGGGCACAACTGTTTTAACTGTTGTGCCTCCAGAGTCCAGTCAATTGACAATCCTGTGTGTGCACTTGTGTGTGTAAAGAATATGGGAACCAGCAGTTAGCGTAATGGCCATGTTGCTGGACTCCCATATAGTCGACCGTGGTTCGCATCCCGGACCCGGTGGCTTAAAACTCATGCTGGACGCGTGTGCGTGCGTGCCCAGGATCCCGAGAGGAGAATGGAGGAGAAGGGATTGTGGTGTGACCAACCCCCCTGGGGGGTGATTTCTCGCTTTCTGTCTCTATGTCTCTGTCTGGTGAGCACACGTGCCCTATAGCAAAAACCTCTCCAAAAAAAAAAAAAAAAAGAATATTATCACAGTTCTTTGAACTGGTGAATACAGTACAAAATAAACGGTTTGTGTTCAGATAAAAAAAAATGAAGCGTGCGTGTGTGTGTGTTTGTGTGTGTATAATCAGTTTTGACATAGGATGCATGTGCTTGCTAGAGAAAGACAGAGGTAGAGAAGATGAGAAAGCACCCCCCTCAGAGGGGACGGCCACCACACACCCTTCTTCTTTGTTCTCCTCTCGGGATTTTTAGCCCATGTGCACACATGCCTCACGTGTCTTTCAAGCCACTGGGTCTAGAACTTGAACTGCAGTGCTCACCATGTAGGATCTAGCTGCCTTAACCACCACGCCACCAGCTGCCCCCAGATATAATATCTTGACCCCAATGAAATCAGTAAAACAAATTGCAATTCTGCATGCCAGTCCCCAGATACTGCAATTGGCCTCCCTGACACATATGGGAATTCTTCTTTCCTAAAGAGCACCCCAGCCATGTTTTTGTATGGGGTAAAAAAACTCATATGTTTGTTTAGATTCCTGGAAGAACCCATCTCTATAATGTAAGGAACATTGTCTAAGCTTCTTTGAAGGAAATCCGGGGGAAATGTTAATGTTATATTGCTTCTCTAAATTTTTGGAGAAAGAAAGTAAAGGCGGTAACTTCTATTCCCTAGGGGCCCTGGCAAAACCTGGTCAAGATACTGGTTTTAATCATGGAATTGTGAGCTCTTCCTAGCCTTAACTGCAGCAGGGAGTGGAGCTATAGCCACAAAGTGGTGTGTTTAAAACCCACCAAGAGGTTACAGCAGGAGAGCGGAACCGAAGAAAGGAGGGAATCATTAACCACAGAAGGGACTGAAGTGGTTTAATAATTATGTTATTTCCAGGGGAAAAAAGGATCTGCTTCGAGTAGAGGAGCAGGGGAAGAATTGACAAAGAGAATTCATTTCTGTCCTGGGTAGTCAGCTGGTGGGACTACTAGTGGGAATGGTCTATTAGCTAATTGATCTGCTAGACTCAATAGGGAACTCCAGCTGGAGATCAAAGACGAGCCTCTGGTACAAAGGCCAGCGGCAACCTTGGACCAGATGTTCTGCTTCCAGCTCTGTCATGCTTGATAACTGGAGAGCACAGTTGAATCTGGCCATAGGCTTGGCCCATTTGACCGTTGATATGAAAAGCAAGGGGCATGTGTGTACACGCACATGCACACGTGTACACACACACGCACACACACACATGCACACAAGCTTGAAAAAGAGTCAAGAGTAGCTTCAAAGTCAAAGCGTTCAGGGTGAATGAAACTTAATTGGAAGCTCAGGAATGATTTTTCTTTTTATTTACTTGCAAAGTTAAGGGGACCGAAGAACGTGTCAGCTGCTAACTTTTAAAAAGTTTCCTCTACCTTAATTATTCTACGATTGCCATTTATAAGATCGTAAACTAGTGCGTTACAATACAAATCTGTTACAATAAACTGAAAGCTATTTTGAATAATGGGTGCCATTATAGAGATTTAATCATTGATGTTAACCTTTCTTTATTTTCCTAAGGTTTAAAATAGTAGAAAAGTTAGGAATCCAAACATGTGGACAGCTGGTGGTGTGGTGGTTAAGGTGCTGGATTCCATGTGGCCCTTCGTGTCCTAGACCGGGTGGCTTGAAAACACATCGGGCGCATTTATTTGCAAGCCCCAAATCCCAAGAGGAAAATGGAGTAGGGATTGTGTCCTGGCCATCCTCTGGGAGTTTTTTTTTTTTTGAGAGTTTTTT
>NW_006159427.1:6858334-6867800 GCF_000334495.1 Tupaia belangeri chinensis
TAATAATAATAATAATAATAATAATAATAATAGAATCTAAACTCTTATCTGGCAGTCATTCCTCCAGGATCGTTTTTTTACACGAGTTATCTACCTTTATCCTTTCCCATTGTCATTGTGTATTCTTGTTCTGGTTTTCGCATCTGGAGAAGATATTATTTATGATGAAGCAAAATATTTGGCTTAGCATTTTCTTTGAAATGTATGTAGATTTATCATTTTTTTCTATGTGCTTTCAAAGATTCCTATGGTATTAGACATTTCGAAAACTGAAAGGTCTCGAATTCTCTTAATGTGGTTAGCTTAGTGTGGTCTGTGGCCTTTCTTAAAATACTATAATATTTTATCAGCCAATTACAAATATCGCCAGAAGGTCATTAGGCCATGTGATTGGTAGTTGTACTGGGGGCTCAAGGATGTTCAGATCAAAACTGAATTGACCTCAGGCACTTAAATTCCCCATAAGTGGAGAATTTCCACAAAAAGTTTGGAAGTTTGTATTTCAGGATACCTGACATTCTCAAATTCATAACCAAATTTTTTAAGCTAGTTTTTCGCTTTCTATTATTAGAAGCAAAATGTTAACTTCTCTTTTTTATGTGTGTGTCTTTACAAGAAATATTTATGAGGTGATGCATTTATCACATAATCTCCTGAAAAAATAATTTGATAGGGTTGAGGAAAGCGAAGGTAAACCCACTCCCAGAAGACAAACTCCAGGGAACCAGCAGTTAGCGTAATGGCTATGTCGCTGGACTCCCCCGGAGGCGACCGTGAAAAAAGAAGACAAACTCCACATATGAAACTTTGCCGAGTGTCTTCTCATTCGAGATGGCCCCCTGGGTATGTGTATCAGCCATGGCCCTTTCTCAAAGTCCCACTGACATGACTGAAATGATTAACTGTCTGTTGTCTATTTACCTATCTAGGGACCCGCACAGTGGGGCCAGCTGGTGGGTACGGTGGCTGGATCTCACGTGGCCAACTGCGCAGTTGGAATTCTGGACCTGGTACTTGAAAAATACACTGGGCATGTGTGTGTGGGTGTGCTCCAAATCCTGAAAGTAGAAATGGAGGTGAAAGGATTGCGGCACAACCATCCCCCCCATGGGGGGGGTGCTTCTCACTTTCCCTGCCTCTCTCCGTTTCTCTGCAACAAGCCACACAGACCCTCTGGCAAAGAAAAGAAAAGAAAAAAAGAAAAGAAGAGAAAAGAAGAGAAAAGAAAATCTACATAATGAAACCACAACAGTGCTAGACATCAAAAAGGAATCACAAAGAGAATAATGCAAGTAGATAGAAAGCAGATGGACCTACATGAAAAGCAAACAAAAGTGAAAACAGAGAAGGGGATTCCAGAGATAAGGCAGGGCTGGAGAATCCTCAAGCTTGGAGTCTTGTCAAACACAAAGAACACGCTTGGGGGCGGGGGAAGCGTGGTACTCATCAGAAGGTTTATTTAAAGTTGGGAGCCCAGGGGCCCAGTCTTACGCACAGGCAGGAGTGTGCTTGCTGATCTGCAGGGCTGGAAGCCACGCGGCCCACTATGGGTCAGATCCTAACCTGAAATATGTCTTGTATACTCATGCAAGATCCTGTCCATCTCAAGGGCTGAGGAAGGGAGATCATCGTGTGACCAGACCCTGCTGATGGGGCCTAGTTCTTTCTCCAACATAAAAAAATAATAATAATAAGGGCCAGTAGGTTGTGTGGTGATTAGGGCACTTGACTCCCACATGGGTGACCACGGTTCAAGTCCTGGATCTGGCGGCTTGCATTCTCACTTTCTTTCTCTGTCTCTGTCTCTCTCTTGTGAGCACGTGAGCTTTGTTGCAAACTCAAAAGAATAATAATAATAATAATAATAAATTCTTAAAATAATAATAGTAAATAAAATTAAAAAAAATTAAAAGGTTATAAATTCAAAACTTTGGGACAGTCCACTTTAAAGCTTCCTCTTCTCTTCTCTTCCTTTTCTAGTCCACTGCATAATTGCAAAGTGAGCATGGGCAAATTGTGGCATACAGATAAGATGTTGTAATTGCCGAAGACCTCAAACCTCTTGGAGTCAGCGTAGGTGCTAGGCCTAAAGTCAGGTCTTAAGGTAACCCTAGGCCTGCATAGCAAATGCTGAGACAACGTAGCTTTGTTCCGGTGTGACCTTTACTAAAGTTCTTCATGCCCTGAGCAATCTTGGGGGCCTCCAGATCACTTACGATAAGAATCCTGCCTATCAACACTCCCACGCACCTACCCAGTCTGCACAGGACTCCCTTACTTAAGAGAGCCCGGCTTCGTAGCCTAGTGGTTAAAGAAGCTGGATCTCATATGACTGACCATGGTTCAAGTGCTGGCCACAGTGGCTTGAAAAACATATGAGGTGCATTAACAAAAACCTGACGAGGTAGGAAAATGGAAGTGAAGGGATGGAGGTAAGACCACGCAACCAGGGTGGGTGTTTCTTTCTGTCTCTCTCTCTGTCTCTCTGGTGAGTACACACACCCTCTGGCAAAGTAAGAAAAAAAAATTGTGACCAATTTGTGCATCCTTTGCTGACCATCTTTGTCCTTGAATCAGGTGCAGTAGCTATGTGACAATTCCAGTTTCGGAAAAGACAAGGATTAACGTAAGGAGAATGACTTATCCTGAAGGAAACAAATACTACTCAGGGAACCGAAGAAAGCTTATTTTATTTTTTTGTGGAATTCTCTGATTGATTTAGAATGATAATATCCATCAAATAAGAATAAACTGTGAAGACCCAAGAGCAATCAAAGAATAAGAAGTGCTCTTGAGGCCAGCAGGTGGCATGGTGGTTAAGGCGCTGGACTCCCACATGGCTGACCATGATTCAAATCCCGGGCCTGGTTGCTTGAAATTTACACTGGGCACATGTGTGTGTGCACCCATAATCCCAAAAGGAGAATGGAGGAGAAGAATCGTGGTGTGGCCCACCTCCCTGAAGGGGTGATTTCTCACTTTCTCTCCAGTGAGCACATGTGCCCTATGGTAAAAACAAACAAAAGAAGTGTCCTGGCAATTAAAATATGATTATTAAATAAGAAATTCAATAGCTGGATTGAAAAATATATCAGACATGGACGAAAACAAAAATAATTTGAAAGGAAGATTTCCAGTGCGTAGAGCAAAATAACAAGAAGATGAATAAAAGGTCAATGAACACATACGGGAGAACTTCAGAGAACTAATGTCCACCTAGGAGGAAAGAAAGAGGAAACCGAGAAAATGAAAGGGATACAGTTAGATGAGGGGTAGAGGAACAGTGCCTTATATAAGGGAAGTCACAAAGTTTTCATCTGAAAAGCTGTATCAAATCCTAAAAAAGATAAATTAAGAAAACAACGAAAAACTTAGTGGTACTCAATTGTTAGAGGAAACATTAAAAAAAGTTTCTAGAAAGAAAAAGGCGAGTTTGATATATGATTAAAATACTCCAACTGACAAAAACAACATATGACAATAGGCAGAGCTGGGTTTTTTTTAGAATTATGTATTTAATTTTATTTATCTTTTTTTGAGAGGTTTTTGTTTTGTTTTGTTTTGTTTTTGCTGTAGGATACATGTGCATGCTGGAGAGACAGAGACAGACAGAAAGCAAAAGATCATCCCAGGGAGATGGCTACACTGCAATTCCACTTCATTCGCTCTCTTCGTGGGATTTCGGGCATGTACACACACACAGGCCCGATGGGAGTTTAAAGCCACCCAGAACTCAGACGGCAGTGGGCCACAGAGAAGTGCAGTGCCTCAAACATCGTACTGTTGAGCTACCTGCTGGGGGCAGGGTCATTATTTTTTCATTTCCTACAGGGCCCATACTTTCACCAGAGAGAGAGAGAAAGTGAGAAAGTGAAAAAGTAAGTTGCCAGGTCCTGGACGAAAACAGCAGAGCAAAACCTCAATGTTCTGACATATAGTTTTATTTTATTTTATTTTATTTTACATCTTATTTTATAATTGCTAGAGAGTGCATGTACTTGCCGGAGAGAGACAGAGAGATAGGCAAAGGGAGGAAGAAAGCAACCCCTGGTCACACCGCAGTCCCTTCTCCTCCATTTTCCCATGTTGGGGCACACGCATACACTTACTTGGTGTATTTTTCGAGGCACTGGGGCCAGGAGTCAAACTGTGGTTGGCCTTGTGGGATCTGGCTCCCTACCACCTGCCAGGGGGCTGGCCCTGAAAGAGATTTTTTTTAAAGCCAGTATTGAAAATGACACATACCTCTTTACTCTCATTTTATTGGCAAGAACTCGGTCACATGGCCACGCTCTGTTGCAAGGAAGCCCAGAAGACACAGCGTCGCCCCCCTGTACTTAGATAAAAGAACAGAACAAGGACGGCCAGAGACACAGCCCCCCCCCCCACACTTAGATAAAAGAACAGAACAAGGACGGCCATGTAAAATCAGACTGCTTTAAACAGTGCCCTGCAGGGCCAGCCCCACACAAAGATTTTAAGTAAAGATAAGTGAACTTTTTCTGTAAGGAACAAGATAAAATCCATCTTGGGTTTTGTGGGTCACGTAGCCCTTTTCGCAGCTAGTCGATGTCATTGTGACACGAGGTGCAATGCCGTGCACCATCGACAATGCATGGGTGAAGGAGCAGGGATGGATTTAAACAAACTTTACTCACAAAAACAGACGATAAGCTGGATTCATCCAGTGGGCCAGGGTCAGCCAGCCCCTGCCTGGGAGCAGAATTCTACTCCTAGACAAATCAGCAGCCAGGAGTGACAGCCAGATATGTCAAATGATAGCCTGAGGATTCGGGCAAGTCAAAGTCAGAAAGTTTGGGGCCAGAAGGAGGCACGGTGGTTAAGGCACTGGATTCCCACATGGCTGACCATGGTTCAAGTCCAAGGCTTGGTGTCTTAAAAATCATACCAGGCTTGTGTACGTGCTTGTGCGTGTGTGCCCCAACCCAAGAGGACAAAAGAGAAGGGATTGCAATATGGTCATCCTCCTGGGGGCGATTTCTCACTTTCCCTCTCTCTGTGTCTCTGGCGAGTGCACACATCCTATAGCAAAAATCTGTTAAAAAAAAAAAATATATATATGTGTGTGTGGTATTGTTAGAGTCACAATGGCTATTATCACAAGAGGTGTTTTTTCAAAAAGCAGTGACCGTCGGGGCCAGCAGGTGGCATGGTGGTTAAGGGCGCTGGACTCCCACATGGCCAACCATGGTTTGAGTCCTGGACCTGGTGGGTTGCTTTTTCACTTTCTCTCTCTTTCTCTCTCTCTTACTCTGTCCCTCTCTGGTCAAATAAATATAAAATAAATAAATAAAGTTAAAAAAAAAAGAAAAAAAAGCAGTGACCATTTCCTTTGATAAATGAAAATGGAGTTAGCGTAGGAAAGGGAGAAGAATTTAACTTCTAGTTTTTTCTTCTTAGTTTGAATTTCCTATTACATATAAGTTTTAAATACATACCAAAAAAAAAAAAAGAAAAAACTCTTAAAATTTCTATGGAAGATCTATTTTGGATTTTGAACTTTATTACATGGAGTTGACTTAAAGCTTAAGTGCTACTAAATTTTTAAAAGTTTCATCCTATCCAGGCCAGCCCTATAGTCTAGTGTTTAAAAGGAGTTAGATCCCACATAGCCAACAGCATGGTTCAAGTCCTGGACCTGGCACCTTGAAGCGACTTGCTGAGGGGACCAGCAGGTAGTGTGGTGGTTGGGGTACTAGACTCCCACACAGCCAACCGCGGTTTGAGTCCCATGCCTGTAGACTTGAAAATCATGCCAGGTACATATGTGTGCATGCCCAAAATCCTGGGAGGAAAATGGAGAAGAGATTGAGGTATAACCATCCCCCTGGGAAGTGATTTTTCACTTTCCCTTTCATTATCTCTCTCTGTCTCTCTCTCTAGCAAATCACACTCCCTATGACAAAAAAAAAAAAAAAAAAGCCAGGTGTATGTGTGTGCATGCTCCAAATTCCAAGACGAGAATGCCAGATAAGGGACTGGAACTGTGGTCAGCCATGTGGGAGTCCAGCATCTTAACCATTATGCAAGAATGGATAAAGGACTGCAGTGTGGTCATCTTCCTGGGGGTCACTTTCTTATTTTCCCTCTCTCTCTCTGTCTCTCTCTAATGAGCACACAAACCCTATAGCAAATTAGAAAACAAAAACAAAAACAAAACTTTTTAAGGAAATTGATGCAATTTTTAATTTTTTTTTCCCCAAACCACTCCAACCCTTGTGAATTAGAACTTTTATGCTGAAAGTATTATTTTCGAGCAGGTAAAATTTTCTCTAAGTCCTCTCGGAACACATGTTGTACAAGAATTAGAGGGGTTAGCAAACTCTAGCCTGAGGGCTGGTCATCTGGTTTTGTAAATAAAATTTTATTCAAACACTATCACATTTATTTATATTCTATGGTTGCTCTTGCAGATGGTCCACTGGCCCTTTAAAAAGGAGGGGGCAACAGGTAATGTGGTGGTTAAGGCACTGGACTCCCACATGACTGACCACAGTTCAAGTCCTGGACTTGGTAGCTTGCTTTCTCACTTTTTCTGTCTCTGTCTCTTTCTGTCTCTCTCTGGTAAACACACATGCCCTGTAGCAAGTTTAAAACTATAACAACAATAATAAATAAAATGAAATAAATCATTCTTTATAAGAAAAGGGAGGGGCATATCAGTAGTGCCTGAAGACATGGACAAACCCCACATGCTGCCCCATGCCCAGGGCTCTGACTCAGTGAGTCCGGGGTAGACTGGAGAATGTGTGCATCTTTTTTCCCCCCTAAGTTCATTAATTTTTTCCGAGAGAGAGAGAGAGAGAGAAGAAGAGAGAGGGAGAGGGAGGGAGCCGTGGGGCAGGATAGGGAGATGGAGACAGGCAACCTCAATGGTGTCTTTCTGCTGTGATCCACCCACAGCGTCAGCGGCCTGGGTCCCAGGCACACTCTGGGAGGCCCCAGGACACAGACCTGGAAGTTTCCCATGAGATCTAGTTGCATTATAGCCGGGCCACTTCCCCACCCTGCCCTGAGAATGTGCATGTCTAACAAGTTCCCAGGTGCTACTTGTTTAGGGAAAACTACTGCCTTATATTTATTGTTGTTATTATTTTTTTAATAAACTCTGTTTTTTTTCTTTCTTTCTTTATTTAAATTTGACCAGAGAGAGACAGAGTGAAAGAAGGAGAGAGAGAGAGGGAAACAGAAAGCAAGCTGCCAGGTCTGAGACTCAAACCGTGGTTGACCACGTGGGAGTCCAGCACCCTTAACCACCACGCCGTCTGTTGGCCCCTATTGTTATTATTTATTAAAGTTTCCATAGGGCATGTATGTTCACCAGAAAGAGAGACAGAAAGAGAGCAAGAGAAGGAAAGCAAGAAAGCAAGCCTCCAGGTCTGGGACTCGATCCGTGGTCGACCTTATGGGAATCTAGCACCTTAACCACCATGCCACTTGCTGCCCCCTAGGCCCACACTTGAGTAGCACAGTGTAGACAAACCTGGTTTTGAAATGCTATCTGCCTGTGTTTAGGCAAGGTACTTGATGTTTTCAAGACCCAGCTTTTACTCATCTATGACAGCTATGATAGCTCCTGTCTTCTGGGATGACTGTGGGGATCGATGACTAACACACACAATGCACAGAGGAGGATCAGCGGTGGTCTAGATGGTCGGAACCACACCTTGCTGAGGGCTGATCAGGTATGAGGCTGGGAGAGACTGTCACCTGCAGGGGAAATGGCTTTTGACTCATCCCCCCTCCCCCCAGTCTCCTAGATCTCATTATTTGCATACAAATTTCCCTAAAGGTTGGACTAGCTGAAAAAAAACACAAACGATTTCCTTTAAATCATGAACCCAGGATTGCAAAGGAAAGGGTAGTTACACAAGCACATTCATGGCGATTGCTTTCTTATTCAGGGTAATTTCAAGTCCTGAAAGAAAGGTGTGATTTTCCACATGTGACACCTGGCTTGGCCTCTCTCTTTCAGGCCTGTGCCTGTCATCAGCTCAATCCTGCCAGTGTCCACCATGGGCAATTACTCCTGGGCACAGAGGGCATGTTGTAACCCATGGGTTGAGCAGACACATGTATGAAAAAGTTGGACAATCAAGATTCTGTCCTAGGGGACCAGCAGATGACATAATGGCTATGTTGCTGGACTCTCATGTAGTCGACCACAGTTCAAGTCCCGAACCTGGTGCTTAAGCTCATGCTGGGCACGTGTGCGTGCGTGCCCAAGATCCTGAGAGGAGAAGGGAGGAGAAGGGATTGTGGCATGGCCATCTCCCCTGGGGGGTGGTTTCTCGCTTTCTGTCTCTCTGTCTCTCTCTATCTTTCTGGCGAGTGCACGTGCTCTATAGCAAAAAACTCCCCCCGCCCCAAGAAAAAGATTCTGTCTTTAAGGAATTTATAATCCAATTTCAGATAAAATAGACCCTCATGAAATGGTGACGTGGAATGCCAGACAGGGTGTTCCAGGAGGAACAGGTATGCTGTGAGTCAGACCATCGGCGCATCGTCTGCATCCCTTGCAGATCAGGTGGGATTGATCGGAATGGATGGGAAGACCCTTCCCTGCACATGCCTCCTTCTTTCACAAAATAGGAGAAATGCTTTTTTTAAAAAAATATGTATTTAATTTTGTTATTATTGTTATTTCTTAACTTGTTATAGGATATGTGCGCTCAGCTGAGAGAGAGAGAGAGAGAGAGAGAGAGAGAGAGAAAGTGAGAAAGCAAACCGCCAGGTCTGGGACTTAAATGTAGGCGGCCATGTGGGAGCCCATGTGGGAGCCCAAGAAATGCTTTTAAAAAGGTATGAAGAGCTGGCTCAGCAGTGCGGTGGTAATACACTACTCAAGAGAAGTTGGATTCACATGGCAACTATGGTTCAAAACCCCACCTCAGGACCAGTGGATGGCATAATGCTTATGTTGCTGGACTCCCACATAGCTGACCACGGTTGGAGTCCCAGACCCAGAGGCTTAAAACTCACAGCAAGCATGTGTGCGTGCATGCCCCAAATTCTGAGAGAAGAATGGAGGAGAAGGGATTACAGCGTGGCCATCCCCCTTGGGGGGTGACTTCTTGCTTTCTGTCTCTGTTTCTCTGGCGCGCACACGCACCCTATAGCAAAAAATCTCTCTTAAAAACAAAACAAAACAAACCCAGCTGAGTCTGCCTGAAGCATGCTGTGAGCACGTGAGAGTACCCGAGATCCCACGGCTGCAGACTGGAGGAAGGGACCGTGCATGACTAGGCCCCGTGGAGGATCCATCTAGTGCTCTCTCACTCTCACATAAGCACACACTCTCTATCATGCATAAAGAAAAAAGAATTGCATGCCCTTTCTCTCACAGAAAAATAGGTATAAAGATGAGGAAATGAACACAGCATGGTTTAAACTGAACTTGAAGTTAAGAATGTAACTGATTAAAAACGATGCAGGCAGGTAACTC
>NW_006159427.1:6867941-6893790 GCF_000334495.1 Tupaia belangeri chinensis
AAGGAAGGAAGGGAGGTAGGGAGGGAGGGAGAAAGAGAGAGAGAGAAGGAGGGAGGGAGGGAGGGAGAAAGAGAGAGAGAGAAAGCTACAAAGAGAAAAAGAAGAAAGAAAGAAAGAAGGAATGAAAGAAAAAGAAAGTTCCGCTAACTTTGAAAATGCAGAGCACTGGGACCAGCAGATAGTATAATGGTTATGTTTCTGGATTGCCACATAATCGACCCCGGTTCAAGTCCTATACCCCGTAGCTTGAAACTCAAGCTGGACGTGTGTGCATGCATGGCCAAAATCCTGAGAGGAGAATGGAGGAGAAGGGACTGTGGTGTGGCCATCCCCCTGAGGGGTGATTTCTAGCTGTCTGTCTGTCTCTGGTGCGTGCACACACCCTATAGCAAAAATCTCTCTAAAAAAGAAAAGAAAAAGAAAATGCAGAGCATGGATTCCATCCTTTCTCCATGCAGGGTGAACAATCTTCTGACTTTGATGTCAACACAGGAGATGAGCTGGAACAAGATGGGCTCTTCCTCCCTTTTCCTCTCAGGGCAGGAAGGCTGAGGCGAGGGAGTGAGTGGTGCAGGGTGACTCTGCTCCAGAGCCTGGAGCTTTAGCGGCTGTTCTCAGGAAGGCTGCCCTGCGGGTGGAGGGGAACCAGTAGGAAGAGAGCTGGGCCCAGCTTGGCGGCAAGTTCGTACCAAACTGGACTGCAGTTTGGAAGTCACAGGGCTGACTGCAGCCACAGATCCCTGGTTGGCCTGCAAAGTGCCAGATGTGCGTGAGGATGCCCGTGATCCTGACGGGCTGGAGAGCTGGGGGAAGGAGATCGGGCATGATGACACCCTGTTGAGGGTGCTTCTTTCTCTCACGAGAAAATAAAAAAACTGAAAGAGGGGGCAGCAGGTGGCGTGGTGGTTAAGGACACTGGACTCCCCCATGGCCAGCCATGGTTCAAGTCTCGTACCTGGTGGCTTGCTTTCTCGCTTTCCCTCTCTCTCTCTCTTACTCTGTCTCTCTCTGGTCAAATTAAACTAACTAACTAAATAAAGTTAAATTTAAAAGCTAACTCTTAAAAAAAAAGAATTATTAAAAAAAAACTGAAAGAAAAAAAGAGGTTTTAATTGAAAAAAAGAGAAAAGAAAAGCATTCTGATAGGGCCACCTATCCCCCGGTGACTGGATGCACAATTAAAAAAATGGTTCTCGGGACCATAGGTGGAAGTGTCTGCCCATCAGAAAGCTGGAATTTGGGGGTCCAGCTGGTGGCATGGTGGTTAAGGTGTTGGACTCCCACATAGCTGACCATGGGTTAAGTCCCCGGACCTGGTGGCTTTCTCCCTCTCTCTTTCTAGTCAAATTGAAAATAATATTAATAACAATAATATAATAAAATGAAATAAATAACTTTTTTAATCTAAAAAAAAAAAGCTGGAATTTGGGAATGAACCCAAGCATGTCACCCACAACTGCTGGGGGTTGTCTTTTCAAGGCAATGGGGCTCTGCCATGCCTAATCTCTGCCCCGTAGCAGAGTCAGGATTATGTCAGATGATAGTACTGAAGTGACTAATGTGACCTCATTAAAGGGGAGAGGCGACTGCCTCCTGTCGATTACAGGCAGAGTCCCATGGCTTAGTCACGGCACGGTTGGGTCTGTCACTCATGTCTCTCCTTCTGGTTTCTAAATTGCAGAGAGAGATTGATGGAAAATGTCTGTGACATCTCGTTCTCCCCAGAGAGAATCTGGCTCTCCTTTGACAAACCCCACTCCTGGCTGATTGCCTTAGCAGCCAGATCGGATTACGGAAGAGCTTGTTTCTTGAGCTGCCTTTCTTTATATAGGAAAATGTTGTATGGTTTGGTTCATCTGGTTCTCTCCCTGTGTTGTGTAAATTAATTCTGATCCCAGATATTTTTGGAGGTGCAGGACTGGGTTGATTTTGTTAAAAAAGCAAAACAAGTCAAAACAAAACAAAAACACTTTCATGTAGATTTCTGTATGGGATGTAACTTTCACATGCAATGACTGGTGGTTAGTCCTACCAGTCTCTAGCTAGGCCTGGATAGTCCCTCCTGATCCTGGGACTGGCTGTCTTCCCAGCAGCCCCATCAAAGCCATTACCCACCCTTTGGAATTTTTGTGGCTCTTAGTTTTTTTTTTTTTCCCCATTTTTTTTTCAAGAGAGATTTTTGCTACCAGGTACATGAGCTCACCAGAGATAGAGAGAGACAGAGAGACAGAAAGCAAGAAATCATTCTCCAAGAGGAATGGTCCTTTATTCTTCTCTTACGATCTTGGGCATGCACACACATGTGCCTGGCATGAGTTTTAAGCTTCTGAGTCCAGGGCTAGAATGGTGGTTGACTATGTGGGATCCAGTGATGTAACCATCACACCAACTGCTGGTCCCTGGTTGTTCTTAGTTCTATTTCCATCCACCCAGTGGATAGTCAGGGATACTTAGATACTCATGTATTCAACAAAAAAAAAACTGGCTTTGAATTTTCTGTGTCTCATTTGAGTAAGCTCCTCAGAGACAGGCCCAGTACCTGAGTGAACATTTACCAGTGGGCATACTAGTGAACACTAATCCATGCCTTTCTCCTTAAAGGCAGCTGTTGTGTGTAGAAGTTGTATGTTCCTAGATAGTACATGTGCACACACATACACATAGGTGGGTTGTGTGTCTAGATGTGCATATATATAAAACATCATTTTTGTCATTAAATAAGCATATGACCTTTAATAAGTCACTTAACCTTGTAAAGTTTTTTTTTTTTTTTTTTTTTTTTTTTTTTTTTTTTTTTTTTTTGTGCTATAGGGCACATGTGCTCGCAAGAGATAGAGAGAGATAGAGGAGGAGGGAAGTGAGAAATCATCCCCTTGGATGGATAGTCACACTCTAATCCTTTCTCCTCAGTGCTCCTCTCAGGATTTTGGGCATGCATGCACATGTGCCCAGCGTGTTTTTCAGGCCTCTGGGGCCAGGACTTGAACCACACAGTCAGCCATGTAGGATCCAGCCTCCTTAACCTCCGTGACAGCTGCTGACCCAAGTGTTGGTTTTCTAATCATGATACAGAGGCAAATTAACTGATTTTCTATGACTTCAAAATCACCTCTATACACATCTCACTATCTTTGTCTATCCCTGAAATATTCTTCCCCCCCCCCTTTTTTAAGAGAGATTTTTGCTATAGGGTTTGTGTGCTCACCAGAGACACAGAGAGAGAGAAAGTGAAAAATCAATTCCCCAAGGGTGGAATGGCTATGCCCCAACCCATTCTCCTCCATTATTTTGGGATTTAGGACACACAAGCTCATGTAATTGGCATGATTTTCAAGTCTTGGGATTGGAACTCAAACTATGGTTGGCCATGTGGGAGTCCAGTACCATTACATTTTAAAATCTATTTCTCATCAAATAATATAATCGCAGAGCTAGGAGGGCTTAAAAATCATAGGGTTTGGGACCAGCAGATGACATAATGGTTACTTCACTAGACTCCTATGTAGTTGACCAGAGTTCAAGTCCTGGACCAGGCAGCTTAAAACTCACACTGGTGCGTGTGCGTGTGAGCCCAAGATTCCGAGAGGAGAACGGAGGAGAAGGGGTGGGTGTGTCCATACCCCTGGAGGTTGATTTCTCACTTTCTGTCTCTCTGTCTCTCCAGCAAGTGCACATGCTCTATAGCAAAAATCCCTCTAAAAACAAACAAACAAAACTCTCTCTGAACAACCAACCAACCATAAGGTTCAAATTTCTCTTAAAGATGAGGAAACTGATATCTAAAGTGATTGATCTATTATAGAACTCACCGTTGGTAACAACAGTAGCAAATGAAATTCAATAAATATTCACTGTTTAACAGAAGTATTTATTTATTTATTGTTTATTAGTGACTGTGCTATTCAGAGACACAGGCACAATGACTGTGAAGGGGTGGTCAGAGGCCCTGCTTCCAGAGGCCAAGTCTTTGAGTAAATAAAGGCGAGACTTGCAGAGTCTGTGAGTGAAGTGGGACAGCAGAGCCGGCCTCGGAGGAGCCGGCATTCTGGACACGGGCCAGAGCAGGAGACGGCTTGGCGCAGTTCAGGGGCCACGCAGGTTCTGGCGGGTGCTCGCAGGAGTCGGGGTGGACGAGAAGTAGAGAGGCCAGCAGGGCAGGCTCCTGCAGACCCTGCGTATCACGGTTAGTGTAGGGGCCCATTCTCCACCCTCATCATGGAGGTGGATGAACTTTCTGAAAAGGGCCCCGTCGCAAATCCTCCAGGCTTTGCAGGCCATGTACACATCTGTCACGTACTACTTTTTTATTCTTGTTTTTACAACCCTCTAGACATGTAAAACCTGGGGGCTGGATGGTGGTGTGGTGGTAAAGCGTGGTGCCCAGCAGGGCCATCTCACAGGGGAAGTTGTTGGTTCAAGTCTAGAGACTTCCCTGAGGACACTGGGCATGTGTGAGCCCGTGATCAGGGCTGGCTGAAGACTGGAGGGGATATGCAGCATAGAGGGAGGTGGGGAGGCAGGAGGGGGCGTCTCTCTCTCTCTCTCTCATGAAAGAAAGAAACTTAAAACAGGACCAACTGCTGGAGTGGTGGTTGGGATGGCTGCACCGTTCTAGTCCCGGATCTAGTGGTTTGGCAAACATGCAGGGCACATTAGCATGCCCAAAATCCCAAGAAGAGAGTGGAGGAGACGGGATTGTGGCATGGCTCTTGGGGAGAGTATGAGGGGGAGTAATTTCTCACTTTCTCTCTCTCAACAAACACATTATGCCCCAGAGCAAAACTAAAAACATATGTGCAGAGCTCTCTTAGCTTGCATTCTGAATTGGCCTGTAGGTCAGTTTGCTGACTGCTGGAGGCAACGGGAAGCCACTGGAGACTTTTTTTTAGAGAGGGTTTTGCTACAGGGCTCATGCACTTGCCAGAGAGACAGAGAGAGACAGAGAGACAGAAAGCAAGAAATCACCCCCAGTGGGATTGTCCATGCTACAATCCCTTCTCCTCCATTCTGCTCTCGGGATCTTGGGCATGCACGCACACGCTCCCAGCGTGAGTTTTAAGCCACCAGGTCCAGGACTTGAACTGTGTTTGACTACGTGGGAGTCCAGAAACAACCATTATGCCATCTGCTGGTCCTGAGCTGGGGTTGTGAACCACGGTTGCCATATGGATCCAACTTCATAGCACATACTCTCTCTCTCTCTCTGGTGAGTATGTGCATGAACCCTATAGCAAAAAATACCTCTCTCTAAAAAAAAAAAAGAAAAGAAAAAGAAAAAAGAAAGAAAAGGAATCCTTTCCACGGAATATCTGCTGCAGACTGCTAGCTCCAGGTCTAGGTCTTTATTATAACTTTATTCTAATTGCTCAGAGAGCCAGGCCGCTCAGGCCCTACACTGCTACTCCATTTTTGCTGTTTGTGACCAAGAAGGGCAGGAGAAAGGAGACTTCCGGGGGCCCAGAATCAGTGCGCCCCCTTCACTGGGTGCAGAGTGCCCAGGGCCCTTCTTGTGGGAAAAGCACTCCTCCCTCAGGTCCCTGAGTGTGTCCTGTCACTTAGCTTCCTTAAGCTATTTATGGACGCCCCAGCGCCTTCTTATCCCAGGGCCCATCTCTCCTTCTCTTATCTGTGAGTCCTGTTCTCTGAAAGTGCCTCTTTCATCTCTGCAGGGTTATCTTTCTTCCCCTCGGGACATGAATACTGTTTTCAAGTTTTCCTTACAGTTCCCAGGGTAGACTTCATGCCCTTTTTACTTCACTTTCCTTCTCAAATGCTGTCTGGAGATTTCTGGAATCGCCTCTTCAGTGCTGAGTTGCTCGTTCTGATCAGTCTCTATGACAGGAAACCGGGCTTTCTTCTTTCCTTTCTTCTGCCATTTTACCTGATAAAAGCTTATTGTGGAGTTTAGGCATATAAATAGGTTTCCCTTCAGCTGTGCCGGGTAAGGATGAAGGAAGGGCTCAGAACATTGTATCTGGTCCTTGTTTATTTTATTTTTAAAATGTATTTCCTAGACCTTCTTTCTTTCATGAGTGTGCACACGTGACAGAGACACATAGAGACAGAGAGATAGCATCCCCACCAGGGTCCTGACACTACCCTCTACTGCCACCCTATGCCAGCTCCAGATCATGGGCACCCGTGTGCCCACCGTACTCAGTGAGGTCTCTAGACTCGAACCTAGAACCTTTCCACAAGGGCTTGCCTGATAGACTGTCACATTTTAATGCCTTTTTTTTTTTTTTAATTTTTTGCCAGAGGGTGCATGCACTCACCAGAGAAGGAGCGAGAAAGTGAGAAAGCACGCCCATACACCCCTGCACTAGGCATGGTCACAATGCCTTCTCCTACCTCTCCTTCCTCTCAGGATTCTGGGCATGCACGCACACATGCCCGGTGTGTGTTTCAAGCTGCCAGGTTAGAGGCTTGAACTTCCCATGTGGGAACTGCCTCAACCACCAGGCCATGAGAGGACTGCATTTTACTGCCATTTTTGTTTTGTTTTGTTTTGCTATAGGTTGCATGAGCTTGCCAGAGAGAGACGAGAGAGAGAGAGAGAGAAAGAGAGAGAGAGAGAGAAAGAGAGAGAGAGAAAGTGAGAACCCCTCCCCCCACACACACACACATACGAGGGATGGTCATACACCAATTTCCTTCTCTCTAGTCTCCTCTTGGGATTTTCTTTTAAAAAGAATTATTTACTTTATTTTACTTATTATTTTAATTTGGCCAGAGAGAGACAGCGAGAAAGAGAAAGGGAAAGTAAGAAAGCAAGCTACCAGGTTTGGGACTTGAACTGTGGTCAGCCATGTGGGAGTTCAATGCCTTAAACAACACGCCACCTGCTGGTCCTTCTTGGGATTTTGGGCATGCATGTACAATTGCCAGGCATAGTTTCCAAGCTGCTGGGTCAGGGATTCAAACTACACAGTCATTCATCTTGGATCCAGGGTCTTAATCTTTATACCACCTGTTGGTTCCCCCAAATCCAGTTTTTTTATAGAACAATATAATTTTTGAGCAGAAGAGATTTTAGAGGTAATCAGATCTCATGTCCATTTCATAAATGTGGAAATGGCAACACGGGAGAATTAAGTGAGTAGTTCAAGGGCAAAGGTTAAATCATTTCCAGAACAGAATTTGAAACCCAGGTCTCTCACTCCCAACCTCAGGCTTTTCACATGAAGGCATTCATATAAGGACTTCTAGAATGTTCCTTTATTTCTCCAGATTTTTGCCATAGGGCACATGCACTTGCGAGAGAGAGAGAGAGAGAGAGAGAGAGAGAGAAAGAAAGTGAAAAATTACCCCTAGGGAAGATGGCCATGCCAAAACCTTCTCCTTTCTTCTCTTAGGATTTTGGGCACACACACACATATACACACACCCGGTATATTTTCAAGCTGCTGGGTTTGGGACGCAAACTACAAACTGCAGAGTTGGCCATGTGGGATCCAGCGCCTTAGCCACCACCATGTCACCTGCTGGCCCTATGTCCCCTCTTTTTGTTCACTGAATAATTTCTTCCCCAGAGGTTTCCCCCCAAAACACTTCCTATGTGCCCATTGCTGATCCAGACTTCAGACAGCCTATTCTTTTTGTATGTTTGTTTGCTATAGGGGATGTGTGCTCCCAGGAGTCAGAGACAGAAAGAAAGACAGAGAGAGAGAAGGAAAGTGAGAAAGCACCGCTCGGGGTGATGGCCACGCTACAATCTTTTCTCTTTCACTCTCCTCTCAGGATTTTGGGCATGCACACCCGTTTGGTATGACTTTCAAGCTGCTGGCTCTGGAAACCGCACAGTTGGCCACGTGGGATCCAGCTGCCCTGACCACCGAACCATCAGCTGGCCCTAACATGTTCCATCTTGCCTCAGCTATATTTAGTGGTGTCTCTGATTTTACAGGTAAACTGAAGCACTGCAACTGTCGTCCTTCCTAACTAGCGCTTTTTAAAATGAAAAAAGGTGGGTGTAAAAAAGTTTATAGTTCTAACTTTTAAAAAAAGCTCTGAACATTTTTAGATGTGCTTCAAGAGGTGTTGTTGTCCGTATTCATTCATCTATAAACAGTCTTTCTTTTAAAAATACAACTCGTGGGGGCTGGCAGGTGGTGTGGTAGTTAAGGCTGATGGTGGTTTGAGCCCTGGACCTGGCGGCTTGCTTTCTCACTTACCCTCTCTCTCTGTCTCTGTCTCTCTGGTTAAATGAAAAAAATAATAATAAATAAAATTAAATAAATAATTCTTTTTTTTTTTTTGGAGAGATTTTCACTGTAGGGCCCCTTCTCCTCCATTCTCCTCTCGGGATCTTGGGCACGCACGCACATGCGCCCGGCGTGAGTTTTAAGCCACCGGGTCCGGGACACGAACCGCGGTCGACTACGTGGGAATCCAGCAACATAGCCATTACGCTAACTGCTGGTTCCAATAATTCTTTTTAAAAAAACCAACAACATGTGGGACCAGCAGGTAGTTTGGTGGCTAAGATGCTGGGCTCCCACATGGCTGACCACTATTTGAGTCCCAGATCTGGCAGCTTGAAACTCACACTGCACATGTGCATGTGTGCCCAAAATCCCAGGAGGAGAGAGGACTACAGTGTGGCCATCCCTCTGGGGAGGTGATCCCTCACTTTCCCTTTCTCTGTCTCTCCAGCGAGCACTCGCATCCTATAGCAAAAACCTAATCAATCTATCAATCAATAAAAATTCTATGTGGGCTGGCCCTGTAACCTGGAGGTTAGGGAACAAGATCCCGGGACCAGCAGTTAGTGTAATGGCTGTGTCACTGAACTCTCATGAAGTCAAAACCTCTACAAAAAAAAAAAAGGGAACGAGATCTCACATGACTGATCGTAGTTCAGCCCGGCGGCTTGAACGACACACTGGGCATGTGTGTGCCCCAACTCCTGAAAGGATGGAGAACCAGAGGAGAAGGAATTGCAGTGTGACCCCATCCCGTCGAAGATGCTTTTGCCTTCACTCTCAGTATCCTTCTCTGTCTCTCTCTGGCAAGGGCACGTGCTCCCTGGCAATTAAAAACATAAAAATAAAATGCACTGGGCACAAGGTCACAGTTGAGCGGTCACGGTCTTCACAGCGTCCCTCTAAATGTCAGTGTCTTAGTGGCGTCAGAAAAGTGCAGGGTCAGGCTACCCCCGGCTGACTCCTTCGTCCCGAAGCTTTTTCCAACCCCCTGAGTACTTGTGCCAGCTGCCCCAGATCAGGGGCTCCTGCCAGCCCCGTGCTGGCCTGATCCTCTTCTGCTCTGAATTTAGCGCAGCCAATAGCAGGCAGGGGGCACAGGGCCCTGGACTGTGGCAATAATTTGGGTGGTGTCATATTCAGGGACTTGGGACTTACTAAGAATTGAAGGTGATGTGTAAGACTAGCTGATTACTCGGCATCAGCTAGACTTGGCCTTAAGGCCTTTTTCTGGTCTGGCTGCTGTTTCCTAAGGCATTTGATTGTGGAGCTGATCAGGGACTTGGGTTTGCTAGTGTTGGCGCCTGGGATACAGAGGAGCATGAGAAACGAACCGAGAGCCTAATGAATGGATTTCAGGTTATTTCCAGGAATACATATTCAATATGCCACTTTCTGTTGAGAAATGAATAAATATAGCATGTGGGAATGAATGAAGCACTTAGCGGAGTGTTTCCCCATCGGCAGAGAGTTTGCAGCGTCTGCGTGCCGGGAGCCTTTGGGAAACACGGAAACAAGGAACGCTTTGTTAAGAGTTCAGAACACTGGGATGCTTTCTGTGTCTCACACAAGCCCCGGCATCATCACTCTGAATTCAACACATAGATTGTTTTATTTCCAGGATTTTTTTTTTTAAACTTGACATAGCCCTTTGACTTGATTTTAGACCTCAGTTTCATGGCCAAAGCATACATCCTGGAGGAATAGTTACCTTTTCTTTACTTAAAACAAGGACAACATCAGTACCCTGTCTGAGTCTTGTGTTTAATAAAGTGACATTTCCACATCTGCCTCGTGAATTTCTTTCTGAGTCGAGCGGTTATAAAAAAAGAGGAAGATAAAAACAAATGAAAAGAAATGGGAGTAATTTAAGTAAAGAATAACTTCCTCTTTATTAAGTTTAACTTGAAACCAGGTATCATATTTTTATATATATACTGTGGAAAATATTTAACCTATTCATAAAGGTTAAGTAACTAACTGATAAGCTTTGTAGTGAGAGTCTGTTTAAATGCTTGCATTAAAAGCAAACCATGCCAGGCAGTTTTTCAAAATTTTAAATGCTTATCATCAGGAAACTAACAAGAAGTCTGAAGACCAGAAAGAATTTTTAAAATTTGTTTTTAAAGAGTCACTTATTTAGTTTTATTTGTCATTATTATTATTTTAAAAATGTATTACACAGCACTTACGCTCACCAAAGAAAAACAGAGGGAAAGTGAGAAAGTAAGCTGTCAGGTCTAGGACTCAAACTGTGGTTGGCTGCGTGGGGGTCCAACACCATAATCACTGTGCCACTTGATGGCCCAAGAAGTTTTAAATTTTCAAAAACTTTGCTATAGGTCACATGTGCTTGCCGGAGAGAGATGGAGACAGAGGGAGAAATGGAGACAGAGAGAGAAATAAGTAAGAAAGCAACCCTGGGGGAAATGGCTGCACCATAATTCCTTCTCCTCCATTCTTCCCAGGATCTGAGGCATGCATGTGTGTCCAATGTGTTTTTCAAGTTGCTGGGCCTGGGACTCAAACCACACAGTCAGCCATGTGGGAGCCAGATGCCTTTACTACCACGCCACCAGCTGGCCTGTAATAGAATTTCTGATGCATAAATGCAGGTGTTTGTTGTAAAGACTTTGGCTGCTGTATACATTAAAGGGTGCAGGTTGAAGTGAGTCAAAAAACCACGACTCAGACAAAAGTCTTAATGATGCAATTCATTTATCTATATATTTTTTAGAGAGATTTTTGCTATAGGGCACATGTGTTCATCAATGAGACAGAGAGACAGAAAGTAAGAAATCACCCCCCGGGAGGGATGGTCATGCCTCAATCCCTTCTCCTCCATGTTCCTCTTGGGATTTTGGGCACACACGCACACGTGTCAGGCATGAGTTTCAAGCCACCAGGTCTGGGGCTCGAACCACGGTCAACTATATGGGAGTCCTGTGATGTAATCATTATGCCATCTGCTGGCCCCTTAATTATACAATTCAGTCTTCAGTAAAATTTAAGATTCTTTCAGCACCTGGCTGGAGGAAATAAAGGGGCAAGATAGTTTAGCTGGGACTCTATCCCTATAAACAGTACATGAAATGATTATGGTAGAAGGTTGAGAGGTCTTGGGATGAACACAAAATTTCTGGGACACTGGAAAATGTAGCTTATGAGGATGACGATTAGGTAATGCTACACTTGTATGTTTCTTTTTTGACTAGAATGAAATAGAATTTATACTCCAAACCAGGACTTGCCGAGAGTAAAAGTGGACAATATCGATAACAATGCCCAGTTGGCAGGTCTGACCCAGGACTGCCAGGGGACATCTGGAGCCGATGGCCACTCTCTGAACCTTTTTTGTAGCTAACACTTTAAATTTGCAAATTATTATATAGTGCATCATTTTTATTTTTCTTTCTTTTAGAAGGGCTGAGAGATCTTCTGTATATTTTTAAAAATTTGTTCTTTCTTTCTTTCTTTTTGCATTTAAGAAAAAACATGTTCGGGGCTGGCGGGTGGCATGGTGGTTAAGGCACTGGACTCCCACATGGTTGAGCATAGTTTGAGTCCTGGACCTGGATGCTTGCTTTCCTACTTTCTCGTTCTCTCTCTCTCTGTCTCTTCTGGTCAAATTAAACAAATAATGATGATAACAAATGAAATAAAATAATTCTTAAACAAACAAAAACATGCTCATAAAATAACCAGAGAATTAAAAAAAAGTGTAACTGAAAAGTGAGAATTCATGCAGTTTCACCAAGAAGTCAAAATCACATCCTATCTCCCATGCAGAAACAACCGTTATTGCCGTTTGTCATCACGGATTAAAACGGTTCTTTGCTAGGGCTGGCGGATGGCGTGGTGGTTAAGGTGCTGAACTCTCATGTGGCCGACTGCGATTCCAGTCCTGGACCTGGTTGGTGGCTTGCTTTCTCACTTTCCTTTTCTTTCTTGATCTCTCTGGTCAAATTAAAAATAATAATATTTTTTTAAAAAATTAAGCAAATAAATTATTAATTTTCAAAACTGTGAAGGAAGTCCAGAAATATTTTTATATTTCACATAAGTGTTCAGTGCATCTCATTTTTTATTTTTCCTTATTTTCTGTATTTCTAAAATCTAAGTGTTGTGCTATGCTTATATTTTAAAACAAATTTACATGTTTATAGTTTTGGCTATGTTTGTCTGTAAAGTGACTGAGTAACTGCAAGGACTTACGAACTAATTATTTAAAGTTTCAATTTTCAGATGAACTAGAATTTGTTAGAACTTTAAACATTTGTTTTAAGACCATTTCTTGTATTAGGTTCCTGACACATTATGCATCTTCAGGATCATGCTGATTTTTTCATCAATGAGGAAGCTGTAGTTTCAGATACATTGGCTACATCATTAAAGAATAGATGAGCTTGCATGTGGAACAGATTATTTTTTATTCTTAATGCATTTTCCATGAAGTTTTTGAGGACTTCATCTGTGTCCCCAGACATGGACACATGTCCTTGAAGGAAAAAATTGCCACTGGTTGAGAACCACTGTTCAAAATCAGCCCTGGTTGAGAACCACTGTTCTGTAGGAGGAAGTCAAAGATCACGTCATTCACCATCTGGCCCTGGGCTACCTTTTTTTTGCCTCCTTGTTGCCTTTATCTCTCTCTCTCACTGTTTTAAAAATTTATCTTTATCTTGGGCTGGCAGGTGGCCCAGTGGTTAAGGGTGCTGGACTCCCACATGGTCGACTCTGGTTCAAGTCCTGGACCTGGCAGCTTGCTTTCTCATTTTCTCTTTCTCTCTCACTCTGTCCCTCTCTAGTCAAAATAAAATAACTAAATAAAGTTAAATAAAATAATTCTATAAAAAAATTTATTTGTATCTTCCATGAGAGGGAGAAACAGAGAGAGATGCAGAGATAGGGACCCCCTCTCTAGAGTCTCATGCTGTGATCCACCCCTTCTCAGCTGGCCTGGACTACGAGCATGTCTGCCTGGCCTATACGAGGAAGCCTTGAGACCTGAACCCGGGGCCTTCCCATGTCGGTCCAGCTGTGTTAATACTGTGCCACCACAGTCCCTGTAGCCCCTTTCCTACCTCCATGATGTATGACACAGCAGAGTGTCCACGTGCGCCCTCAGCACTGTGCTGGTGAGGCAGGCCTGCCGCTGCAGGCTGTGAATGCGTGCTGGTCCACACACCGGGAGGTTTACTTCGGCTCACCTAACTGACCTGTGTGGCTGAACATGCAGCGAAGCGGCTCCTCCCTGAAGCCTTTGGGGAACAAAGACCACTAAGGCTCTGCATCTTCAGTGCGTGGCTTCCAAAAGGGCCCTCATAGCTCCACTGCTTCATTGCAAGGAAGGTTGGGAAACAGTTTAGCTGTTTCATGAGAATTCCTTGAGACTGAGTGGGGTTTGTTTGTTTGTTTGTTTTTTCCTTTCTGGTCTCTGGTCCCTGAATCTCCACTAATACAAAGATGAAACGAGATTATTTGCAGTTTCTCGCAGGACACTAGCATTACTGGAGGCGTTGGAAAACTGAGCAGAGCCTGGGTGCCTGCCTCTCCAAGCCTCAGGCACCGTCAGAGTGCTCTACAAGCTCCAGCCTCACTCCAGCTCAGTTCCCTGTGGGGTCAATGACTTGATCCTCCCACATGGGAGTTTGCATTAAAACGGGTGATTATTGGGGCCGGGCAGGTGGCATGGAGGCTAAGGGTGCTGTGGCTTGCTTTCTCACTCTCTCTCTCTCTCTCTCTCTCATTCTGTCCCTCTCTGGTCAAAATTGAAATAAGTAAATAAATAAATAAAGTTCAATAAAGTAATTTTATAGGAAAATAAACAAAACCCAAAAACCGGGTGATTGTTAACCTGCAGAGATCCTTGACCAGCTATTCTGTGGGTAAAGAAGTAGGGGTCCTGATTCTGGAAAGGGCCGCCATGTTGTAGTTCTGTTTTGTTTCAAATCTGTTTGCTGGCTCCACCGTGCTGGCTCATGCTGCCAAGATGTGTCTACCTGAGCCTGGTGGCCCATGTGAAGCCCAAGTTCAATTCCTGGTTCTCCCTAAACAGGCTGTGCATGGTGAAGTCTTAGCTCATTGGGAGGGTAGGGCTGAAGGATTGCCACATAGTGAGACCCTGTCAGAAAGCACACCTGCTGGGGCTGGCTGGTGGCATGGTGGTTAAGGGTGCTGAACTCCCATATAGCCAACCATGGTTCTAGTCCCAGACCTGGCAGCTTGCTTTTTCACTTTCTCTGGTCAAATTAAAAATAAATGAAGTTGGGACTGGCAGATAGCATGGTTGTTAAAGGTATTGGACTCCCACATGGCTCACCGTGGTTCAAGTCCTGGACCTGGTGGCTTGCTTTCTCACTTTCCTTCTCTCTCTCTGATCAAATGGAAAATAATAATAATAATAAATAAAGTTAAATAATCTTTTTTTAAGGCACACCTGCGTACATGCTCTGCTTCGCTCACCTCTATCTACCTAATATATGTGTGTTTGTGTGTGTGTGTAACTCAGCTTCTGTGATGCAGCTGGTAATGTGCCAAGCTTTGGGGCTGGAAGCCACATGCAGTTTGAATCCCTGGCCCAAGTGGCCTGAAAACATGCTGGGTACATGTGCATGCATGAGAGAGAGGAGAGGGACCCTCTACAGGGCTGTCACACCACGGTACCCCTCCAGTCCTCCAACCCACCAGAATTCTGGGTGCATACATGCACACGATCATAAATTTAAAATATATAGGACCAGCAAGTGGTATGGAGGTTAAGGTGTCTGGACCCCCCATGATTGACTTCACGGTTTGAGTCCCAGACCCAGTGGCTTGAAAAACACACCAGGCTGGGACCAGCAGTTGGCGTGATGGTTATGTCACTGGACTCCCATGTAGTTGATTGTGGTTCGAGTCCCAGACTTGGGACTCAGGCATGTGTGCATGCATGCCTAAGATCCCAAGAGGAGAATGGAGGAGAAGGGATTATGGCATGGCCATCCCCCCTGGGGGGCGATTTCTTGCCTTTTGTCTCTCTGTCTTTTTATGTCTTTCTGGTGAGTCCACATGCCCTATAGCAAAACAAAACAAAACAAACCTCTCCAAAAAAAAAGAAAAAAAGAAAAACACACCAGGTGCAGATATGTGCATACCTGAAATCTCCAGAGGAAAATGGAGGAGAAGGGAATGCAGTGTGGCCATGGAATAAAACTGGGGTGTACCTTTGATACCTGGTGTTCGTATGAACTAAAATGGGGTAAAAGTGAAAGCATTTTGGTATTGAGCACCCACTTAAGGCTGTAACCAGGCCAGAATTTCCTTTCTGAGGCCAGACAGAATCTGGTCCAAAAACATGAACACAATGGGAATGTTTTGGGTCATTTTTCTGAAATCCACCAGAGGGTTCCCCCTGAATTTTCTGACAAACGTAGCCTATATACTCCATCTCCAAGACAAAGCAGCGTTTATATAAAATAATTTTTTCCCCTGGTTCCTCTGACAACTCCAGCCCTCACTTTCTCCTGCTCGGATCGACATCTGAGAAGCGAGACCACAAGTGCATACCATCCGACAGATCAGCCTGATTAAAACCAGTTCTCCCTACAGGACACCGTGGTGGAGACGCACGGTTTTTGTCAGACCAGCTACTTGCACAAAAAGTTCTGATGCTATAGCTAGTAAGAAATTAGTAACTAGATCCTCGGTCTGTTTTACGCCAACTTTATAATTATACTGTTTCAGTGGTAAACCGCGTCTTTGAGCCAAGGGTAATTTCAGAATTCTAGATCTGTATTTTCCCGCTCTCCCCACCCTTTAATGCTCGTCTCTGCTCCTCTCCATCTTCTTCCTCCGAACATATCATTTTCCTCCATTCCTTCCTCACCCTGCCTCCTTGTGCTTTTGACCCCCTGTCACAGAAGGCCAATTGCATCTCGTTCCCCTCATCTGGAGCTCTCATGGACAACGACCAAGGCTGTGTGTGCATGAATCTAACTTGGGAACATGTCATTGCTCTGCAAGGTCATCACCACGTGGGCGGACCGGTTTGTCTCTGGGACTAGAGGTTAACGCACAGCTTTCGTGACAGAGGTTTTTGCCGCAGTGCGTGTACATTTACAAGAGAGACACAGAGACAGTCAAAGGGAAAGGAGGTCATCCCCCAGGGGGACGGTCATGCCGCAATCCCTTCCCCTGAATTCTCCTCCTGGGATCTTGGGCATGCATGTACATGCGCCTGGCATGAGTTTCAAGCCACCAGGTCCAGGACTCGAACAACGGTCAGCCATGTAGGAGTCCAGTGACATAACCACTATGCCATTTGCAGGCACCATAGCTTTTTTTTTTTTTTTTAAATTTTTTTTTTATCTCTGTATTTATTGTGATTTTTGGGCCACTGGGTCTGGGACTTGAACTGTGCTCAACCATGTGGGAGTCCAGTGCCTTAACCGTCATGCCACTGCTGACCCTAACAGATGGAGTTTGGGCTGACTGTGCAATAAGGAGTTAGCATCTCCTGTCTAAGGCTAGGACCAGGCAGGGAGATTTCTTCGCTGAACTTTGGAGCTCTCCCTGATTCTGTAACCTTTCTGTCCTCAGAGCTCTTTTGATATAGAAAGATTTATTAAACATTAAAAACGAAAACCAGGTCTTTTCCGGTGAAAATCTTCTACCCTGACTTAAGTTCTGCATCATGTTTTCCCTCCCCTACTTTTCATCTTTCACTCGCCCTCTACTCTTTTCTGGTGCGGTTGTTTTTCTTCCCTTTTAAGCTCTATTTTGGGATGGTTAAAATAAACCTCGTAAGTATACCTTGAAATCCTAAATTTTTATTTCGGCTGAAAGACATCCAAACCATATGCATTTCAGCTGAATGCTCCTCCAGCTGGTCTCACTCTGCCAAAGGCCCTTTTTCATACCTGACCAAATTTCTTTAGGATATGCTGGAATTCTATTGATTCCCCCAAGATCTTTAGAGGGATCACCAGCACCAACTCTGGGTCACTCCGGAACACTTCTCCAGAATCACTCCCGCTTTCCCGCTGTTTCTCCTCTCCCAAGCGCACTCCTTCTGGGCAGGCCCTTAGTGTGTCTCGTGTGTCTCTGTCCCTGCATCTCTGTCTCTCACGGACACGGATTCTCTGCTGAGAAATCAGGCTGGAGGGTGACGGCAATGCGCCTGCCGTGGTTCGGAGGGGCAGCCAAGGTTTCCTTGGGAGACAGCTGTTTTCCATTTCAGGAGTCTCAACATTGCGGCTTTGCTGATTGTCTTTTCACCTCTCGGTTTGGTCTGACTGGTTGCTCAAACAGAACGGACCATTGCACTAAGCCCTCAGGGCCGCTGCACGAGCCCCGTCAGCGCCAAGCCCTCCGCTGCTGGGTCCTGTGCACAGATGCCACCGGAGTCCCTGCAGGCCAACCCCTCACCCCCTGCAGGGAAGAATGGAGGTGAAGATCCATGAGAGGGCAAGTGGGCTGAGCAGATTATTACCAAATGGCTTTTCTGTGAGAAGAGAATTTGCTCTGCAGTTTGACAGTCTGGTCCCTCGTCCAGAGATAAAGCCAAGCCCGCAAGAATCCTGTGAGTGGAGAGGTTTGGAGGCTACACCTTGGAAACCAACCACTGGCCTAACTCAGCGGGGCTGCCCCTTGGTGCAGAATGCAACTGATTCTTGCTGGTTTTAAATGAAAACATCCCAGAATGGGAAAGCGTATTCTGAGAGTGGAATGCTTTGTAGTTCGTGGTACTCTGGGGGAGGGCAGGGCATGTTAATAAATGAGATTGCTACTTAAAAGTCCACCCCTTCGGGCTCCCAGGCTGCACCTCCTCAGGGAGTCTGATGATAAAGATCATTACTATTTTTCCTGAAAGTCGCTGAGCCAAAAGGAAGCTTTTCTCCCTGCAGCGTGTGTTTGCCAAGTTCGGTTGCACACTTATTAAACCTTGGTAGTCTCAATTACCACAGAGCCTTTTGTATATATAGTCATATTTGTTTGCATGCACACGTGTATCATGTCTGCACATATATGAAATCTCGTTATGTCTATTTGCGCTTGTCTTCATGTTTAACCTGGCTCTGCAGATACCTGTGTCAACATAAATGTGTCACTTAACATGCCTCGCTTTGCCCATCTGTAAAATGCAGGCATTGGCGAGCTTGCTGAGAGGGCCTTCTGCTTTCCTGTGAATGCTGTATTTCTTTTCTTTCATTTTTTTTTTTTCTTTTCAGAATTATCTTTTATTCATTCTTTTCTTTCATTTTTTTTCTTTTCAGAATTATCTTTTATTCAACTTTATTTATTTTAATTTGACCAGAAAGGGAGAGAGAGAGAGAAAATGAGAAAGCAAGCTGCAAGGTCCAGGATTTGAACCATGTTGGGTCATGTGGGAGTCCAGCGCCCTTAACCACCACACCACCTGCTGCCCCATCTTTTCTTTCTTTTTTTTTTAATAAAGTTTTTGTCACAGGGCTTGTGTGCCTGCCAGAGAGAGACAGTGAAGGAAAAGTAAGAAATCACCCCCAGGAGGGATGGCCACTCCACAATCCCTTCTCCTCCAGTCTCCTCTTGGGATTTTGAGCATGCACATGTGCCCAGTGTGATTTTTAAAAAAGAATTATTTTATTTAACTTTATTCATTCATCTACCTTAATTTGACCAGAGAGGAACAGAGATGAAAGAGAGAGCGAGCAAACTGCCAGGTCCAGAACTCGAACCACAGTCAGCCATATGGGAGTCCAGCGTCCTTAACCACCACACTACCTGCTCGCCCCCGCCCAGTGTGATTTAAAGCTGCTGATCTGGGACTTGAACCAGAAGGCAGCCATGTGGGTATCTGGCACACTGTTTTTATTTTCTTTCAAGAGAGATTTTTGACATAGGGTGCATGCACTCTCCAGACACACAGAGAGACGAAAGTGAGAAATCACCCCCCAGGAGGATGGCCATCCTGCAATCCCCTCTCCTCCATTCTCCTTTTGGGATTGTGGGCACACACGCACACGTGCCCAGTATGAGTTTTAAGCTGCCAGGTCTGGGACTCAGACTGCTGGTCCACTACATGGGAGTCCAGCAACATAACCCCTACGCTCTCTGCTGGTCCCCGGCACGCTGCATTTCATTCCTCCAGGAGTGTGCTCAGCTCTCCATGGAAAACGATGTGCGAGTTCATAATACAGGCCACCTAGTTCCTAAGTCCAGGGCTCACCTTCTAGGATTCTCGCTCTTGTAGACATTCTGCCCCAGGCTGGCTGGTGGTGGGAGGAGGGAAACAGTCACCAAACCAGCATGCAGGCCTATTCCCGGGGCCATGGGACCGTGAAAGCAGACCGACCAGGTCAGCAAGCCTGTAAAATCTTGAAAGCAAGACTTCGTCAGAGGAGTGCCACCTTGGAGATCTTGATGGACCTGCGATGTTAATGGCAGGGGACAGGTTTAATCCAGTTTCACTTTAGCAAGACTTTTGATTCGGTCTTGGGGACATGCTTTTCAATAAACCTGGGCGCGAGGCCCTCTTGCCTCTCTGCTCTGAGGCTGGTACATTTTGCCAGCGGCGGCCTCTTAAATGTGGCTCTCTTTTAAAATTTGTAGTGGTGGGGCCAGCAGGTAGATAGTGGTTAAGATGCTGGACTCCCATATGGTCAAACGCAGTTCAAGTCCCAGACCTGGTGGCTTGAAACTCATACTGGGTGCGTGTGCATGCATGCCCAAAAATCCCAGGAGGAGACTGGAGAAGAGACTGGCATGGCCATCCCTTCTGGGAAGTGATTTCTCACTTTCCCTCTCACTGTCCGTTTCTCTGTGGCAAACACATGCTCCTTATGGAAACACCTTAAAGAAAAAAAAAATGAGCAATGACTCACCGGCTTTTCTGATGATTTCCAGGACCTTCAATTTGGTATTCAGTCCCCACTGGCTTTTTTGCCACATTCTCCTTCTACCTATATTTACAGGAATCTCTCACAGATGCACCGCTTGAGCGAGAAGACTTCTATTTATTTTTCTTTTGCTATACGACACGCGCACTTGCCAGAGAGACAGAAAGAGGATGGTGAGAAGTCACCTCCTGAGGGCAATGGTCCTGCTGCAATCCCCTCTTCTCCATTCTTCTCTCGGGACTTTGGGTATGCGCACACACACATACCTGGCGTGTTTTTCAAGCTGCCAGGTCTGGGACTCAAACTGCATACTTGGTCATGTGGGATCCAGCTGCCTTCACCACCATGCCACCTGGCTGCCCCCAAAAGAGTCTTCTAATGGTGATTTTCCTTTCCGTGGCATCCCACACCCCACCCCATGTTTGTTCTTGTCTCAGTGCTGCTGTGTGGCAACCTGGAAAGCTTCCTGCCAAGAAACCCAGCACCCTCCTCTCCTCCCAACCTTCCCTGAACGTTCAGCCCAAACCAAGACCTACCTGTGCCCTCCACGCTGTTCCCATGGGCTCGTCTTGGGGGGAGCTCTCCGTTCAGTGTGAGTTCCTGTAGTCTGTGTGACGCTGCCTTGTCCTTGTTCTTACCAGACTCTTCACAGTGTCCCCAAGGAGCTGGATGGAACTTGGAGGGGTCTAAGGAAACCCAGCGGGAGGGGAAAGGCTGGAAACCAAGATGTCTGGGAAGGTGTAGACGAAGTAGAAATACTTGATTTGAAAACCAAGTAGATGGAGATGCCGTAAGAATTTAAGGACCACTTAAGTTAGACATAAAGCCCCTGTCTGCTCCAATGTTGTGTGTAGACATTTAGGAAGGAGTTAAAACTTTCTTTACTGGGCCAGCAGGTGGCGTGGGGTTAAGGGTGCTGGACTCCCACATGGGCGACCGTGGTTTGAAACCCAGACCGGCAGCTTGCTTTCTCTTTTTCCCTTTCTCACTCTGTCCCTCTCTGGTCAAATAAATAAATAAAGTTAAATAAAATAATAAAAAAAATACTATTAAAAACCAAAAACAAATAAAAAAGCCTTTCTTTACCATGTAGTACATCGAAGGTTGTCTAGGCCATCATTTATGACGATTTAGGAGAGATGCTGCACAAAGACAGAAAACTGAAAACATCCCCTATCCCCATGGTCCAATTTAACCCAAAGAGGTAATGTTTTTTTTTTTTTTTTTAGAGATTTTCGCTATAGGACGCGTGTGCTTGCCAGACAGACAGAGAGAGACAGAGAGACAGAAAGCGAGAAATCACCCCCCCAGAGGGGATGGCCACGCCGCAATCCCTTCTCCTCCATTCTCCTCTCGGGATCTTCGGCACGCACGCACACACACCCGGCGTGAGTTTTAAGCCACCGGGTCCGGGACACGAACCGTGGTCAACTGCGTGGGAGTCCAGCGACATAGCCATTACACTAACTGCTGGTTCCCAAGAGGTAATGCTTTTAAAATAACTCAGCTAGGGGTCAGCAGGTGGCGTGGTAGTTAAGGTGTTGGATACGCTTACATGGCTGACCACGGTTTGAGTACCAGATCTGGTGGCTTCCTTTCTCACTTTCCCTCTCTCTCTCTCTCTCTCTCTCTCTGTGTGTGTGTCTCTCTTTCTGGTCATATTAAAAATAATGAATTGGGACCAGTAGTTGGTGTAAAAATAAATGAATTAATAAATAAAATTAAATAAATAATTATGTTTTAAAACCCAAAAACTGGGGACCAGCAGGTGTCATGGTGGTTAAGGTGCTGGACATGCCCACATGGCTGACAACAGTTTGAGTCCTGGAGGCTTCCTTTCTCACTTTCCCTCTTTCTGTGTCTCTCTCTCTAGTCAAATTAAAAAATAAGTGAATGGGTCAATAAATTTAAATAAATAATAATAATAATAAAACTACTCAGACGTGAGCCAGCCACCTAGCTTAGCAGTTAAGTGAAGAAGATCCTGGGGCCAGCAGGTGGAGTGGTGGTTAAGGTGCTGGAATTCCCACACGGGCTACCTCGGTTCGAGTCCCAGACTTGGCGGCTTGCTTTCTAACTCTCCCTCTCTCACTCTCTCTTTCTCTGGCAAAACTCCTGTGAAATCAATCAATCAATAAATAAAATAATTCTTTAAAAAAAAAAAAGGAAAGAAAAGGGCACTAGATCCCACACGGCCAACAGCAGCTGATTTCCAGCCCGGCAGCTTATAGAACATACTGAGAGTGAGTGCGTGGTGACAGTCTTGACAGGAGGTAGAAATGGAGGAGAAGGAATTGCAGAGTGACCATGCCCCGTGGGGATTGCTTTTTCCCTCTCCTCCCTCTCTCTGTGTTTCGCTTCTTTCCCTGGTGAGCAGATGTGCCCTTTGGCAACTTAAAAAAATAAATGAATAATAGGGGCCAGTAGGTGGTGTCATGGTTAAGGTGCTAGATTCCCACATGGCTGACTGCAGTTCGAATCCCAGACCCGATAACTTGAAAATCATGCCGGACATGTGTATGTGCATGCCCAAAATCCCAGGAGGAGAATGGAGCATTGAAGCGTGGTCATCACCCCAGGGGACTGATTTCTCACTCTCTCCCTCACTGTCTCTCTCTAGCAAGTGCATGTACTCTATGGCAAAAACCTAAAAGATAAATAAATTTAAAAATATTAATAATAAACTCAGATATATATTTGACTTGATAAAGTAAAAATTAAATTAAAGAAATGATAAACACACTGGTATTTGGACATTAATTTCATAATCTTTTGAAAATTTTTCTATGTTCCTCTTAATCAAGCTAAGGAATGACAGCAATATTAAAGTTTGCTTGGTTGATAGGTCTTATATGAACATACAATTATTTATGGAGTTTGTTATTAAAACAGATCAGAGTTGTGGAAGTACTTTGAAAAACTTAACAAGTCCCAAGTAAGAGATAGTTTTGTTATTAGAAATTACCTTGGGGTCAGAGGTGGTATGGTGGTTAAAACACTGGACTGTCACAAAGCTCACCATGGTTCGAGTCCTGGACCTTGAAAAATCATACCAGGGCATTGGCAAGTGGCGTGGTGGTTAAGGGCACTGGATTCCCACATGGCCAACTGTGGTTCGAGTCCTGGACCTGGTGGCTTGCTTTCTCACTTGGCCTCTCTCTGGTAAGTGAACGTGCCCCATAGCAAATTAAATAATAATAATAAGTAAAATTAAATAAATAATTATTTTAAAAAGAAAATTACTCCAGGCACATGTGTGTCTGTGCCTGGAATCCCAAGAGGAGAATGGAGGAGAAGGGATTGTAGCATGGCCATCCCCCCGAGGAGCAATGTCTCTGGTTTTCTCTCACTGTCTTGCTCTGTCTTTCCTTGGAGAGTGCACATGCACAAAAAAGAAAGAAAGAAAGAGATTGCCTGTTGCTGACTTGGCTTTTCTCTAAATGAATACCAGGTAAAGGACCGTCTGTCTTTCTTTTCTTTAAAAAAAAAAAATTTACTTAACTTTATTTACTCATTCATTTTATTTTTAATTTGACCACACACACACAGAAAGTGAGAGAGAGACAGAAAGTGAGAAAGCAAGCCACCAGGTCTTGGACTCAAACTGTGGTCAGCCATGTGGGAGTGTCCAGTGCCTTAACCACCAAGTCACTCACTGGTCCCTTCTAACCAGAAAGTGAGTCCGGCCCGAACAAGTGACTAACCACTGCCACGCTGGCCCCCTCCGCCTTGTTTTAAGTCAAGACTTATCAGACCGCATCTCTGATCTCTGGCAGGGGCCTTCCGAACTCATCTTTTACTGGGTTCTTGGGGACGTGCCCCTTCCTCTCACTCGCTCTGTTTGCTGTTTATGGGGAACGCCACTCTGAGATCAAAGGCAACCTGTGGCGGTTTATGAGGAACGGAGGAAGTCCGTGGGGCGCTAAGCCCCTCTCAGGGTGCTCTCACTCCCAGTCTATCTGGACTCGCTGGTGGCTGTGGTGTCCTAAGAGCCAGGTCACAGCTGCTCCCAGGTGTGGGGAGGGGACCTGAGCGCGTTCTCATGGAGCACTGGCTTTCCCTCGGAGTCTGACCATCACTGCTCAGTGCTCAGGGAGCCTCAGGAGCAGGGCTGACCTTTCCTTCATTCTTTTTCTTTTTCTGAGAGATTTTTGCTATATGGCATATGCACTCACTTGAGAGACACAGAGAGAGAAACAGAGAAATCACTCCCCTTGGGGACCGGCCACGCCACAATCCCTTCTCCTTCATCCTCTCAGGATCTTGGGCACATACATGTGTTCGGTGTGAGTTTTAAGACCTCTGGTCCTAGACTTGAACCATGGTCAGCCGTGTGGGAGTCCAACACCTTAACCACTTTGCCACCTGCTGGCCCCACACCTGGACTGATCTTGAACGGCACAGAAGCTGGGCCCTGCATAGATGCTGATATGTTTTCAAAAAGACTCACAAAACACGAATTTGAGCACTCCAGTGCTTTTACTGGTGAAGAACAAAGGGAAAAATTACAAAAATGAGAAGACTTCAGAAATAGACTCCATAGATGAAGTTATTTTGGAAAAAGCTCTAACTTCTTTTAGGCTTTTCAGAGGGATCTGGGAGACACACACATAGAATCAGGCACGCATAGAGTCAGGGAGACGGCGTAAACAGGAAAGAAAAGATTGACTTTTATTGCTTGTCGGTTTAAGAAAAAGAAAACACTTGTTCTTTATGTCGTGACTCCCTTTTTCCCTTAGGACTGATTCAGGCTATTTTTAGGAGGGTTGGGTGGCTGGTCTGGGGGGGACAGTGCAGAATATGATGTCAGCATGCTATTTCCGTGGAGTAAGAGGAATATGCCAGGTTGGGTCGGCTTCGGTCGGGATGTGTGTGTGTAAGAGCTGAATGGCGCCTTTTTCTAATTTGGCTTCACTTGGGGTTGCAGCTCTTCTTTGGAGACGGGAAGGATAATATTTACTCAAAGCTAATTTGTAAACTTCATTTTCAGTGAAAGGTCTGGGATCTAAACGCGATTCTGTTCTTACGGCAACCCCGGAGCGCGTCATGGTTACTTCTCCCCCAACATTGCCAAAGGGATGGCTTTGCAGGCTTCTTCTCCTGGGCCCGGCCTCTGCGCCCCCCAAATGCTCCTCTCTATTAGGTCAACCGTGGGCTCTCAGTTTGGAAAGCAAATCCTTCATGCTTCACTTTGTGTTGCTGATAAGAGCTCTGTGCGCATTTATTTAGACTTTGCAGTGGAATCTTTTCTCCTTGGCTGGTATGGTCAGCCACTCCTATTTCCCCTGAGAAGTTTTGAAATGTTCCCTCTGAATGGGAAATATGTTTATAACATGTCTCTAATGGGACTCCTCACTAATAAACAGTCAGTGTTTTTAAACGAGTCACCCCGGCTTTTCATCCCTGACCCAAAAGCACACCTTTGTGTGTGTGTTCACGCAGAAGGGTGCAGGCGACGTCTGTTATGTGGTTTTCTAAACAAACTCACGTTTTATTGTTAAAAAGCAGCCTCTTATCCCACTGTGCCTAGCCTATTTATGGGTTTCTGATAGATGGTTATTTTTTGGCAGACGCGAGATAAGCCCGGGTCAAGGAAACAGCTTGTTCTCGTCTGTTGGAGTCTAGGTTGTCCTCGCCATATCGTTTCATTATTTCCTTTCCTGTTATCTTCAAACGTCCCCTCAAAGCGGAGCTTGACAAGAACAGGAAGGTTGGCAAAGGTCTGGAAAGTGGGTTGTTTTTCTTCGTGTCTAAAATGTACGCTCCCCCCAGCTCCCCACCCCCCCT
>NW_006159427.1:6895905-6901671 GCF_000334495.1 Tupaia belangeri chinensis
ACCCCCCCGCCCCAACTCCAGCCTTTCTTCTTGATTGCCCACACCCGGGTCCCTCTCCGAAGCTGATGGAAAAAAAAAAAAGTTAAGAACGCCTTTCCCCCTTTCAAGAAGGGTCTCTAAGAGGTTTCTAATCAGCTCACTGTCAGCCTGTTTCCTCTGATCAGCTTAAGTAGGTCCACTGGAAGTCACAACTGCCAAGCCGGGTGTTCAGCCTGAAAGCCCGGAGCATTTGAGAAGCGTTTCTGAACTTCCAGAGATTATCCGGCAGGCTGAGATCTCTAGGAGAGTGCTGCTCCACAAACCCTTTCTTCTTGATTAAATCAGTGTCTCCCACGAACAGGATGAGGAATTCCCATTCCACAAGCCCATTTCTTTTCTTTCTCCCTTCCCTCTCCTCCAAGCATTAAAATGTAAACTTAATCCCTGTGCCCTTCCTAGGAGGAGCCTGGCCTCTGGGACTGAGGCTCCCTGTAAGTGGGTCAGAAACACCTTGGTGCAAATAAACCTTTTAACCTCTCGTGCATGGTTTTCTAACTTTATACAGAAAAAAAAAAAAAAAGACATTATCTCTGGCTGCTGCAGACGTGAAGGGACAGGAAGTTTCTGCACTGTGGCCGCTCGGGTCCTTTCTAACTAAGACGTGTCTGCTCCGTCTTCAGAAAAGAACGGCTTTGTTAACCATTAGCCACTGACAGGAGTGTGTCCATTTCAGCAAAATTAATAAGAGATAGCATTTTTCTTCTCTCTAAATGGCCCATGTCAGTAATTAACTTCGCCTTTCATTACTCAACTTGAAAGCGCCTTCTAGGGGTCCCTGACCTTCCCCTGGCTTTGTTAAACTGTGGCCTCGGGCCTGTGAGGGACCTAAATGCAGAAAAGACTCCAGACTGAGTCTCTGGCGAGGTGCCTTGAAAGAATCATTCGACAAATATTTATTGAGTGCCTACTGTGTGGGGCTACCAAGTTGAGTCAGACCTGAACCCTGACGCAAAGACACTGGGAGAAAGGGATTTTAAAGTAGCCCTGAGAGGGAAAAAAGTTCAAGCTGGATATTTTTAAGAATTATTTTTATTTAATTTTATTTAGGTAGTTATTTTTTCAAAATTGATCAGAGAGGGACAGAATGAGAGAGAAAGTGAGAAAGCAAGCCGCCAGGACCGAGACTCGAACCACGGTGGACCATGTGAGAGTCCAGCACCTTAGCCACTACACCACCTGCTGGCTTCTCAAGCTTCTCATGGCAGGGATTTTGCACTCAGTAATTCAGAGGTCCCGGGGAGCAGACTACAGACTGTGACAAAAAGTGTGGTGTTTCTCATGTGTACAGACTGGATTGGTCACGAAAGTACCAGGTCAAGAACACCAGATCAAATGTTTCGGCCTTCCGCTGCCGATCATGAAAAATATGGCGGGATCCACAGTACCCTGGTAAACTGCAGTGTTACCAGAATGGAAAGTACAAGGTGGGCATCCATACTGGGGAAGAGATACAATAAAAACGCTTGGATTAGAAACTGCACCTACCCCTCACGTTCATACAAATAGCCCTTCAGTGAATGCAAAACTAAAAGCCATCAAACATTTGCTAAGAATTCAGCCCCTGAGGTTGCCCCCAGGACTTCCAGCAGAGGAGGCCAAGTCTAACCCATGCCTCAAGAGCACAGGAGAGTTAGAAGTGAGGTGGCCCTGGGAGCCCTATACAGTGAAGTCCTGATGCCAGAGCAGCTCCGGATTAGGAAATGCAAATCTTTGTTATTTAAACATGGTGAAAGTGTTTCATTAAAATATGTTATAAATTAAAATTAAAGTAGCCCTGAGATAGCAGAAGAGGGGGAGCACAGGACAGAGCAGGTCCCTAATCGTGGGGTGCCTGGCTAAGACAGGTCCCACGGTGAAGTTGCTGGAAGTTTTAGAGGAGGGAGCAGTGGAGGGGGCATTCAAATGCTGGAGTTGGATGCCTAAAAGGGAATGTGACCATTCCAATGAGTTTGCCCTCCTCCTTAGAGAAAGGAGGAAAGGACATTTTCATAGAGAAGATGTAAGTTAAGGCTCAAGAGTGGAGTTTTCGGATGTGGTGGGCTGTGTGGTCTGAGTCCCGAACCCAGGGTCTTGAAAATCACACTAGGCGTGTGTGCGTGTGTGTCTCCAAATTCCCAGAGGACACTGGAGGAGAAGGGACTGCAGTGTGGCCATCTCCCCCCGGGAGTAATTTCTTACTTTCGCTCTGTATCTCTCTCTAGCAAGTGCGCATGTCCTAGATCAAAATTTTAAAAATAAGCAAAGAGGCATTTTCATGTTTTGCTGGCTTGTTTGGATGTACTCCTAACCAAGGAGGAGTCGGCTGTTAAAGTTTTTGTTTTTCAATTTGCTATAGGGTGCTTGTGCTCACTGGAGACACAGAAAGGAATAGGGAGAAAAAGAGAGAGAACCCCCTGCCCCCCACCCCCCCCGCGAGGATGACCATGCCACAATACCTTTTCCTCCATTCTCCACGTGGGACTCTGACCGCGCACACACATGCACACATGTCTGGTATGCTTCTCTGAGCACGCACACACATGCACACATGTCTGGTATGCTTCTCACTCCAGGTCTGGGATTAAAAGCACACAGTAGGCCATGTGGAATCCAACTGCCTTACCTGTCACACCACCTGGGTGGCCCAGCTGTTGATATTTTAATGACATTACATCCTAGTTTGGCCATCACCCCTTCCCCCCATGAAAAGTGGGTGAAATAGTTTCTTGTTGTTTCTTTTTTTTTTTTTTCAAGAAAAGAATTATTTATTTAAATTTTTACTGATTATTATTTTTAAAATTTGACCAGAGAGAGAAAGGAAAAGTGAGAAAGCAAGTGGTCAGGTCCTGGACTCAAACCTTGGCTGGCCACATGGAAGTCCAGCGCCTTAACCACCGCGCCACTGCTATCATCATTTTCCCCATCAGGTATATGCCCCAGGAAGATTCCGAGTCACAGAGGCAAGACTGTCACTTCAGGATAACTGAGACTCCACGTTCTTCTCTTCTTCAACACTGGATCCCATGTTTAAAATAGGATGAGAGGACAGTTGAAAAAAAATTATGACGCAGTCTAAGATGGCATCGAGTCGCACCCACAAGGGCGAAGGTTTTTCAAAGTCTGTGAAAAAACAAAAACGATGCTTTCTCATTTTGGTGGACTGTGGATATGTACGTTGAACAGTACAGACCAGGAGCCTCGACACTGATTGTTCTCAGTGTTTATTGGCGGGTGCTGGAAAAACAAGTGACGTGACCACTTCTCCTCTGTGATTTTCATGGCTTTATAAAATGTCTGCCGTGTGTGGCAGAATAAGTGTTATTCAAATTGTTACCGAACTCAAATCGGGTTCGCTCGCCCAAGCGCTATAAAACCAAGCCATAGGCACATGGTGTGATGAAGGAAAGTACAGCTTTATTGCAAAGCGCAAAGCAAGGAGAGCGGGCAGCTCATGCTGAAAAGACCCCATCTCCCAGAGATGTTCCCCACATGCGTTTTTAAGGGCAAAATTAGGGGCAGAGGTCCCAGGCGCATGATCAGTTCAGTGATTGGTTCAAGAGGGCGTGATCACCTCCTGGGCATTCTTGATTGGTGAGGCCTTAGATAATCAAATTCCTCTTCAGGTGTCTGGAACCCTTCAGCCTGGAGTCTGAGTTCATAACCAGCAGTTTCCAGTCTACAAAGCATCTTACACATTGAAATAAAAACCTTTTTTTCTTTTTTTTTTTTTTTTTTCCTTCAAATAACTCCACTAGACCCAAATCTTTGGTGATAAGAAAAACTTCTCAAGTTATTTGAGCATCATGCAATCTCCCTAAAAACAATTTGCCATTGTACCACCTAGGAAAATGATAGGAAAATGGACTTTATATTTCAGGAACCCTAGAATATACATTAGGGGGTTCTTGCTCGGTTTCAAAATACTGGAGTTGGGAACCAGCAGTTAGCATAATGGCTATGTCGCTGGACTCCCACGTAGTCGACTGTGGTTCACATCCCAGACCCGGTGGCTTAAAACTCACGCCGGGCACGTGTGCGTGTGTGCCCAAGATCCTGAGAGGAGAATGGAGGAGAAGGGATTGCGGTGTGACCATCCCCCCTGGGGGGTGATTTCTCGCTTTCTGTCTCTATGTCTCTCTCTGTCTCTCTGGTGAGCGCACGCACCCTATAGTGAAAACCTCTCCTTCCCCCCGCAAAAAAAATACTGGAGTTGACCTTTGCAGTCAGGTAAAATGTTATTAAAGAATACTATTGCGGGGACAGCAGATGGCGAAGCAGTTAAGTTACTGGACCCCCACAGGGCTGACTGAGGTTCTAAGTCCACACCTGGCAGTTTGATAATCATGCCAGATGTGTGTTCGAGCATGCCCAAGATCCTGGGAGGAAAATGGAGAAGGGGTGGCGGCATTGGCCATCCACCCTGGGGGTGATTTCTCACTTTCCTTCTCACCGTCTCTGTCTCTGTCTCTGGCAAGCCCTAAGGCAAAAAACCTCTAAAAAAATAAAGAAGAATGCTGTTGCTGAGGGAAACAGGACTGATTCATCAAGGCGAGTTTAAATCAGACGGTAGTGAAAATGGCTGGGGGACAGTCTCCTCCCCATGCCACATGGCATGTCTCTGGCTTCAAGAAAAGAAAACCCACACTCCCCTGCATCAGAACCAAACACGGGGGTCTGTGTTAAGTAACAATGCTACCATGATGACCTCGAGGGGAGACTTCCATTTAGCTACTTCGGTGGAAATTTGTCAATTGATTCTTCGAGAAATTCTGTAGTGAAAGAACCATTTCCATGTACCCCGAGGAGAGGTAGCTCTGGCACGTTCTGGGTTCTGAATTATTCAAGGGTCAACAGTTTATTGCAAAGGTGGTCCTGACTCCGCCCCTTCTCCTTGCAAAGCCTGTGTGGTTGCTCTTGCTCCAGTTAAAGGGCAGAAAAATGAAGGCCAGCTATGCATCTAGCGGCCTTCACCAAAGAACAAGGACAAATCTCTCCCTTAAACCCCTCAATCTACTCTCTCGTAGTTTTCTTTTACTCGAATTGCAGAAATCAGATAAGCGTATTTAGTTCACAATTGCTGTGAGTCTGTGCGTCTGCAAAGCCACTCACATTGAAATGCAGCTGCGGGCAATCCCAGGGCAGAGGAGACAGCTTCTGCTGCCACTCAGATTCCACCCCCGAGTATTTGCAACAGAAAAGCTAAGCTGAGCCGGCTGCAGGGCAGGGACGAGGTAGCCGGAAAACGGGAAAGCTGCAAACCTGCCGTGTAGGTTGGCATTGTGTGTCATTTAGCCTCTCAATCTGAAGAGCCCCTTAATTAGGGCAGCCACCCCGCACCCCCAGAAGTGCCCCTCCCCTGACTGGGGTTGGTTTTTGATGTGAGTCACTCTGAATTGTGGAGCAGAAACATAAACAGATTGAGCAAAGCTGTTTGCCACGAGCACGCAACTTTTAAAACTGTTCTGGGCCGAGAAAGAAGCTTCTTTCTCTTTTTTCCTTTTATAAACACTCAGAAAAAGTAAAAAGAAAAAAGAAGAGAACTGAAAAACATGCTTCTGTCTTTGGGATGAAAGGATTCCGGGCCTGTCTGTCTCTGTGGCTGGATACAAATTTCGCTGCCGGCTGAGAAGTCTGAAGTGACGTGGGGATTTGAGAGGGACGGCTCAAGGGTGGAAAGGCTGGTGGTCAGTCCGCAACCCGAGGGTCTCTGCAGGGCCTAGCTGGGGAGGAGCGGTGAGGGGAGGCGGG
>NW_006159427.1:6901695-6916313 GCF_000334495.1 Tupaia belangeri chinensis
CGGAAAACGGGAAAGCTGCAAACCTGCCGTGTAGGTTGGCATTGTGTGTCACTTAGCCTCTCAATCTGAAGAGCCCCTTAATTAGGGCAGCCACCCCCCACCCCCAGAAGTGCCCCTCCCCTGACTGGGGTTGGTTTTTGATGTGAGTCACTCTGAATTGTGGAGCAGAAACATAAACAGATTGAGCAAAGCTGTTTGCCACGAGCACGCAACTTTTAAAACTGTTCTGGGCCGAGAAAGAAGCTTCTTTCTCTTTTTTCCTTTTATAAACACTCAGAAAAAGTAAAAAGAAAAAAGAAGAGAACTGAAAAACATGCTTCTGTCTTTGGGATGAAAGGATTCCGGGCCTGTCTGTCTCTGTGGCTGGATACAAATTTCGCTGCCGGCTGAGAAGTCTGAAGTGACGTGGGGATTTGAGAGGGACGGCTCAAGGGTGGAAAGGCTGGTGGTCAGTCCGCAACCCGAGGGTCTCTGCAGGGCCTAGCTGGGGAGGAGCGGTGAGGGGAGGCGGGAGGGGGCGCGGCAGACCTGATTGACTTTGTCCCTGGGAGTCTCAGGAATTTAAAGCAGCAGATCTCCAGGTCGGTTTTGTACCAGCTATTGTCCCACGTATGAAGAGATGTTCTCTCTTCCTCCCTTGACTTACTCCCCAGGAGTATAAGCAACTTCTAGAAAACAGAAATTACGACTTTTCTTTTCAGGTTTTTACCAGAGGGCATGTGTGCTTCCCAGGGAGAGACAGGGACAGTGTGAGGAGAAGCAAGAGATCACCCCCCGGGGGGATGGCCACGCTGCATTCCCTTCTCCTTTCTGTGCACATACACGCACTTGGTATGATTTTCTAGCCGCTGGGTCCAGGATTCAAACTGGATTCGAATCCGGGCCCAGGATTTGAGGTTGGCCATGTGGTAGTCCAGGGCCTTAACCATCAGGCCACTTGCTGGCCTTGAATTAAAACCCTTTTGTGAAAAGCAGAACCCTGAATCAGGTAGGTGGGGTGAGAACACAGAAGTGAACTGTGCCCTTCTGCGCTGCGGTTAGGTGCTGTGATGGTCTCTGAGCAAGTCAGCACAAACTTTGATGGCATCAAAGGAAAGGAAAGGAAAGGGGGTTGGACGGCAGGTGGCGTGGTGGGTAGGGCGTTGGACTCTCACAAGGCTGACTGTGGTTTGAGGCCCAGACCTGGTGGCTTGCTTCCTCTCTCTCTTTCTCTCTCTTGCTCTGTCTTTCTCTAGTCAAATAGAAGGAAGAAAGGAAGGAAGGAAGGGAAAGAAGAAAAAGAAAGAAAGAGAATGAAAGTTAAATAAAATAATTCTAAAAAAAAGGAAAAGGGGTGGTGATGGTGGTAGAGTTGGACATTTTTGGTTCTTTGCGAGAAAAATCATATGACCACAGGGAAAACAAAGGCTTTTCCTACCACTGGACAATCCAGAAACTTCTCCTATGACTTTGTATTTAGAGGACATCGAAAATCTGGTTGGAATGGACTTAGGAAATGTTTTACTCTCTTTTAAATTTGACCCGTCTGTCCATCCTCAGTTATTCAAATGTGTTCTCTGGTAATTCACCTTACAGCTTCTTGTATAGAGGATAACAATACAAAGATCAAGAATTTTTGTGTTTTCAGTAGACAATGAGAATTGTGCAGTGGCCTACATCACAACATCATAAGCATTTAACAGATACTTGCTGGCATAGTGGTTGAGGTGCTGGACTCCCACATGGCCAACCACAGTTTGAGTCCCTGACCTGGTGGCTTATTTTCTTACTTTCCTTCTCTCTGTCTCTCTCGTGAGTGCTTGTATCATATTAAAAAATAATCATGATAAACAAAATTAAAAAGTAATTCCTTTTTTAAAAAATGGGACCAGCAGATGGTGTAATCTGGAATCCCATGTAGTTGACTGTGGTTCGAGTCCTGGACCCGGTGGCTTAAACTCATACTGGGCGCATGCGTGCCCAAGATCCCAAGAGGAGAATGGAGAAGGGATTGTGGCATGGCCATCCCTCCTGGGGGGTGATTTCTCATTTTCTCTCTCTCTGTGTCTCTCCGGCAAGCACACATGCCCTATAGCAAAAATCTCTTAAAAATAAATAAACAAACAAACAAATAAATAAAGCAAGAACAACAACAACAAAATCCCCCAGATACTTGCTGAATAAATGGATGAAAAATTAGGAATCCAATGTACCATCATAAGCAGTAAGAAAATGTGAGATTATTGTAATTATAGTAGTAAGAAAACCTATAACCCTGTAGCCAAGGTTTTAGGGCAGTCAGATTCCCACAGCAGATCATGATTCGAATCTCAGCCCCAGGTGACTTGAAAAACATGCTAGGCACATTCACACATGTCTATGGTCCTGAGAGGCTGGGGAAGTGGAGGGGAAGAGGGTCGTGGTGGGACCACACCCTGTAAGGGACTTCTCTGCTCCTCCTTCTCTCGGGCACACACACATGTGCCCTGCTGGGAGTGAGGAGTGTAGGAATAAGCCTAATGTGAAGAAACCCATACAACTTTATTGGCAGAGGGGTCAGTGGGTGGCATAGTGTTAAGGTGCTGGACTCCCACATGGTCAACTGCGATTTGAGTTCTGGACCCAGTGGCTTGAAATTCACACCAGTCATGTGTGCATGTGTGCCCAAAATCCCAGGAGGAGAATGGAGGAGAAGGGATTGTGGCATGGCCATCCCACTAGGGGGAGATTTCTCACTTTCTGTCTCTCTGTCCTTCTGGGAAGCACATGCGCCCTATAGTCAAAATCTACTTTTCTTTTCTTTCTTTCTTTCTTTTTTTTTTTTTTTTTGTTTAAATTGGTACACAAGAAAACTTTAATAAACACATACAATCTTGTTTTTGGATGATAAGCTCAAAATTATGAAAGTCAGTTCTGGGACCAGCAGATGGCATAATAGTTACATCCCTGGACTCCCACATAGTCTACCACAGTTCAAGTCCTGAATCCGGTGACTCAAAACTCACGTTGGACACTTGTGCATGTGTGCCCAACATCCTCAGAGGAGAATGGAGGGGAAGGGGTTGCAGCATGGCCATCCCTCCAGGGGAGGGGGGTTGATTTCTGGCTTTATGTTTTTCTTTCTCGGTTTCTCTGGCGAGTGCATGCTCCCTATAGCAAAAATCTCTCGAAAGAAAAAAGTGTTAAAGTATGTTGGCCCGAGAAAGCCTCCGTACTCCTGCTTTAGTTCCCATAAGGAATCAGGTCCCCAGTAAGTTGCAGCCGGTGGCGGCAGCTCTGCTTCAGTCAGGACGTAACCAACCCAGTTCCGGCTCTACCCCGCCTCTCCATTTCCGGTCTGGTATGTCCCGTTCACGCTCCTGCATACGCCACTTTCTCTTCCTAGATATAAATGCAGAAGACCCCGAGGTTGCCCAGGGTCCCTTGGAAGCCATTCCTGGGTCCCTGATTTGAATCGTGCCCCCTCCTTTTCTTTCCCTCTATTAAGCTCCATTAAATTCAATTGTCTGAAGTTTCTCTTTATCTAAAAACATTGTTTTATTTAACTTTATTTATTTAATTTGACCAGAGAGGGACAGAGTGAGAGAGAGTGAGAAAGCAAGCCGCCAGATCCAGGACTCAAACCGTGATCCGCTATGTGGCAGTCCAACGTCTTTAACTGCCATGCCACCTGCTGGCCCCCTGAAGTTTTTCTTTTAACAGAAGTGAACTGATGTGAACTACTTAGCTATTTTCTATTGTTGTGTACAGGGAAAATGACAGGAACAACCATTTCCTTTTTGTCCCCTGTTTCTGCTTCCTTTAGTGCTTCTCTAGCAACAAAGCCGACCTCCTCTGCTCAGTTCACTGGGACACTTCCTTCATTTTAGGGAATGTTTTGTCTGGTCCTAGAATTGCAAAGTGTAAAATTAAGACCTTTAAACTAAATGGTCGTAATTTTCTCTTTTGATATAAGTATGATACAAAACATGGAAACCATAGAGGACAAAACCTTTTTTTAAAAAAAAAAAATTTTGTATCTTTTTTTTTTTTCCTGAGTGGTTTTTGCTGTAGGGCGTGTGCACTTGCCAGAAAGCCACAGAAAGACAGAGAGATAGAAAGCAAGAAATCACCCCCCAGGGGAGATGGCCACAACATAGTCCCTTCTCCTTCATTCTCCTCTCGGGATCTTGGGCAGGCACATACATGTGCCTGGCGTGAGTTTAAGTCACCAGGCCCGGGACTCGAACCGCGGTCGACTACATGGGAGTCCAGCAACATAACCATTACGCCAACTGCTGGTCCTTTATTTTCCAGTTTTGATCAGAGAGAGAGACAGAGAAAAAGAAGGGAAAGTGAGGAAATAAGTCACCAGATCCAGGACTTGAACCACAGTCAGCCATGTGGGAGTCCAGTGCCTTTAACCACCAGGCCACCTGCCGGCCCCCTAGGGCAAAGGTTTTTTTAAATTTTGTTTTGTTTTGTTTTTCAGTTTTGCTTGAGGGTGTGTGTGCTCACTGGAGAGAGAGGGTGAGGGAGAGAGAGAGAAAGAGAGGGAGAGAAATCATCCTCCAGTGGAATGGCCATGCTGCAGTCTCTTCTCCTCCATTCTCCTCTCAGGATTCTGAGCACGCATGTACACATGCCCAGCGTATTTTCCAAGCTGCTGGGTCTAGGACTCAAACCATGTCGTCAGCCATATGGGATACAGCTGCCTTAGCCACCATGCTATCTGCCCATCCTATTTTGCTACTTGTTTAATTACATTAAAAATCTTAAACCTAAGACCAGCAGTTGGTGTAATGGCTATGTCGCTGGACTCCCATGTAGTCGACCGCAGTTCGAATCCTAGACCTGGTGGCTTAAACTCACCCCGGGCACGTGTGCGTGCGTGCCCAAGATCCTGAGAGAAGAATAGAGGAGAAGGGATTGTGGCATGGCCATCCCCTGGGAAGGGGGATTTCTTTCTGTCTCTCTGTCTCTCTCTGTCTTTCTGGCAAACACATGCGCCCTGTAACAAAAACCTCCCTCCAAAAAAAACAAAAACAAAAAACCCTTAAATTTTAGGGAACTGAATGGTGGCACAGCAGTAAAAGGCAGTTCTCTGTGAGACTGACTCTCAGGGAAGGTTCTGAGTTTTCAGAGCCCTCTCTGTACACCTGGTCTGCATATGCTCATGATCTGGGGCTGGCAGGCGCTGTATGGATTATGGCACCAAGACCCTTTTGGAGGTGTGCTCTTTTCTCTTGGAAGGTAAGCAAATAAACTTTGAAGAAAAATATTAATGGGGCGAGCAGGTGGCATGGTGGTTAAGTACACTTGTCTCTCACATGGCCGACTGCAGTTCAAGTCCTGGACCTGACGGCTTACTTTCTCACTTTCCCTCTCTTTCTCTCTCTCTCTCTCACTCTGTTCTGCTCTGGTCAAATTAAAAAATAAGTAAATAAATAAAGTTAAATAAAATAATTTTAAAAATATTTTAAAAGTTTAAACTCTAATACAGTGAAATAAATGAAATATGAATGATCTGCATTCAAATATTTGTAAGTCTATGATATAAAGAGCTCATGCAATTAAATATGAAAAAGAAAGTAGAAAAAATGGACGAAAATCTAAACAAATAAAAGTAACAAATAAAAGTGACTAATGTACATACAAAAAACATTTTTTTTAAATTTCTTAATTTGCCACAGGGCATGTGTACTCACCAGAAAGAGAAAGAGAGATAGAGAAAGTTCTCTCTCAATGGGACATGGCCATGCCACAAGCTTTTCTCCTTCATCTCTTCTACCCTGTTGGGATTTTGGATACACACACACATACACACACACTCCTGGTATGTTTTGAAGCCTCTGTGGCTGAGGCTCAAACAGCAGGGTTGGCCTTCTGGGACCTGGCTCCTTTAGCCACCAGGCCATGGGGCCAGCCTCATATAAAAACATTCTTTTTTTTAATAAGGTTTTTGCTACAGGGTTGATGTGCTCAACAGAGAGACAGAGAAAGACAGAGAGATTGAAAGTGAAAAATTACCCCTCACGAGAGATGGCCATGCTGCAGTCCCTTCTTCTCCATTCTCCTCTTGTGATTTTGGGCATGCATGCACACACGCCAGGCATGAGTTTGACGCTGCCGGGTCTGAGACTTGAACCATGAGAGTCCAGCCACATAACCATTACACCATCTACTGGTCCCAAAAACATTCTTCATCTTTTTAGTAAATAGTGAACAAAGGTCAAAATAGTGATCATAGATCATTTTCATTCACTCTATTGAGAATTCAAACGAAGCTGTCTTACCCAATGTCAGAGGAGTCCTAAGGGGCCTGGTGCCTCGGAGGTCAATTTGGCAACGTGTATCCGAGGTTAAAGTGTCCATTTTCTCTGACTCCTCACTTTCCCTTCTTTGATTCTGTCTGAGAGAAATGGGTATAGGTGCAAAAATGCATGGGTAGGGATTTTCAGAGCAGCCTTGTTTATAACAGCAAACAATTAGAAACAACTTAACTGTCCATCATTAGATCCACGTAATGGTACAGAAGAATACGTAGCAGTGGGGCCAGCAGCAGCATGGTGGTTAAGGCGCTGGATTCCCACATGGCCAACTGTGGTTTGCGTCCTGTACTGGGCGGCTCGAAAATCATGACAAATAAATACATAAATACAAAAATAAATGTTTATCAAAAAAGATATCAGCGGGTCGCATAGTGAAGGCACAGGACTCCCACATGGCTGACTGCAGTTCAAGTCCTGGAGCCGGTGGCTTGAAAATCACGTGTGTGTGCATTGCCCCAAATCCCCAAAGAATAATGGAGGAGAAGGGATTGCAGCGTGGCCCTCTCCCTGGAGAATGATTTCTCACTTTCCCTCCCTGTTTCTGGTAGCACGCATGCCTTATAGCAAAAACCTTACCAAAAACAATGTAGTAGCAGAAGAGAATGAAGTAGACCTGTCGGGCTGGCATGGAGAGATTTCTGTGTTTCTGTGTGGACAAACTACGCACAGAACAACACGTGTGGTTTAATTTATAACTCTTGCCTTCCTGAGTCTCTGTGTGTGTGTCTCTGTGTGTATGGATGACATGTATAAATGCCCAGGAAAATAGCTGAACTTACATGCCAAACGTTAACGGTGGTTTCCACCGGGGAGGAGGTAGGATTTGGGATGAGGAGGGAGGAGGTAACTCTTTCCTGCACGTATTATACAGCTGTATTGTATGAACATTTAAAAGAGCGTATTCGTTCCTAGTTAAGTAATTAAGCATTGTGTTTAAAAGGCAGTATATTTGGCCAGCTGGAGGCATGGTGGCTAAGGTGACTGAATCTTACATGGCCAACATTGCGGTTCAAGTCCCGGACTTAAAAAATATGCTGGGAATGTGGCCGTGCACCCAAAACCCTGAGAGGAGAATGGAGGGGAGGGGATTGAGGCAGGCCTATCCCCTGGGTGGGTGATTTTCATTTTCCCTCTCTCTTTGCCTTTCTCTGGTAAGCACACATACTTCATAAGAAAAACAAAGAAAAAACAACAACAACAAAAAAGGCAACACATCAAAGGCTAATGTATTTTTAATAAAGAAGACACTTCACCTAAATTTAAATAATGTAAAAAGCCTCAGGAGGGGCCAGCAAGTGGCATGGCACTAAACTCCCACATGGTTGACCACAGTTCAAGTCCTGCACCTGGCGGCTTGCTTTGTTGCTCGCTCTCTCTCTCTGTCTTTCTCTGGTGAGTGCATGTGCCCTACAGCAAATTTAAAAAAAGAAAAAAAAAATAGCAATAATAAAATACAATGAAGTAAATAACTTTTGAGAAATAAAGCTTAGGGGCTAGAAGGTGACTTGGTGGTTAAGGTGCTGAACTCTCATATGGTAGACCAAGCTTTGAGTCCTGGACCTAGTGGCTTGAAACACACGCCAGGTGTGTATGTGTGTGTGTGTTTGTGTGTGTGCCCCAAATCCTGAGAAGACAATGGAGGAGAAGGGATGGTGGCATGGCCATCCTTCCTGGGGGGAAGGGGGATGATTTCTTGCTCTGTCTCTCTTGTCTCTCCAGCGAGCACAAGAGCCATATAGAAAAAAGAAACAAAAACGAAACCAAAACCAAAGCAAAACAGCTCTCAGGAAAAGAGCCTTAGGAACACATTGACAGGATAGTCTTTTTTTGCCTTCTTCTTTTAAAAAGAATTATTCTTTTTTCTTTATTCTTTTTTTTTTTAATCGAACTTCATTTATTTATTCATTTTAATTTAACCAGAGAACGGGGAGAGAAAGAGAGAGTGAAAGTGAGAAAACAAGCTGTTGGGTCCAGGACTTGAACTGCATTCAGCTATGTGACAGTCCAGTGCCCTTAACCACCAAGCCATCTGCTGGCCCCTTGGCCTTCTTTTTTAGGAGAATGTATTTCCTTAAATATTGCAGTCAGTGTCTGGTCCCCTTTCTCCTCCCCTTCCCACCCGGGGTCCTTGGGATCTTCCTTCAGAAAACTCCAAAGCGATAGAGGAGTCGGGAAAATGAACAAAGTCTTCAGGCCTCTGTGACAACCCTCTTTAGTTAGTGGATCTACATCCTCACTCATGTTAAAAACAAGTGTTTATTCATTAGAGAGAGTTCGTGTGTGTACAAGTATGTAAAAAAGAAAAAGAGAGAGGAAAACAAGTGACAGACAGCACTCCCAACAGGGTCCTGGCATGTGACCACACCAGCCTTGGGCCAGCCCCTATCGTGGGCTCTCAGGCGCTGGCATATTCAGAGAGCTCTCCAGACTCGAACTGGGAACCTGAGCACAGGAGCAGCCTCACAGAGCCTCACATTTTACTGCTGCTCCACTGTCTGGCCCCTTTTGCATGACTGAGAGCTGGCTAGTTGGATTTCATTTCTTCAAAAGTAATGCCCATCTTACCTTAAAAAACAATGCAAAAAGGTCCAGTTGGTGACCTGGTGCATAAATTCCTCTCTGACAAGCCTCCTCCTTCCCACACGTGCAATGCTCGCAAAATAGTCACATTCGTGGGCCTCCTGGGTATCTTTGTTTGAATGACCTTTCTTCTTTCCTCCTGACCCGTACTCGCCACACTGTATATCAAAACGTGGAGGCTTTGTTCTCGCTCCTCTTTTAGGAACTCATTTGTGCTTCACTCATTCTGTGGCCTAAGCAGAACAAAGAGTGTAGGGTCTAAAATACGGCTTTGGAGCAAGAGGGTACATTAAACAAACTCTCCTCTACCAGCCCGAGGGGTATTCCTCTCACAGTTTACACGGAGCGAGGAAACCACAAAGAATGATTTAGCTGACTTGATATCCCAAAAGCCACACTTGATTTACTTCCCTGTGAAAATGCTTATCCAATACCCTTTTAGATGATTTTTGTTTTTAAGCTTTGATATGGGTTGTGTACATTTCCTGGGGAGGGAAGAAAAATCACCTCCTTGGGGATAGCCATGCCACTGTACCTTCTCTGTCATTCTACTCTGAGGACTTTTGGGCACACACACACACATGCCCCAAGTGGTTTGCAAACTGGTGGGTCCAGGACTCCACCATTCTTCTTTTCGTGTTTCTCTAAAAGCTGCTGATGGCTGAGGAGGAGACGGAAGGGGGAGATGGATTTTAGAGTGATCCACTTGAGGGGCTGGCAGGTGGCATGGTGGTTAAAGGTGCTCGATTCCCACGTGGCTCACTGTGGTAGAGTTGCGGTCCTGGCGGCTTGCTTTCTTTCTCTCTCTCTCTCTGTTCCTCTCTTGTCAAATTGAAATAGCCAATGAATAAAGTTAAATAAAAACATTATATATGTAAAAAAAGAATGATCCAGTAGAGCCCAGTATCCATAATGGCAGCGTTCTAAGGTTGTGCTGTTGCAATGATGGAATATTCCAGAGACTCCGTGTAGCTTCCCCTGTTCTGAGGCATTGGAAGGACAGTGTGGAGAGGAGGGAGCCACCCTGTGTGGCTGGCTGAGCATAATGGCTCTGAGTTGAGAGGATAAACGGTAGCAAGGGGGTTGCAAATTAGTTTGCCTGTGTAGAGAAGTGAGTACGTTCCTGATTAGACAAGGGATGTGGGTAACAACTGCGCCAAACTGGAACGTCAACACGGACACCCTTCGTTAGGAATTCTGTGCCAGAAGCAACGTGCAGATTTCTGAGAAAGTCTTGGTGTAATGAGAAGATGACGCTGACGTGATGTGAGGAAACAGCAGACAGGAGGGACTGGAGCTTCTGAGGACTGGTTTTGATGCAATGGATGAAGGACCTTCAGAAATTGATTAGCAGACTAGAGAGTGAGCAAACGGAACACTCTTGTGGAGGAGTAGGTGACAGAGTAAGGTGAGGAAAGAGTTGAATAACAGCCTAAAAGGAAATGGGGAGAAAATGGATTAGTGATGCTAGTTGTAGAGTTGAAAACTAGTTTCTGTTTACAGGGAGGTGTCCTGAAGAGGAAGCAGTAGGGCCTTAAGTGTAGCCCTGCTTTTCAAGCACAGTGACCAAACCAAAGGCCTTGATTGAGGGAGTCCCTCGGGGCAAACAGTCCTGCCCAACAGAATGGCTCTTTTGGGTTGAAGGCGATGACACCAAGTGAGGAGGTCCAGTGTCTGTCACAAACTTGAATCACTGCATCCCCTGCCGAATGCAGCTGTGCTCGCTTTCGGATGGCCTCAGTTCTCTGTCTATTCTTCTTTTTGTTTTTTTAAAGAATTATTTATTTATTTAATTCAATTTGTTGTTGCTATTTTTTTTTTTCCATTTGACCAGAGAGAGACAGAGAGATAGAGAAAGGGAGAGTGAGAAAACAAGACGCCAGGTCTGGGACTCGAACTGCAGTTGGCCATGTTGGAGTCCAGCACCTTAACCACCATGGCACCTGTTGGCCCTTCTCTGTGTATTTTTTTTTTTTTTTTGCAGAGGTTCACCGGGAAGAGAGAGACAGAGAGATAGAAAGTGAGAAATCCCCCCCCAGGGGAGAATGGCCATGCCACAATCCCTTCTCCTCCATTCTCCTCTCGGGATCTTGGGCACACACGTACACGTGCCCGGCGTGAGTTTAAGCCATTGGGTCTGGGACTCGAACCGTGGTTGGCTACATGGGAGTTCAGCGACATAGCCATTATGCTAACTACTGGTCCCACTGTGTATTTTTTTTAAAAGAACTATTTAATTTAACTTTATTTGTATTTATTTATTTATTTTAATTTGACCAGAGAGGGACAGAGTGAGGAGTGAGAGGGAGCGAGAGCAAGAGAGTGAGAGAGCAAGAGAGCGAGCGAGTGAGAGAGAGAGAGAGAGAAAGAGAGAAAGCTCTAACCACGGTCAGCCATGTGAGAGTACAACACCCTGAACCACCACACCACCTGCTGGCCCCCTTCTCTGTGTATTCTTAAAATGAAGGCCCATCAGTAAAGATGGTAATTTGTGCATCTCACTCATGAAACATCAAAGATCCTAATTAATTCAGGAGGATTTTTTTTTTTAAAGTATCTTACTAAATAAAGGACGTGTATTTTCATTGGAGACAGAGAGAAAAGAAAAGTGAGAAATCACCTCCCAGGGGGATGGCCATGCTGCAATCCCTTTTCCTCCATTTTCCTCCGTTTTTCTCTCAGGATCTTGGGCACGCCCACACAGCCAAGACTTGAACCACAGAGTCGGCCAGCACCGGCCAGATCCCACCCAGAGTGGGATCCAGCACCTTAGTCACCATGCCACCTGCTGTCTCCGGATGCTTTTATATTTAGTAATAACTTGTAGATTTTGCAAAGCATGGACTAGGAAGAGAGAGACCAGAGATGGACAACTAGGGCGGTAGGGAGGTGTGTGAGTCCAGGTGGTCGTGGACACCTAGTAGCGAACACTTTCTATCTGAGAGAAGGAATGTCGGCTGAATGTCTGAGTGAGGGGGTGCCCTGGAATGGGGTCCCGGAGGGCCTAGGCTTTAGCACTAATGAGCTGTGCGACCTCTTGCTTGGCCTAGGTTTTGCTTCCACTCTGTGTTTATGGAGTCCTTCTCTGTGAAGAAGTCCTTGCTTTGTCAGGCTCTGGAGCACACAGACCGAGTCCGGCCTGCCTCCCAGGCCCAGCAGGAGAGGTGAGGTGGGGTTGCAAAGATGGGAGCACAGCCAGCCCCAGCAGAGCAGGCCGGGATGCGTGCTCCCGGTGGGTGCAAGTCAGTGTTACGGAAATTCTGTGATGAGCTGGACCTTCTGGGTCTGTCCAGCTCCACGAGCATTTGTAGGTTCTGCTTTTGTCTGAAGCAAGCGCAATCTTCCTCTGCTTCCAAACACAGTTGAGGTGGGAGCCGGTCGGGTTCCAGGGCTGGGTGTCTGAGAGACGCAATGACTTCACGTGCAGGCCTACAGAGCTGGCGAGGGTGTTCCGGGAACTGGGGCACTGCAGGGACGCAGGGTGGTGTGGACGGCCTTCCCACGGGCACTGGTCTTGCTCTATGAAGAACTCCAGAAGCAGCAATGGGATCCTCCCTCAGCTTGGTGTATTAAAATGTGTTACAGCTTCCCTTGGCCCTCTCCTCTTCCAGGCTCCCTGTTACCTCCTTACCTCTTCTCTCCAGGACCTAAAGAGTGAGGCAGACCAACCTCAGTGGTGTGGGGCTTCTCCCCACTTCCCGCCTTGCCTATTTCTTTTCTTTCTTTTTTATTTTTGAGAGGTTTTTGCTATAGGGTGCGTGCGCTCGCCAGAAGGACAGAGAGAGAGAGAGACAGAAAACGAGAAATCACCCCTCGGGGGGATGACGACGCTGCAATCCCTTCTCCTCTTCTCCTCTCAGGATCTTGGGCACGCATACACACACCCCCGGCGTGAGTTTAAGCCACCGGGTCCAGGACTTGAACCTCGGTCAGCTACATGGGAGTTTAGCGACATTAGCCATTGCGCTATCTGCTGGTCCCCATCATGCACGTTGAGAGAGACAGACAGAGAGGGAGAGATGGACTCAGCCACCATAGGTTTTTGCCATAGGGCGGATGCCACCAAGCCCGCCCTGCCTATTTCTGAGCTCTCTTTCTCCACAGGGGTCCCTCAGCCTTTGCCCCCAGCTTGCTTTCTTCATCTCCCTCCTTCCCTCCTCTCTGTGCCTCTGTCTCCCTGTTTTCCTGTTTCTCTCTCCTCCGTTAGTCTTTGTCTCGCTGCCTCCTCCCTCCTCTCATGCCATCTGTCTACACGGACTCTCAGAGCCCGGTTATTTTATCTGACATTTGTAGACAGCCAATGACCGTGATGCAAGAGAAAGAAAATGTCCTCGCGTCATGTCACTTGCTGTTCTCCCCTGCATCATCTCAAACACACATTTTCCAGACCAAGAAAAGTTTGTTTTGATTTTCTACCAAGGGCAGCAAATAGGACTTTTCTGGTGAAGTCACTGACAGCTTCATCTTGTTTTCAACCTACCCAAGTGCTTCCCTGCAGTAAGAGGCCGAGGTTCTCTGTAAAGTCATTCTCTCGAGGATGGGAACGCTGCTGCTTTAACGGAGTAGAATGCTGGGACAGACTCTTACCTTGGTTTGATTTTTCTAGGTGACAACCTCATGGCTTTTGTTTGAGAACAAAAAAGCAAACAAACCAACCAGTGGGAATACAGCTCCTTTCCTCCGCTCAGAGCTATTTTGTACTTGTGCTCGTGCAAGAAAGGGATAGAGGAAAATGAGAAATCACCCCTTGGGGACATGGCCACCCCACAATCCCTTCCCCTTCATTCTCTTGGGATATGGGACATGCACACACACATACATGCCCGGCATGTTTTTCAAGCACCTGGTCTGAGACTTGAACCATGTAGTTGGCCATATGGGATTGAGCACCTTAACGTCCATGCCATGGGATGGCCCCAGCTGAGAGCTGTTTTGACTGAATGTCTGTATGGGCACCCAGGTGGAATATTTACCCACTCACTCATTCATTCACTATTTCAACAGTAATTTATTTAGTGACTGCTAGGGTACAGATCCTGGGGCACAGAAATGTCTGCCCCCTCATGGATTATCTCTATGTTGGGGAGGAAATTAGTCAAATAAAGAAACATGATGATTTCAGAGTCGTCGTGAAGACCATGAAAGGAGATGACGTTAGCCAGGATGGGGACCGGGAGGCTGATTTGATGGGATGGGCAGGAGACCCCGTTGCAGAGGGCATAGCAAGTATTCAAAGCATGAGGCAGAAAGAAGGACTTCATACATGTATTTGTTAGGGTGAGGGGTAGATTGCCGAGAAAACCAGGAGTCCTGGAAAAAGGAAAGTTTTAAAAAAGTTCAAACGAGTTATATTGAAATTCCTCTACTTTACCAAATCCCCTTTTCCTTCCTCCTTCTCTTTTCCTCCCTGTCCCCCTTCACCCTTCTCCGTGTCCCCTCCTCCTTCACTTCTGTGTTGTTTTTCCTACTAATCGCTCCGCGTTCTCCTCTCTCACTGAATCGTGAGTCTGATCTAATTGGAAAGGAGTCACTACCAGAATCTGTTTAAAAGACTCGTGAGGTTGGGGCCACTCTCCCCCGCCCTCAGCTCCATCAGCAGTCTGAAACTCTGTGCTCCAGAATCACCTGGAAAACTCGGTTAAGCATGGATTGCTGGCTTCACTCCTAGAGTTTTTGATTTGATGGGCCTGGGATGTTTACATTTTTATTTTAGTTTTTTTTTTTTTTTTCTATAGGCTGGATACAGTT
>NW_006159427.1:6916329-6919640 GCF_000334495.1 Tupaia belangeri chinensis
TTTTTTTTTTTTTTCCTATAGGCTGTATACAGTTGCCAGAGAGAGAGAGAGAGAGATGGAGAGAAAGAAAGCAAGAAATCACACCCCTGCCCCCCAGGAGGGGGATGGCCACACTACAGTCCCTTCTCCTCCATTCTTCTTTTGGGATTTTGGGCACACATGCATTTGTGCCTGGTATATTTTTCAAGCTGGCGGGTCGGGGGCTTGAACCACAAAGTCAGCTATGTGGAATCTAGTTGTCTTAGCCATCTTACTACTGGCTGGCCTGAGCCTGAGCTCTTATACTGCTTGTAAGTTCCCAGGTGATGTGCTGCTGCTGGTCCAGAGCACATTCGGAAAACCGCTGGTGAGGAGCTAGCAGATAGCGTGACGGTTAAGGCGCTGGACTCCCATGTGTCCCACACCTAGCAGCTTGCTTTCTTGCTTTCCCTCTTTTTGTCTCTCTCCGGTGAGTGTGCCTGCCCTATAGCAAATTCAATAAACAAATAAATAAAATTAAGTAAATAAATAAAACAACAACAATGTTGGGACCAGCAGTTGGTGTAATGGTTATGTCGCTGGACTCCCATGTAGTCGACCACGGTTTGAGTCCCAGACCCGGGGGCATAAACTCACACTGGGCACGTGTGCGTGTGTGCTCAAGATCCCGAGAGGGGAATGGAGGAGTGGGGATTGCGACGTGGCCATTCCCCCGGGCAGTGATTTCTCACTTTCTGTCTTTCTGTCTCTTTCTGGTGAGTGTATGCGCTCTATAGCAAAAAACTCTCCAAACCCCAACCAATGTTGCAGGTGGGCAGCAAGCAGGTCCAGCTGGCTGCATCCTGAGACCAAACGTGCACCATGTCCAGGTGCAAAGAGCCCCCCAGAGTTCCTGGGCTACCTGGTCCTCAGCTGTCCCACTACAGGGAATTTCCCAAGGAGCTACTGGGAGGATCTTAGGAGGATCCTGTTGTAGTTACTTTGATCTTAAATCCATTTCTGCCCATCGATTTGATCTCCTGTGCTTTGTATCTCCTAGAGATCCCGCCAGGTTCCTGATATGTCTTCAGCACTCCTGCCTTTTAAAAAAATCTCTTAGAGGGCCAGCAGGTGGTGTGGTGATTAAGGGTGCTGGACTCCCACATGGCTGACCACGGTTCAAGTCCTGAACCTAGTCCAAGTCCTCTCTCTCTCTCTTACTCTGTCCCTCTCTGGTCAAACTAAAATAAGTTCATAAATAAATAAAGTTAAATTAAATAATTCTTTAGAATAAAAAGCTCTTAGGACTTTTGTTGTTCTTATTTCAGTGTGATTTTGAAAAGAGGGTAGGAAGACACTGTCTTCCATTTTGAAGTGCAAGTTCATATGCTATTTTACAATTGTGGATAAAGCAAAAACATTAGGAAATACAAAGGCAGATTAATTCCGTTTTTAAAGGAGGCATGTTCTCCTAACGTTTTAACACATTTCTTCCAGGGCCAACAGGTGGTGTAGTGGTTGGGGTGTGTTGGAATCCTATGTTCAAGTCCCAGACCTGGTGGCTTGAAACTCATGCTGGGCGACAGTATGTGTGTGCCCAAAATCCCAAGAGGAGAACAGAGGAGAAGGGATTGCAGTGTGGCCATCTCCCCTGGGAGGTGATTTCTCCTTCGTGTTCCCTCTCTCTCTCTCTGGTGAGTGCATGCTTCCTATAGCAAAAATCTCTCAAAAACAAACAAACAAAAAATTAAAAGTTTCTTCTGTAGCCATTTAGAAATTGGTGAATTTAGTGACTGTACTTTTTTTCTCAAAAATGTTTATATTTATTATTATTTTAAAATTAATAACTTTTTTCTTTTTAAATAATTATTTAATTTATTATTATTTTTACTATTATTTTAAAATTTGCCATAGGGCATGCATGCTCACCAGAGAGAAAGAGAGAGAAATTGGAGAAAGTGAGAAAGCAAGATGCCAAGTCCCGGACTCAAACTGAGGTTAGCTATGTGGGAGTCCAGTGCCTATATCTATATATATATGTTTTTTTTTTTTAAAGTCTTTTGGGCTAAGGAGATTAGGGGAAAAAGGCAAAAAGTGGGAAAAAGTGAAGATGCTTCAGTTCATGATTCTTTTGTAACCAACTAACCTGTTTTATTTTTTTCTATTTATTTTTTAAATATTTATTTATTCATTCATTTATTTCAATTTGTCCAGAGAGAGAAAGACAGAGAAAGTGAAAAAGTAAGCCACCAGGTCTAGGACTCGAACTGTGGTCAGCCAGTGGAAGTGTCCTGCTCTTTAACCACCATAGCACCTGCTGGTCCCTACTTTTTCTATTTTGAGCAAAGAGAATTACTGTCAGGGTCTCCTACTGTGATCTTCAGACAGTGACATCGGCTTGATTAGGTTGTCAGGGAGGTCTCCTTTGGAAAGCTGTACGTGTTTGAAGGGCTTCCTTGGAAACTAGAGCTTCAGTTCAAAGCTAGAGAACTGGGCTGACAAGGCCACCGCTGACCTCTGTCCCCACTGCCAGACCAAGGTGATGCAGGCTTTGCTGGGAGATAAGAGTAATCTTCAACCCCATTTTCCAAAGGCCAGACTGGTTTGATCGCATGAGGCTAAGAATTTGTTTCTGCTCAAAGATCAGCTATCTTTTCATGTCCTGATTCCTTCCCAGAGGCCCCAGAGTTTCAGGGTAAATACCTGAAGAGATCCTAGAGGGTGCTGCCGCGTCCACCAGAACGAGTCATTCCCTCAAAGTCACTTGTGATTTTCAAGATTACAGGGTACAAAATCCCCCGGTGTGCTAAGTCCAATGGACATTTTGGAGACATTTTTACATTTGTGTTTTTTCCCCATAGGGCATGTGCTCTCATTGGAGAGAGAGAGAGACAAAAAGTGAGAATCTCTCCCCAGGGATGACCACACTGCAATCCCTTTTCCTTCATTCTCCTCTTGAGATTTTGGGCATGCACAAGCGCCCTGCATAATTGATTTGTTTTCTTCTTTTTTAGGGAGGTTTTTTTTTTTCCCTGTAGGGCATATGTGCTTGCTGGAGAGATAGATAGAGAGAGAGAGAGAGAGAGAAATCAGCCCCAGGGTGGGATAGCCACACCACAATCCCTTCTTCTTCATTTTCTTTTCAGGGTCTTGGGCATGCATGCACACATGCCCAGTGTGTTTTAAGCCAACGAGTCTGGAACTCAAACCATAGTCGACTACATGAAAGTCCAGCAACACAACCATTGCACCATCTGCTGGTCCCACCCTGCATGATTTCAAGTCCCCGGGTCTAGGGCTTGAACCATGGCCAGCTATGTGATGTCCAGCACCTTAACTACTATGCCACCTGC
>NW_006159427.1:6919670-6931495 GCF_000334495.1 Tupaia belangeri chinensis
TGGCAGTATTTTGGTTAAGATCAGAGAACTACATGTGGCTCTGAGAAGTTTTTGGGCCCCAAGCTGACCAATGATTAGTTTATGCCTAAACAATTTAGTGTAAGGGACACTTAAGTAATGGGGAAAGAATTATTAATTAAAACAAAATAAAAGCAGGGGCCAGCAGGTGATGTGGTGGTTAAAAGCACTGGATTTCCACATGGCCGACTGCGGTTTCAAATCTCAGACACGGAAGGTTGCTTTTTTTTGTTTTTCCTCTCTCTCTCTCTCTCTGATCAAATTAATAATAACAATAAATGGAATGAAATAAATAAAAGACATTTCACCCGTCAAGGCTGAAGGCCAGGTTGTTGTCTGATAAATATTTTATTGCCAGAGAGCATGTGTGTCTACCAGAAAGAGAGTGAAAAAGCACCCTTGGGGTCAGCAGGTGGCAGAGTGGTTAAGATGCTGGATTCCCATGTGGGAAACCATGGTTCGAGTCTCAGACCTGGTGGCTTGAAACTCACACTGGGTGTGTGTGTGTGCGTGCCCAAAATCTAGAGAGGAAAGTGGAGAAGAAGGGATTGAGGTGTGGTCATACTCTCTGGGTGGTGATTTCTTGCTTTCTGTCTCTCTCTGTCTCTCCAGTGAGCATGTGCACTCTAAGCAAAAATCTCTGAAAAAAAACCCTCTCCCTAACTAGTATGTTGTCATGTCATAATCTTGTCTTCATTTCTCTTCCCATCAGGATTTCAGGCATGCGTACACATATGCCTGATGTGTTTTTCAAGCCACTGGGGCCAGGATTCAAACTGCATTTGGTCATGTGGGATCTTATTCCCTTAACTGCTAAACTATAGGCCAGCCCCCACCTGGTAAGTGATTTTTAGTTCATTCTGTTGCTTACCTAATACTGTGAGCTGTGTCCTCAGGGATTAGGCAGATATGACTATATCAAGACAAATTAGCCCAAGGGGCAAGAATAATTGATTAGAGAGTTTCAGCATACTAGTAGCTGTTTCAATGAAATAGGGAGCTACAATTTTAATTATGTAGGCATCTAATCCTGTCTAAAGTCCAAACTGCACTATTTAAAGGGGAAATTGATAATATTTAAAAATATACCTCTCTCTAGTAATTGGTTGATCCACTAAAAATAGAGAAAAAAATCAGATATAGATGATTTAGATAACACAATTAATATTCGTTTACTGAGAAATATACATGCACATGAACGGAGACGTGTATGTTATCTGTTCACATGTGTGTGTATGTGTGTGTAAACCACAGTCTGCTACTGGAAAATACACATCCTTAATAAAGCACACCTGAACAAATTAAAAATCAATGAACTTAATAGCTAACAAAGCAAGGTTATAAATTTCAAAGTCACTAGCCCAAATACAAACAACCTAGAAATGAATGACGAGAGATAAACTTAGGCCCAGCCAGCGTGACGCAGGGGCAGGACACCACTGCAATGCTGGTGCCAGCTGGGAAGGTCTGAGGGTTGAATCCTGGGTGCAGCTGGGAAGGCTGGGTTAGGACTGCAACATGGGAGACCCCGCCAGGGTGTCTCTGACTACAGGTAAACTTAACAAAACAGAGGGGCTGGCAAGTGATAAGGTGGTTAAGATGCTGGACTTCCATGTGACCGACCCAGGTTCAAATCCCAAACCTAGTGGCTTGCTTTCTATATTCCCGCTTTCTGGTTAAACTGAATAATAATAATAAATAATTCTTTAACAACAAACAAACAAACAAAACAGGGATAAACTTAAACCTCATATACTTGGAAATCATAATTAGAAAAGAACCAATGACTCAAAGAAGAAATCATTATAGAAACAAGAAAATAGTTAATGCCGAATGGTAACAAATACAGGAATATTATATATTAAACTGGGCAGATATAGCTAAAGTAATATCCAAGAGTGAAATTTATAAACTTAAATGTTCATATTGGAAAGGAAGAAAGGCTGTATATCTATCTTTTTTTTTTTTTTTTTGGAGAGGTTTTTGCTATAGGGCGCTTGCACTCGCCAGACAGACAGAGAGAGAGACAGAGAGACAGAAAGCGAGAAATCACCCCCCAGTGGGGATGGCCACACCGTAATCCGTTCTCCTCCATTCTCCTCTAGGGATCTTGGGCATGCACACACACGTGCCCGGCGTGAGTTTAAGCCACCGGGTCCAGGAATCGAACCACGGTTGACTACGTGGGAGTCCAGCAACATAGCCATTATGCTAACTGTTGGTCCCTATCCATCTTTTTTTTTTAAAGAGATTTTTGCTTTAGGACGTGTGCGCTCACCAGAGAGACAGAAAGTGAGAAATCACCCACGAGGGGGAATCACCATGCTACAATCTCTTCTCCTCTATTCTCCTTTTGGGATTTGGGGCATGCATACACATGTGCCCAGCATGAGTCTTAAGCTGTCACATCTGGGACTCGAACCACTGTTGAGTATGTGGGAGTCCAGTGATGAACCAGTATACCATCTGCTGGTCCCTGCTGGTCTCCTCCAGGAAAAAAAAAAAGAAAGAAAAAGAAAAAGAAAAAGCCTAAACAAATAAGATCAGAAAAAAATAAAGTAGGGGAAACAACCCACAAAATGATCAAGAACCTGGGTTGCTTAGAAGGGCAAACATTTAGCAGGACAAATTGAAAAAAAAAAAAAAAGGTCACAAACAATAGAACTAGTGATGAACCAGAGATGAAATGTTAAGGGAATATTATGATCAACCTGATATTACCTAAAAGCGTCCTAGAACAATATAAAGTTTAAAACTGACATAAGAAGTAGTAAACACCTGAAAGGTCCTATAATCTTTTTTTTTTTTTTTGAGAGGATTTTTTGCTATATGGCACATGCACTTGCCAGAAAGATAGAGAGAGACGAGAGACAGAAAGCGAGAAATCACCCCCCAGAGGGGATGGCCACGCCTCAATCCTTTCTCCCCCATTCTCCTCTCAGGATTTTGGGCATGCACGCCCACGCACCTGGCATGAGTTAAGCCCCCAGGTCTGGGACTTGAACCATGGTCGACTACATGAGAATTCAGTGACATAGCCATTCTGCCAACTGCTGGTCCCAGGTTCTATAATTTTTAAAGAATTTGAGTCAGCAGTTAACATTTTTCCCACAAAATAAACACCAATCTCAGATGTTTATATAAGTAGCTTTTTTTTTTTTTGAGAGGATTTTTTTGCTATATGGCACATGCACTTGCCAGAAAGATAGAGAGAGATGAGAGACAGAAAGCGAGAAATCACCCCCCAGAGGGGATGGCCACGCCTCAATCCTTTCTCCCCCATTCTCCTCTCAGGATTTTGGGCATGCACGCCCACGCACCTGGCATGAGTTAAGCCCCCAGGTCTGGGACTTGAACCATGGTCGACTACATGAGAATTCAGTGACATAGCCATTCTGCCAACTGCTGGTCCCAGGTTCTATAATTTTTAAAGAATTTGAGTCAGCAGTTAACATTTTTCCCACAAAATAAACACCAATCTCAGATGTTTATATAAGTAGCTTTTTTTTTTTTTGAGAGGTTTTTGCTATAGGGCGCGTGCACTTGCCAGAGAGACAGAGAGAGACAGAGAGACAGAAAGCGAGAAATCACCCCCCAGGGGGGATGGCCACACTGCAATCCTTCTCCTCCAGTCTCCTCTCGGGATCTTGGGCACGCACGCACATGCGCCCGGCGTGAGTTTTAAGCCACCGGGTCCGGGACGCGAACTGTGGTCAACTACGTGGGAGTCCAGTGACATAGTCATTACACCAACTGCTGTTCCCTATAAGTAGTTTTTACTATATATTTAAGAAGAACAGATAATTCTCCAGATAGGTTTTACAACGCATAGAAAAAGAGAGAATACTCTTTCCTTAACGCGATAAATGTAACCTTGATTCCAAGAGCCAACAAGGGCATTTAGGAAGAAGCAACATCACAGCCCAGTCTTCCCACCACCTAGTGGGGAGAGCCCTCTGACGATATAAAGCATCAGCAATCCAGAGCCAGCAGTGATCAGGCGGTGTTCACTTCTGGCTTGGCTGACTTGACGTCCTAAAATGCATTGCGCAATACATCACGTTAAGAGATTTGAGGAGAAAAATCTTGTGATCACAATAAATTCAGAAAAAGTATTTGTTGGACTCAAGCCCCTTTGCACAGTGGTTAAGGGAGTCAGATTCTGCATGGTTGACCGTGGTTCAAAACCCAGCCCTGGTGACCTGAAAACATGCCAGAAGCATGTGCATGCATGCTCCAAATTCTGACTGGATGGAGAAAAAGAGGAAAGGGGATTGTAGCACGACTACATCTCATCGACGAGGGCTTTCTCTTTCTCTCTCTCTCTTTCTCTCTGACGAGTGCATGCTCATTCTGGGATTACAAAAGGACAGAAAAAGAATTTGGTGAAATTTATCAACCATTCATCATAAAGCCTTATGAAACTGACTTTGCCTACAGCCAACATCTTATTGCTGGAGAATTATGGAAAACAATTCTTTTAAAATTGGAGATGAAGAGACCAGCAGATGGTGTGGTGGACACTGGACTCCCATATGGCCAACTGTGGCTCGAGTCTTGGACCTGGTGGCTTGCTTTCTCTCTCTCTCTCTCTCACTCTGTCCCTCTCTGGTCAAATTAAAATAAATAAATTAATACAGTTAAATAAAATAATTATTTGAAAAAAATTGGGGGTTGAGGGACAACAGATGGCATGGTGGTTAAAGTGCTGGACACTCCCACATGGCCAATTACGGTTCGAGTCCTGGACCTGGTGGCTTCCTTTCTCACTTTCCTCTCTCTCTGTGTCTATCTCGGAGCAAATTAAAATAAATGAATGAATAAATAAAATTAAAATTAAATAATTCTTTAAAAAAAATTGGGGATGAAGCAAGAGGGACTGCTCTTATTGCTAATCAACAGTGCTCTGGAGAATAATCCAGTGTAGTAAGAAAGTAAGGGACACTCTACTTTCCCTCATGGGGGGAATGGCCATACCGCAACCCCTTCTCCATTCTCCTCTCAGGATTTTGGGCACTCATGCACATACGCCCAACATATTTTTTAGGCTGCCAAGTCCAGGACTTGAACCACAAAGTCAGCTACATAGGATCCAGACACTTTAACCACCATGTCACTGACTGGCTCCTGCACTGACTTTTCACCCAAGATCGACTTCTTGCAGAGTGGAAAGGGTAAGTCTCATTAGCATCTCAGACATTTAGAGTCTGTATTGTAGGGATAATCTTGCAGCCTTCAGAAGCCCTGGCTAGCCCAGGTCTTATTTTTCTACTCATTCAGCCATACTGTGTTTTGGGAGTGGATGGGAGTCCATATCACTGACTTGTCCCAGAGGAGTAATACCTCCTCCCCTGGAGGCCATGGCTGCACAAAGCCACCTTGTGACTATATCTAGCTGCCTCATGCTGGAGCAGCCCAGGGAGCAACCCTACTCACAGCCATCTGCACTGGGAGCTGCTCAAGTGGTCTCACCCTTCCACTCCATGTCCTGTGCGTACAGGCAGGCAAGCAATCCCATCCATAGCTGAGTTGCTCCTCTGCATCTTGTGGTAGCAGCGACCCTGCCCTCAGCTAGCCACTACAAATGACTGCCCATTCTCAGCCTCTAGAAACAGCCAGGTGACCCCCTTCCTGCCCAGGCCATACCTAGGAGTTCTAAAGGAACCCCACCCACCAAAGAACATGCTTTGCCTTTAGGAGAGGCAGGTCCCAACTAGCAGGCCAGCCTTACAAGCCCTGTAGCTAGGCCAATGAGGCATTTGCAGGCATCATCAATGCTGATTATAGGTGAAGAAAGCGCACAGGAAATACGTACCACTCCTTCCGGGAACCAAAGACTCTGTGTCACACGCAATTGATTCCCTAGGACCCATTTGCAGGAGAAAGTCTTTCACCAAGGAAGCTATTTCTGTAGAGTTAATACAGGCAACTGTTCCACCAGGTGTTCAAATACCAATGTAGACACAAGAAACATGAAAAGCAAGGTAACATGACACCCCCAAAAGAACATGATTCTCTAGCACAACAGATCCTACAGTGAAGGAAATCCCGAAAATACTTGAAAAGAAATTCAAAATAATAATTATAAGGAAACTCAGCAAGATATTATATAAAAGAATATAGATAAACAATTCAAGTCAGGAAAACAATACGTGACATGAGTGACGAATTTAAGAGACATATTAAGAAAAAGAACCAAGCACCCATCTTGGAGTCAAAGGTTCAGTGAAAGAAATAATATGATTGAGGGGTCAGATGGTGATGCAGCAGTAAAACATAATGCTCTGCAAGGCAATCCCATATAAGGACGTTCCCAGTTCAAGTCCAGATACCTCCCTGACTCTAGTATGCTAGGCACATGATCGCCCATGATCCGGGGCTAGCCAAAGGCTGGGGGTAGATTATGGCATCAATACCCTGTTGGGGGTGCTGACTCCCTATCTCTCTCATGGGAAAAAAAAGCTTAAAAAAATGCAATAGAGAGTTTCAACAACAGACTTGATCAAGCAAAAGAAGGAATTTCAGAATTTGAAGACAAATTTGAACACAGACAGAAAAAAAAAATGACAATGGAACCTATGGGACACTATTTAAGGAATTCCAGAAAGAGAAGAAATAGGAGAAGGCATAGTAAAACTATTTCATAAAATAATGGCTGTAAACTTTGTAAGTCTTGGGAGAGATAAGGACATTTAGATTCAGGAGATGCAGAAATCCCTACCATAACTTCAACCCAAAAAGTCTCTCTGGGGAATATTATAGGCTAACTGCCAAAAAAACAAAGACAAATATATATATATATAAAGAGAGAGAGAGAGATAGAGAGATTTGCTATAGGGTATATGTGCTTGAGGAGAGACAGAGGCAGAAAACAAGAAAATGCACCCACAGAGGGGATGGCCATGCCCAATCCCTTTTCCTTCATTCTCTTGGGATTTTGGGCATACATGCACATGCGCCTGGCATGAGTTTTAAGCCACTGAATCTGGGATTTGAACTGCAGTTGACTACATGGGAGTCCAGAGACATAACCATTACACCATCTTCTGGTCTCAAAGATGAAGAATTCTAAAAACATGAAAAGCACCAATGGATTTCTCAGCAGAGACCTTAGAGATCAGAGAGAATGGGATGATACATGCAAATTTCTGAAAGTAAAAAGCTGCCAGACAAGAATGCTTAACTAGAAGGATAATTAAAGTCTTTCCCAGACACAGGGCCAGCAGGTGGTATAGTGGTTAAGAGTGCTGGACTCCCACATGGCTGACCACAGTTAGAGTCCCTGACCTGGTGGATTGCTCTCTTGCTTTCTCTCTTTCTCTTTCACTCTGTCTCTCTCTGGTCAAATTAAAATAAATAAATAAATAGTTAAATAAAATAATTCTTTAAAAACAATCTTGAGGGCCAGCAGGTGGCATGGTGGCTAAGATGCTGGACACTCCCACATGGCTGACCATGGTTTGAGTCCTGAACCTGCTGGCTTGCTTTCTCACTTTCCCTCTCTTTCTCTCTGTGTCTCTCTTTGGTCAAATTAAAATAAATACACGAATAAATAAAAACAATTAAATAAATTAAACAATAATAAAAAAAAAAGTCTTTCCCAGACAAGCAAAAACAGAAGACATTTATCTCCACAAGTCCAGTTTTACAAGAACACTTAAGGGAGTTCTAGTTCTGGAAGTGAAGGATGAGAACTACTATCATGAAAATGCACGAGATCAGAAAACTCACTGGTAACTCAGATACACAGATGAAAAAGAGAAAGATAATAAAAAGAAAGGGGGGGCCGGCAGGTGATGTGATGGTTAAAGGTGCCAGACTCCCACATGGCTGACCATGGTTTGAGTCCTGGACCTGGCGACTTGCTTTCTTGCTTTCTCTCTCTCTCTCTCCGATCGAATTGGAAAATAATAATGATAAAGGTAAATAAAATAATTCAAAAAAAAAAGAAAAAAAAAAAAGAAATTCCACTTTGACACTACAGAAAACCACAAATCCTCAAAGATAGACTATAAGAGAGAAAAAAAGCAACAAAGGAAATACAAAACAGCCAGAAGATAATTAACAAAATGACAGGAGTAAGTTCATATCTAACAACAATAACCTTGAATGTAAATAGGTTAATCTCTCAAATTAAAACAAATATAGTATGGCTGAATGAATAGGAATGTAAGACCTAGGCCAACCAGTGGTGTATTGTTTAGGTGGTGAGATCCCCAAGGGCAACTGTACAGTGCAGGACTCAGATTTTTGGGCGACTTGAAAACATGCCGGGTGCCTGTGTGTGCATGCCTAAAATCACTATAAGAGAAGGGTTGTGGCGTGGCGTGATCCCGAGGGGTGCTTTTTCATCCCTCACCCCTGCCTCCAGTGAGCACACTTGCTCTCTAGCAAATTAAAAGCAAACAAACAAAGCAACAAACCAATGAAAAGCAAGACTCACTTCCAAGTTGCCTATAAGAAACTCACTTTACTGGTAAAGACACGCTTAGACTGAATGAGAAGGAATAGAAAAAGATTCCATGCAAATGGAAATTAAAAGTGAGCAGTCTACTTCAGATAAAGTAGACTAAGACCAAAACTGTTCCAAGAGACAAAGATATGATAAAGAGATAAATTCAGCAAGAGGATATAATGTTGGTAAGTATGGATTCAGCCAACACTGGAACACCCAAATCCATAAAGCAAGCGTTACATCTGGAGGGAGAGCTTGACTCCAGCACAGTGATAGCTGAGGACTTCAACACGCCACTCTCAGTACTGGGCAGATCATATTGGCAAAAAATCAACCAAAAAACGTCAACCGATTATCAGAGGATGCGTGTAATAGCCAAGAGAGATCCAGAGAAGGAGAGAGGAAAAAGAGACAAAGCACCTGTCCCGTGAGATGTAGCCATACTGCAATCCCTTCTCCGTTTCTCCACCCCACTGGGACTTTGAGCACGCACACACAGATGCCTGACATGTTTTTCAGGCCACTGGGGCTGGGCTTCAAATGCTCATCTGGCCATGTAGGATCTGGCTCCCTTCCCCACGAGGCTGCGGGGCTGCCCGTTTTATTGCTTACTAAAAAAGCCAACTGACTGAACAAGTTTCAGTTTCTCTAATAATTAAAAACACTGCAAATCAAAATGTGTTGTTTTTACCTAATAAACTGGTGACAGTTAAATACTGATGAGCATTTGGAGGAGTGTGAGAAAGTACATATAGTTGGTGGGAAAGTAAAATGTACGTGGTGGTTAATTTGGCAGTAAGTTTGGAACATTTTTTTTTTGGAGAGGTTTTTGCTATAGGGCACGTGCACTCCCCAGACAGAGAGAGACAGAGAGAAAGTGAGAAATCACCCCCCAGGGGGGATGGCCATGCCACAATCCCTTCTCCTCTATTCTCCTCTTGGGATCTTGGGCACGCACGCACACGCGCCTGGCGTGAGTTTTTAACTCACCGGGTCCAGGACGTGAACTGCGGTCGACTACGTGGGAGTCCAGCGGCATAGCCATTACACTAACTGCTGGTCCTCATTTGGAACCTTCTAAAAACTACTTGCACTTTGATGTTGTGGGTCTTCTTATAAGAATTTATTATCATGGGGCCAGCAGGTGACATGGTGGTTAAGGAGCTGGACTCCCACACAGCCAACTGTGGTTCAAGTCCCAGACCTGGCAGAGTGCTTTCTCCCTTTCCCCCTGTCTCTCTCTCTCTCTGTCTTGCTCTGGTGGGCACATATGCCCTATAGCAAATTAAAATAAATAAATAAACAAACAATAAAATAAAATAAATAATTAAAAATTTATTATCACAAAACTGTCACAGATGTGTGTAAAAATTTGCACTGGACACAATCCTTTATATAATTGCATAAAAGTATGTGCTTGATGATGATGGCTTGGTTGAATAGCTGTGGTGCCTCTATACATATAATGGAATAATACAGAAGTATTACAATGTTGTAAGAAAGATGATAAAATAAACCAGGTTTGATATATTATTTAGAAAATATCTAGTTAAAATCAAAGTGTAAAATAATTCCATGATTGAAAAAGTAAGTATATGTAGTTATAGAAAAAGAGTAAAGACCAACAGTTAGCGTAATGGCTATGTCGTTGGACTCCCATGTAGTTGACCGCGGGTCGAGTCCCGGACCTGGTGGCTTAAACTCACACTGGGCATGTGTGCATGCGTGCCCAAGATTCCGAGAGGAGAATGGAAGAGAAGGGATTGCAGCATGGCCATCCCCCCTGGGAGGTGATTTCTTGTTTTCTGTCTCTCTGTCTCTCTCTGTCTTTCTGGTGAACACTTGTGCCCTATAGCAAAAACCTCTAAAAAAAAAAGTCTAAAAAAAAAATAAGAGTATAAAAAAATATACACAGTCCCTGGGTCCGTGGTAGGCACTAAATAAATGAATAAGTGAATGAGTGATATACACCAAAATGGTAACAACAGTTATAATTTGTACTAAGTTAGAAAAGAAAATAATTTTCTTCCTTTCTCTATATTCATGTGTCCTAAAATTTTATATTCTGTTCCTGTAGAATGATAAAAGATTCAAATAATTAAAATGAAAATTTAAGGCTGATATTGATAAAGAACTATCTCTCTATTTATTTATTTATTCTTAGATTTTTCTTATAGAGTGCATACATTCACCAGAGAGATAGAGAGAGACAGAGAGACAGAAAGCAAGAAATCACCCCCCAGGGGGGATGGCCATACCGCAATCCCTTCTCCTCCATTCTCCTCTCAGGATCTTGGGTACGCACATGTATGCACCAGGTTTAAGTTTAAGCCTCCAGTCTGGGACTGAAACCACAGTTGACTACGCAGGAGTCCAATAATGTTAACTATTACGTCATCTACTGGTCCCTCTCTTTTTATTTTTTAGGAGACAAAGTCTTTCTATGTTGCCTAGGCTAGCCTTGAACCTACAGTCCTCCCACCTCACAGCCTCCCAAATATCTGGGCTTACAGGCATGCACCACTGTGACTGGTATAGGACTGTTTTGTTTTGTGTCACGACTAGTACAACGTGATCCCTAGGAGCTTATTGAATGTCTTTGAAGTTGAGGTTGATATTAAGATCTGTTTTCTTCCCAATCTTCTTAAATTCTCACTATTCAGTATCTTGCAGGTTGGAAACCTTTTAAAAGAACCATTATGTGTTTGTACCCAGATCCTGAAAGTGCCCACTTGAAGGTTATTTTTTGTCTGCAGTATGAACGGCTGGCCCACTTGCACTTGTTCTTGCAGGGTCTGCCAGCCTACATCTGCAGAGAGGTGGGAGTCATGGGGGCAGAACTCCAGCCCTGGATTTCCACCCAGAGCCTAATGGCTGATTAGCCTTGGATGGATGGTTTCAACATAAGGCTCTGAAGGCCATGGGTCTCAATTAGCAACTGTGTTCTTCCTAAAATTGGTTAGGAAACTTTGTCAAAACTTTTAAAAGCTCCCTAATCTGGATAGGATATCCTTAAAACAACCTGGGTATGTCTTTCTGGGTCTGATTTCTATGAATGTGGTTAGTGTTTTCCAAAAGGCAAGACCTGAAGAAACATTTGATTCTCGTTAAGAATCATCCTAGGGAACCAGCAGTTAGCGTAATGCCTATGTCGCTGGACTCCCACGTAGTCGACCGTGGTTCGTGTCCCGGACCCGGTGGCTTAAAACTCACGCCGGGCGTGTGTGCGTCCATGCCCAAGATCCCGAGAGGAAAATGGAGGAGAAGGGATTGTGGCGTGACCATCCCCCCTGGGGGGTGATTTCTCGCTTTCTGTCTCTATGTCTCTCTCTGTCTGTCTGGCGAGCGCATA
>NW_006159427.1:6931526-6940404 GCF_000334495.1 Tupaia belangeri chinensis
AGTCTCCCGCAAAGAAAAAACTCCCCAAAAAAAAAAAAAAAAAAAGAATCATCCTATTAGGGGACCAGCAGTTGGCATAATGGCTATGTCGCTGGACTCCCATGTAGTTGACTGTGGTTCGAGTCCCAGACCCAGTGGCTTAAACTCATGCTGGGTGCATGTGAGTGCATGTCCAAGATCCCAAGAGGAGAATGGAGGAGAAGAGATTGCGGTGTGGCCAACCCCCAACCTTGGGGGGTGATTCACGCTTTCTGTCTCTCTGTCTCTCTAGTGTGTACATGCACCCTATAGCAAAAACGTCCCCCCCCCAAAAAAAAACCCCTAAAGAATCATGCTATTAGAGACATTCCTGTGTTATTGAAGTGTGTCTTCAAGTATGACCCAGGAAATTTAGTAAATCATTCCGGATCTCAAGGGCAGTCCTTTTCCTACCATGTCCTTTACACACCCTTGGGTGCTGCCTTCCTTCTGGAATTTTTGTGGGTTTGAGACAGAACCAAGTATTTCTACTCCACCCACAGGTTTTATGCTCATTAGTTCTATTATAATTTGAGTCTTCCAGCAATTTACTTAGGAAGAGAAGAAGGAAAAGACAGAGGCTTCGTGATACTCAAGATTATGGGTTGTCTTGAGTGATAGGAAGTTAGGAATCTGGAAGGGCATTGTTGGTGCATGGTTTGCTAAATTAGGCTGAAGTTTGGAGGACTATCAAAAGCTTCTGTCTTGAAAGGATTGCACTTGTATAAAAATATCTCAGAAAATTTGACTTTCCTTTGATGCTTTTAATATATCCTCCCTGGCTCTGAGAACAAATCCCTAAACTGGAAGCCAAACTCAAGTGAATCCTTGGAGTCCAGTGATAAATTTGAATGGATGCCCAACAGCCCCCTTTGGGGAGATCTAGGAGTTTTCTGTTATTTGTGTAGGTATGGAATTATTGTGAATATTAAGGAAAGAGAACTGCTGCAGAGAGCCTGGGGTAGAACGTGAGCCGGAAAATACATTTGTCTCACAGGGAATATGAAAAATACCAGCCCTTCAAAAAAACAAAAACACCAACACCAACGCCTGAGTGTGCCGAGACAACTTGCCTTGATGAATGTCAGGGAGGTGAACCTGGGGGTCTCACAGGATCCTGGTGACCCATGATAAGAATTTCCAGGATGAAAACTGTGTAGGTGTGGGGAGGCGAGAGCTCACCTCTAGGCTTTGCTTAAAGAACCTGATGTTTGACAGTTTATCTGAGCCTGCGTACAGAGTGCTAAAGTGTGTTTCCTGCCGCGTGGTCTCAGATCTGCAGCTCCATGGGGAATGTAATGAAAGCCAGTCCGTTTTCATTGAGCTAGTGCATGGGGCCTGCTGGAGGACCTGCTGGAGAAGCAATGGGAGCGAGAAGCCTGTGCAGAGTGGAAATCCATGGCTGATGCTCTTCAGACACCAAATGATGACGCAGAGCTGCTGACCCCAGAGCGCAGGGGTTACGCGCTGTGCATTGGGTGCCGGCACAGTTTGAATCCCAGCCCTGGCGGCTTGAAATACCCACCAGACACATGTGTACGCATGCCCTAGAGCTTGATGAGGTGGAGAAATTAGGAAAGGCGATGTCATAACCAAGCCCACAGCTCTGATTTTGAACCTGGTGGCTTCAGAAACATGTCTGCTGTATGTGCATGCCGCCAAAGGATGCCATGACTATACCTCACTGGGATGCCTTTGTCTCTCTCTGACAAGTGCACACACCCTGTGACAATTAAGAAAAATAAGAAGCAGCGCTTTGGAATCAACAAATGGATATCTCTATTCACAGGGGGTATGTATAGCAAGCAGCCATCAATTGAATGTCCACATTCTTTTTCCTTTTTGATTTTTAAAAAAGAATTGTTTATTTAATTATATTTATTTAGTATTATTTTTTTATTTAAGAGAGACATGTGTCTAGGGCATGTGTGCACACCAGAGAGACAGAAAGTGAGAAATCACCCCCCAGAGGGGATGGTTACTCCGCAATCCCTTCTCCTCCATTCTCCTCTTGGGATTTTGGGGATGCACACACATGGCCTGATGTGAGTTTTAAGCCACCAGGTCTGAGCCTTGAACTGTGGTCGACTATGTGGGAGTCCAGAGATGTAACCATTACACCATCTGCTGGTCCCATTATTATTATGTTAGAATTTGCTATAGAGCATGTGCACTCACGAGAAAGAGACACAGAGAGAGGAAAAGTGAGAACTCAAGCCTGTGGCCTGGGACTTGAACCTCAGTTGGCCATGTGCGAGTCCAGTGCCCTAACTACCATACCACTTGCTGGCCCATCTTTTAAAAATTTTGCCAGAGGGTGTGTGTACTTGCCAAAGGGAGGAGACAGACAGAGAGAGGGAGAGGAAGCACCCCTCCTCAGGGGGTGGCCATGCTGCAATTTCTTCTCTTTGACCTCTCCCCCTTTCAAGACTTTGGGCACACACATACATGCACGTGGAGCGTTTCCCAAGTTGCCCCTTCCCGGATTTGAACTGTGGGGTTGGCCATGCAGAATCTGGCAGCTTTAATCACCAAGCCATGGAGCTGGCCAAGACCACTTCCTTTTTTCTAAACCTGGGGCCTCGTTTTACCTCTAGCGGCCGTTAGCGGCCCATCTGAAAGGTAAGAGTCCGCGTTTTGCCTGTGGGCACGTATGTGTAGCCACATCTGGCTTTGCTTTGCCGTGTTGTTAACTCCCCTTTCTCTGCTACGTTTGTTTTCTTTTTATTACATTTCCCGTCTGGATCCTTGTGTCTGCATTTCTAATGTCAACAACTGCTTTTATCACAGATAATAACTTCCTTTTACAAAAACGCTGTATCATCCTACATGCATTTCGAATTACACTTTACGAACAAACGCTGAGATGCGGTATTTGGCATCAGGCACGACGGAGCGTGCTTACAGTCATCTACATCTCGGTTGTGAGAGCCAGGAACAAAGTCGGTGGCAGTTGCCTTAATCATCTATTTCTCGAGTGCTGTTACTTCTCACCAGGACTTAATTGAGTTCACATTGGGGTGTTTATGAAGCAGATTATGCGGTATGCCCAAACATGCTGTAAAAACGATGATCAGAACACCAGCAATTCTGTAATGCTCCAGCATTTTCCCAACCAAGACCATTACATGTTCCAGAATTGGTTGGTTGTCACCAGACAGGCCGGAATAAAATGATGAGAGGTGGCTGAGGACATCCTGCAGTCACCCTGGCGTGTGACTAAGCAAGTGCCAAGGTTCCTATTGTGTTGACTGACTTGTTGTTCTCTCATGGCAAGTAGGGATGATGAGGATGGTTCCAAGTTCAGGTCCTGGTTCTGCTGCTCACTCGATGAACGTTGTTCGAGTCTGGTCCCTGTTGAACATGTTAATGATACCACGGACAATTAGACAACTGTTTATTAAAAGAAAATGATAATTTCTTGTCCTGTCACTGAAGGTGATATTGTATATTTAATTTAGTAAATAATTCTTTTTATTTCAATTGCCAGAGGGTAAGCGCACTCACCAGAGAGAGACAGAGACAGAGATAGGGAGGGAGAAAGCACCCCCAATGGGGTGTGGTCACGGTGTAGTCCCTGTTTCCATTTTTCATCCTGTTGGGATTTTGAGCATTCACACATCACACACGCACCCTGCATCTTTTTCAAACCCCCAGGGCTGGGATGAGGGACCTGGCTCCCTTAAACACTGGGCTTTGAGGTCACCCTTAGGCAATTCATTATAGCCACGTGACTGCCTGAATCCACAATGAAAACTAAACAAGCCATAGATACTTATTTATTTAGTGTTTGTTGTGAGAGCCAGGAACAAAGTCGGTGGCAGTTGCCTTAATCATCTATTTCTCGAGTGCTGTTACTTCTCACCAGGACTTAATTGAGTTCACATTGGGGTGTTTATGAAGCAGATTATGCGGTATGCCCAAACATGCTGTAAAAACGATGATCAGAACACCAGCAATTCTGTAATGCTCCAGCATTTTCCCAACCAAGACCGTTACATGTTCCAGAATTGGTTGGTTGTCACCAGACAGGCCGGAATAAAATGATGAGAGGTGGCTGAGGACATCCTGCAGTCACCCTGGCGTGTGACTAAGCAAGTGCCAAGGTTCCTATTGTGTTGACTGACTTGTTGTTCTCTCATGGCAAGTAGGGATGATGAGGATGGTTCCAAGTTCAGGTCCTGGTTCTGCTGCTCACTCGATGAACGTTGTTCGAGTCTGGTCCCTGTTGAACATGTTAATGATACCACGGACAATTAGACAACTGTTTATTAAAAGAAAATGATAATTTCTTGTCCTGTCACTGAAGGTGATATTGTATATTTAATTTAGTAAATAATTCTTTTTATTTCAATTGCCAGAGGGTAAGCGCACTCACCAGAGAGAGACAGAGACAGAGATAGGGAGGGAGAAAGCACCCCCAATGGGGTGTGGTCACGGTGTAGTCCCTGTTTCCATTTTTCATCCTGTTGGGATTTTGAGCATTCACACATCACACACGCACCCTGCATCTTTTTCAAACCCCCAGGGCTGGGATGAGGGACCTGGCTCCCTTAAACACTGGGCTTTGAGGTCACCCTTAGGCAATTCATTATAGCCACGTGACTGCCTGAATCCACAATGAAAACTAAACAAGCCATAGATACTTATTTATTTAGGTTTTGCCGTAGAGTGTGTGTACTCGCTGGAGAGAGACAGTGAACGGGAAAGTGAGAAATTGCCCCCCCTCCCCGCCCTGGGTGGATGGCCACGTTGTAATCCCTTCTCCTCTTCTCCTCCTGGGATTTTTGACATACACACATGTGGGTCCAGTGCGATTTTCTTTTTTCTTTCTTTTCTTTCTTTCTTTCTTTCTTTCTTTCTTTCTTTCTTTCTTTCTTTCTTTCTTTCTTTCTTTCTTTCTTTCTTTTTCTTCTTCTTCTTTTTTTTTAGAGAGTTTTGCTATAGGGGATGTACATTGGCCAAGAGACAGAGAGAGACAGAGAGACAGAAAGCAAGAAAGCACTCTCTACAGTGATTAGCCATGCTGCAGTCCCGTACTCCTCTTGGGATGCTGGGCACGCATGTACATGTGCCTGGCTTCAGTTTCAAGCTGCCAGGTCTGGGACTCAAACTGCTGTCGGCCATGTGGAAGTCCAGTGCTTTAACCACCAAACCACCTGATGGCCCCACCCATAGAGAGTTAAAATTGACTTGGTCCAGCCATGATGGCACAGTGGTGGTGCAACACTATGGGATACTGGAAGTCATACAAAGGACTGCATTTTTTAAATAAATAGTTATTTAATTTTATTTATTATTTTAAAATTTGCTATAGGGAACATGTGCTCACCAGAGAGACACAGAATGAGAAGCAGAGAAAGTGAGAAAGTAAGTTTCCAGGTCTGGGACTTGAATCATGGTCGGCCATGTATGAGTCCAGCCCTTCAACCACCACGCCACCTGCTGGCCTCACAAAGGACTGTGTTAAGGTGTGGTCCTACAGGAGACAATCACAAAAGAAAAGCACAGAAGCCATGGCAGTATGGAAGCAGAGCTGGCAGATCTGGTTAGTATAATACTGGTTCAAGTGTGGGCTTCTGTTTTCAGTGGTTTATTTTTCTTTTTAAAAAAATGATAGTGTGTGCTCTTTACCATGGGTGAGCAAGAGGGAGAGAAAGCACTGCCGGCGGGGTCTCCTTATGCCATGGTCTCCCTTCCCCAGCCCTCCAGCTCCTCAGGACAGGGGTGCCCGTGCACATCTAGTGCGTATTTCAAACATACCCAGGGATCTGAGCCCCAGTCGACCACGTGGCTCCCACCATTGTAGGGCCCTTGTGTTACTCCTGTGCCCAGGGTCTGAGCTGCATGGGTTTCTTGGTAGCGTGCAATTCATGGAAAAAATATGTGGGTGCACTTCACAGATGGACCTGGCCTCAAGTATATGGGTCCTATTTAAGATTCAATAGCATAATGGCTATGTCACTAGACTCCCATGTAGTCGACCGCGGTTCGCGTCCCAGACCCGATGGCTTAAAACTCATGCCAGGCACTTGTGCGTGTGTGCCCAAGATCCTAGAGGAGAATGGAGAAGGGATTGTGGTGTGGCCATCACCCCTGGGGGGTGATTTCTTGCTTTCTGTCTCTCTGTCTCTCTCTGTCTAGTGAGCGCACGAGCCTTATAGCAAAAAACCTCTCCCAAAAAAATAAAAATAAAAAAAGATTCAATGTAGCAAGGTGGCAGGTGGTGGGGTGGCTAAGGCGCTGCGCTCCCTCAGGGCCAACTGTAGTCTGAATCCTAGACCTGAAAGTTTGCTTTCTTACTTTCTCTTTATCTCTCTTTCTCTGGTGAATCCACATGCCCTGTAGAAAAAAAAAAAATAACAAATTTTAAAAGAAAGATTCAGTGTAGCTTGGAAGGGTAGTGTTATGGAAATGAAAGCTTAAATTTCAATGGCTGGGGGCCAGCAGGTGGTGTGGTGGTTAAAGACACTAGACTCCCACATGGAAGACTGTGGTTTGAGTCCCGGATCTGGCAGCTTGCTTTCTCATTTTCTCTCCTCTCTCTCCGTCCCTCTCTGGTCAAATTAAAACAAACAAATGAATAAGTAGATAAATAAATAAAGTTAAATAGAAAAATAATTCTAAATTAAAATAAAAACAATTCCAATGGCTGGGACCAGGAGGTGATGTGTAGTGGTTGGGATTGGACTCCCACATGGCCAACCACAGTTGGAGGCTTTAAACTCATGCCGTGTGTGTGTGTATGTGTGTGTGTGTGTGGGTGGGTGTGTGTGTGTGGGTGTGTGTGCGTGCATACCTAAAATCCGAGAGGAGAATGGGAGAGAAGGGACTGTGGCGTGGCCATCCTCCTTGAGGGTGATTTCTCACTTTTTCTCTCTGTGTTTCTCTCTGTCTCTCTGATGAGAACATGCACCCTAAAGCAAAAATCTCTCCTGAAAAAAAACAAACTCAATGGCTGGAGCCTGCAGGCTCTGTCGTGGTTAAGGCTCTGAACTCCCACATGGCCAATCATGGTCCTGGAACTGGTGGTTTGAAATACTGTGTGCATTGTGTGGGTGCCCTAAATCCAAGGAGCAGAATGGAGGAGAAGGCATTGCTGCATCGCCATCTTCCTGGGTGGTAATTTCTCACTTTCCCTCTCACTGTCTCTGTCTCTCCAGTGAGCGTGTGCACCATATGGCAAAAACATTAAAACATTTTTTTTTTCAGTGGCTATCAGGCTATTTCTCACACTCATCTGAGTGGGATCAGTACTTGATTTTGAAGTTTCATAAGTAAAACCCTGTTGCATCACTCAAGGATACACTTTTACCTGTCTACCCTGCATCTTGGAGCTACTCAGAACACAATTGCTGGCATCTCAATTTCTCTTGTTGATTGTTCTGGGTTACCGGGGCAGTCTGGTGACTCTGCAAGGCAATTGCTCTGTGTCTACTTTATCTCTATGCTCCTAAAGAAATAAAGACTTGGAACAGTCACAGTATAGGGGTGGATGTCCTCGGGCAGAGCTTAATCTCCAAAGAGGAAACGTCTTTGTTCCCTTCTATGGCATATGTGAGGCACATTCTTAACTCTGCCTAGGTTCTATCCTTTTCTACAAACTACCCTTGTTGCGGAACAAACAACCTCTATCGAACACTTGTTCCACAGAGAGCTCTGAGTTGGATGTTGTAAGGAGATAAAATATGTAGTCCCTGCCTCTAAGCTACGTACTATCTAGTGGGAAAGACAGAATGCACACGTGTGAAAACACATAGATGTGTACACAGCAGAAAGCCCACGCGTACACTCATTTGCATATGTAAATGCTATCGGATGCCTGGCTGGAAGCTTTAAGGTGGTCAGGAGGGTCATGGTGGGGGTTGGGTTGATGGAAGCATGTAAACCATGTAGCATGTGGATTCACACTGATACTGTCAGGGGAGGTTGAATGAAGCCCAGAAGTGCAGGTATTGACCCTGGAATAAATCAGTTTCATGCCGATGACTGGAGTTACCCTTTGAACTTTTCTTGATATCCCAGAAGCTCCAAGTGACGTCAGTAGAGAAAGTGCCCGGAGTGTCCAGTTTCTGAGGGGCTGGTTGCTGTGGTGCTTGTGAGATCTCACACTGGACTCAATCTGTCCACCCTAGGAATCTCTTCACCTACTAGAGGGGAACCATAGGGAGCCTCAAGTCTTGAGTAGCTTTAAGATGACATAAGAATTTTCAAAAAGAGGATGAAATATTGAACGATCGGCTTAGCTTAGCCTCATGTTGTGGTCTAGGCTTGGAAGCAAATAGTCTTGGGAAGATGGAGTGAGAGACAGAGGCACCGGTGCTGGTGGCCAGAAGGCCAGGGCTGGCAGGGTGCCGGTCTCACTCCACGCTGGGTTGTGATGTTCATTTCTCAGGGTGTCAGTGGACATTTCCCTAAGTTGCATGTTTGAGAGTATGTTAACACTATTAAATATTACTTTAAACATGTATATATTTTAACATCTTTTTATTCATTTGTTGTGATTTTCAAGCCACTGGATCTGGGACACAAACCCCTGTCGGCCATGTGGGAATGTAGCATTTTTAACACCCCACTATCTGCTGGTCCCTTCAACATTACTTTTATGTCCTTACAAGGAAGTATAAGGAATTCAAACTGGTGAGATCAATGCAAACTCGTGGGGTGTTTTAAATAGGTTGCCCTGAAAGAAATGACAAGCCATGTGGGGTCACAAAACACGCCAATGCTAAGGTGAGTTTTGGGGTCCCAGAGAGGCTGATGAGGTAGGTCCTTGGTTACAGCAGGTACGCGGTGGGGCGGTGCGAGACTAGACTTAGCACCAGGTGCCTCTGTTGTCTCTCCATCACATCAACGTCTG
>NW_006159427.1:6940435-6946140 GCF_000334495.1 Tupaia belangeri chinensis
CAAATTCCTCCTCGTCTCAGCCTTCTTATCTACCCAGCTCCTGGCATTCTAGCAAGATTCAAAATAGGTGACGTGCGGTTCGGTAAATATCTGTTGAAACTGGATGCATCAGGTAGGTTGGGCATTGCTGGTGTTACGATGATGAACAACGGTTGAATCACTTACGAGCTAAAGTTGCACAGGGAGGTGGACACTTGACAAAGGATTGCAATCGCAATTTAAGGGCATATGAGAAAACTTGTGGGACACCATCTGGAGGCCTGCAGGAGACAGCCTCTCTTAAGACACTGTACACAACCAGATATGAAATACTGCTAATGCAGGGAGCTGACAATATGTGCTGGATTTTATCATAGTATCTTATAATAATAGAAATAATTCTCAACATCAGGGAGGAGACAGAAAATTTGCAGCTGAAATAATGTCTGTTTTCTGATAGTTATGTATGAGGACTCTATGGGTAACCCTGTGTTCTGCTATTTCAGGTCAAAATTGGACACTAGCTATGTTTAACCCATAAACTACCCTTAATAGGATCTGGGGGCTCTGTCTTTTTTTTCCTTTTTTTTCTTTTTGGAGAGGTTTTTGCTATAGGGTGCGTGCGCTCGCCAGACAGAGACAGAGAGCCAGAAAGTGAGAAATCACCCCCCAGGGGGGATGGCCACGCTGCAATCCCTTTTCCTCCATTCTCCTCTTGGGATCTTGGGCACACACACACATGCGCCCGGCATGAGTTTTAAGCCACTGGGTCTGGGACGTGAACCGTGGTCAACTACGTGGGAGTCCAGTGACATAGCCATTATGCTAACTGCTGGTCCCTCTGTCTTTTTTAAATATTGCAGATCATTCAAATTTTACACAACGTGCTTTGTAGTTGGGTCTAGTGTTAAAACCAAGAAGAATATAGAAGACACTTCTTAAAGTAGAAAATCTGAAACAAGACCCGAGTGATAGAAAGGAACCAACATTTGTATTGTCATGTACACACACTCCTTGCTGGCTTGTCTACTTCTGAGTGAAACAGTGTCACATGATTTTACCTGGGTCCCTTGCCAGCCATTCAACAAGAAGGTTTATTAATTTAGAAAACAGGAAATTAACTGTGGGGGTGTCAATTCCTCTTGCTTTCGATTTTACCAGGGGCTCAGGTAAGAGCATGCCGTATGACAGATTCAAGGACTGAACCATTAGTGAACAGTTGGCATTCTGTTCCAGAAGCTGTGCTGTTAGAACCAATTGACAAGGGCTATTCCAGGAACAGCAGTAAGGACTGGGGCAAGTGTCTCTCATCCCGCGTAGGAATAGTAAGCTTTTTTGAGGGGACCGACAGGTGCTGTTGGACTTCCACATGGCTGACCATGGTTCAAGTTCCAGACCTGGCAGCTTGCTTTCTCACTTTCCTTTCTCTGTTGAGCACTCATGCCTTATAGAAAATTTAAAAAATAATAATAACATAATAAATTTAAATGACTATTTCTTTTTCAAAAAAAGTTTTTTGAATGTCTAGTGAGAAGCGAAGGTGCTGTTGCTGGCAGAGGGCAATGATAATAATAAGACATACGTGGAATTTTCTTGTACTTGTGCTCCCCTGCTGGGCTGGGGCATGGCTTAAATTTGTTCTCCTGCACTAATGAAGAAATGTACCAGGAAGGCCAAGTGGTGAAGAGCAGAGAAAATAAAGGCAGAGCCATGAAGTTGCGTTTCCTCTGATCTCTCTCAAAGCTGCTGTCGTCTCATCAGCCCCATCTAATTACAGAGGCAGAAACCGAGCCACTGCCAAGATAAACAGTACTGGGCACAAACAAGGCCTCTCGATAAGGGCTGCGTTTATCTGCAAGAAGAGCTGCTCAGAGAAATGTTGGATGACTTATTGCCGGAACAGAGACCTTTGCAAACCACGTCCACTAAATCTGGGGCCTGCTTATCAGCGAGTCTGCAAGACCTTGTCTCTGTAAATGTTTTTACTGGTGCACGTTCTGTTTCTCATCCTGAACGGATTGGAGAACTGGTCTCTCGCAGCCTAGAATCAAAGTATCTCGTCTGCCAGGCTTAGCTGGAGTGGCCCTGCTCATGTAGTGGAATGCTGTGACCACACGTTGCTGTGTAAAGCTTCCTCTCCAATCCCGTAGATGGGGGTACCTTTTAATTATTTTAAAATTATTTTATTTTACTTTATTTTTAGTTTTTGCTATAGGGTGCATGAGACCATGGGAGAGAGTCAGAAAGAGAGAGAAAGGGAGAAATCAGCCCCTGGGGACGGCCATTCTGCAACCCCCTCTTCTACATTTTCCTTTTGGAATTTTGGGCACACACACACACAAGCACACACACAGCACACACACACACACTCCCCACACACACTTGCGTGTTTTTCAAAGCCATCAGGTCTGGAGCTTGAACTAGACACTCAGCCATGTGGAGTCCAACTGCCATAACCACTACACCATCTGGCTGGCCTTTTCTTTTTGACATATAGTACTTTTCTGTGGGGTGCTGTGTGATTTTTCAGTACAAGAATGCAATGTGTATTGGTCAAATAAGAACAGTTAGCATATCCATCATCTCTGTCATTTATTTGTCATTACTCGACATTGGAAACATTTAAAATCCTCTTCAATAGGAAGTTTTGACTTGGGGACCAGCAGTTGGCATAATGGCTGTGTCACTGGACTCCTACGTAGTAGACCATGGTTGTTGGTCCCAGGAGATTTCTTTTCTAATGATGTGGGAAATACCATCTTCTAGGATTGTCAGAGAGACAGAGAGACAAGACAGAAAGTGAAAAATCACCCCCCAAGGAGAATGGCCACACCACAATGCCATCTCCTCCATTCTCCTTTCAGGATCTTAGGCCATGCATGCACATGTGCCTGGCGTGTTTTAAGCTGCCAGGTCCGGGACTCAAACTGTGGTCAACTAAGTGGGAGTCCAGCGACATAACCATTATGCCATCTGTTGGTTCCTTAAAAATACATTCTTTTTTGGTTTGTTTATTTGTTAAAGAATTAGTTTAGGGACCAGCAGTTAGCATAATGGCTATGTCGCTGGACTCCCATGTAGTCAACTGCAATTCAAGTCTCAGAACTGGTGGCTTAAACTCATGCCGGGCGCGTGTGCGTGCGTGTCCAAGATCCCGAGAGGAGAATGGAGGAGAAAGGATTGTGGCATGGCCACACTCCTGGGGAGTAATTTCTTGCTTTCTATCAAAGTGAGAAAGCAAGCTGCCGGGTCTGAGACTCAAACCACAATTGGCCATGTGGGAATCCATTGCTTTTATGTACCATGCTATCTGATGGCTCTTTTAAATAAATTCTTACAAACCTATTGGGAAATAATTTTTATCCCATAAAATGAGTTTTTATTTTTTTAAGTTTTGGCTCTAGAATATGTGTACTTGCCAAAGAGAGACAGAGACAGAGAGCGAAAATGTGAAATCACCCTCTGGGGGATGGGCACACCACAATCTCTCCTCCAGTCCTCTCCTGGGAGTTCGGGCATGCATGCACACATGCCAGGGGTCAGTTTCAATCTTCCAGAGCCAGGACTCAAACCTGGTGTTTGATCATGTGAAATCCAGCATCTTAACCTCCATGCCATCTGCTGGTTCCAGAAAAAATGAGTTTTTTTTTTTTTTTTTGGAGAGGTTTTCGCTATAGGGCATGTGCTCTTGCTGAAAAGTCAGAGAGAGACAGAGAGACAGAAAGTGAGAAATCAGCCCCCAGGGGGGATGGTCACGCCGCAATCCCTTCTCCTCCATTCTCCTCTTGGGATCTTGGGCACGCACACACACGTGCCCAGCGTGAGTTTAAGCTACGGGGTCCGGACTTGAACTGTGGTCGACTACGTGGGAGTCCAGTGACATAGTCCTTACACTAACTGCTGGTCCCTCCAGAAAATGAGTTTTAAAGGTCCTCGTTCTCTCAAAACGTGAAAAGAATCAATGCTTTTGGTGTCCTTTGCTGGACTCTGGGCAGGGTTCACTAAATTAAAATGGAGATTATTTACCTGCTTTATTTTCCTGTGTTCTTTGCCTTAATGATTAAATGATTCTTTTTTAAAAGAATTATTTTATTTGACTTCATTTATTTATTTTAATTTGACTAGATAGGGATAAAGTGAGAGAAACAGAGACAGAGAGGGAAAGTGAGAAAGCAAGCCGCCAGGTCCGGGACTCGAATTTCGGTCGGCCATGCGCCCCTACCCACCACGCCACCTGCCGGCCCCTGATTAAATCATTGTACTCACCAGAAAGCCCCGAGTCAGCTGAGTGGCAGGGGAGGGTTACTCTCTGTAGCTCTGGGTAGCACACACTTCTGCTGTGTGCTTTTGCATGGGAGGAGAAAGGCATTAGTGTCAGAGTCAGACGTTCACCCTGTGACCTACTTGTTTATCCACCTACTGTAACTTTGTTTGGCTTGAATTTCGGAGGTCAGTCAAAGAAAATACACGTACAATCTCGAGATGACGGTATAAACCAACATGTCTTGTCAAAATTGCGAGCAGTACATTCCTCCAGACAAAAGCCTTAGGAAAACCAGCTACTGCCATTTATAGAGGGAAGCTTAAGAGGAATTACAGGATTTTTGTGCTAATTACACTTTTTTGGTGCTTCTTACTATTTATCATTTGTCCTGTAAGATATGGGTGGAAGTTGGGGACCAACAGGAGACGTGGTGGTTAAGGCTCTGAACTCCCACATGGCTCCCCACGGTTCCAGTCCCAGACCTGGTGGCTTGCTTTCTCACTTTCTTTCTCTCTCTCTCTCTAGTGAGCTGGTAAGTGCATGTGCCCTATAGAAAATTACGTAATAATAGTAAATAAAATTAAATAGACAATTCTAAAAAAAAAAGAAAGATGTGCGTTTTTCCACATCCTTTTAAGGTTTTTAAGGGTTGAAAGTTGTTCCGAACTAAGCACGTCTATTTCCTTTTGATACTTCTGAGTGAAGACTGTAACTGCGCTTTGTGCTTAACACTTAAGTCTTCTTTTAAAAACCATTTTTATTGGGGTCAGAATGTGGTGTGATGGTTAAGGCACTGGACTCCCACATGGCAGACTGCAGTTTGAGTCCTGGACTGGACCAGGCAGCTTGAAAATCATGCTGGGTATGTGTGCATGTGTGCCCCAAATCCTGGAAGAATGGAAGAGATTGTGGGGTGATTTTTCACTTTCCTTCCCACTGACTGTCTGCCCCCTCTGGTGAGTGCATGTGCCCTATGTCAAGACCTTTAAAAAATATTTTTTATTGGGACCACTAGTTAGCATAATGGCTATGTTACTGGACTCCCATGTAGTCGACTGTGGTTCGAGTCCCAGATCTGGTGGCTTAAACTCACACCGGGCGTGTGTGCATGCATGCTCAAGATCCCAAGAGGAGAATGGAGGAGAAGGGATTGTGGTGTGGTCATCCCTCCTGGAGGGTGATTTCTCGCTTTCTATCTCTCTGTCTCTCCCTGTCTTTCTGGCGAGTGCAAATGTCCTATAGCAAAAACCTCTCAAAAAATTTTTTTATTAACAAATAATATGATATATTATAAAATAATATACTATATATAATAGTAATAATACAATAAATAAATAATACATTATAAATATATAAAATAAATAATAAACAATATATAAAATATATAATATATAACACATTATATTAATAATATATGATATAATGATAAAATATAATACTATAATACCATTAACATAATATG
>NW_006159427.1:6946182-6958574 GCF_000334495.1 Tupaia belangeri chinensis
TATGTTATAAAATATAATAATATTCCCGAGGTACAGTTGATTTTACAGTACAAGAAAAATAGTGTGTAACGATTCATTCAGGATAGTTCGCACACCTGTCATCTCAACCATTTGTCATTACTCAACCCTTAAATATTCTAAAATATGCATTATTTATCTATCGGATATTAAATGTGACATGCGTAGTAGAAATATTTGGTTTCAAATAAATTGTGTTATTAAAATTTCAATATGTTTATGAATTATTGTTAGGCAAAGTTATATAGAATATTTTACAAACTACTTTGCAGGTTGGTATTAAAGAAAACGAAAAATCATGGAAGCCCATTGCCGGTCCAGTCGCGACATATGACGCTGCAAAGCATAACCAGATGGGAAGTTTGCCAGTTCAGGGCCAGGGGCCTGCCGGAATATGCCAGGCATGCGGCTGCCCTGGGATCCAGGCTGGCTGAGGCTGTAAGTGGATTGCAGCATCAAGACCCTGTCGGGGGCACTTTATCTCTCCGTCTCTGTCTCACTCATGGAACAAATAAGAAAAAAGTTTAGCTTGGTAACATACTATCCATTTGTCCAGAATGTATTGTTTATATTTCAGGAACATGAGAAAGCTGCTCTGTTAAAAAAAGGGCCAACCATGACTATTCTAGAAATCACATAAATAGATTTTTGCAATGGATGGCTTCTTTATTAAAAAAAGTTAAATAAATTTTAATAAACATGGTCCCCTCCATATCAATCATTAGTTACAGTAGCATGAGCCATGTTGTAGAAGACAAAGTCATTCATTCATTTTTTTCAAAAAAAGAGATTTTTGCTATAGGACATGTGCACTCGCTGGAGAGACAGAGAGATATGGAGAGACAGAAAGCGAGAAATCATCCCTTAGGGTAGATGGCCATGCCATAATCCCTTCTCCTCCATTCTGTTCTCAGGATTTGGGGCACGCACGCACATGCACCTGGCATGTTTTAAGCTGCCAGGCCCAGGACTCGAATCGCGGTCGACTATGTGGGAGTCCAGTGACATAACCTTTATGCCATCTGCTGGTCTCGACAAAGTCATTTATTTTAAGTCTGGGGTTCTGCCAATAAAAATGAGGCCACACGCAAGCTGAGTAGCAGTGAGATGGTTTCTGCTTTAGGAGGTAAGCTGGATGTGGAAAGCCCAGCTCTCTGCAATTCCTAGAGAGTCACTTTCCTCCTTAGGAATTTTCCTGACAAAATTGCTCTCAACAGTCCACGTCAAGGAATAGACGGGGTTTCTTAGAGATCTCACCCTGAAATGAGGCACCAGAGAGATCCCAGTGTTGGCTCTTGCCCCTACTTTACTTATCAGAACTCAGCAGAGGGCTTCAAGCCTATGCCTCCTGCCTGTCATTTTGCAGGTTTCCTTTCTCTACGGTAAGAAATTGCGTCATCTCAAAGATGTTGAAACACAGTAGAGGGGCCAGCAGGTGGCATGGTGGCTGGGGCTCTGAACTCCCATATGGCCAACTGCAGTCTGAGTCCCAGACCTGATGGCTTGGAAAATCATGCTGGGTGCATATGCATGCATGGCCACAATTCCAGGAGGAGAATGTAGGAGAAGGGATTGAGGCATGGCCATTCCTAAGGAAGTGATTTCTCACTTCCTCTATCCTCATGGCAAAAACCTAAAGAGAAAACAATCCCCCGAAAACACAGTTAAAGGAGAAGGCAAATAAATTACCATAGACATGAAGTAGAAAATTGTTACTTTAAGGCATAAACAAATGTAGTAAGACAACAAGGGGTAAATGAGCAGTCTGGCTACCAAACTACATAAAGAAGTGACCATTTCTTCCCTGGCAACAGTTTTTCCTCAGTTCGGACTAAAAACCTTTCTCTCTCCTGATGGACCCAAAACAACTTCTTTTTTTTTTTTTGGAGAGGTTTTTGCTATAGGGTGCCTGTGCCCACCAGATAGACAGAGAGCCATAGAGACAGAAAGCGAGAAATCACCCCCCAGGGGGGATGGTCACGCCGCAATCCCTTCTCCTCCATTCTCCTCTCGGGATCTTGGACACACACGCACACGCGCCCGGCGTGAGTTTTAAGCCACCGGGTCGGGGACGCGAACCGCAGTCGACTATGTGGGAGTCCAACAACATAGCCATTACACTAACTGCTGATTCCCAACCCAAAACAACTTCCAAGGACAAGTACTTAAGGCACCATCAGATGGTGAATTCCTATGTGGCTCAATGGCCCTGAGAGTCTTTTTAGAGTTCTGAATAAAAGGTTTCAGCAAAGCCAACTAAATCAATTAGTATTCTTATGGGGCTTTGTGCAAATAACAGACCAAATTGAGATTAACCTTATTTATTTATTTATTTTGCAATAAATTAGTTTATGCCTCTCTTTGGTGAAAGGGGGCATGGAGAGAGAAAAAAATGTTTCAGAAGGAAATTATAGTGCACTCGTTACTAGATTTTAGCTTTTTTTAAAAAAAATAAATTTTTTTTTTGAGAGGTTTTTGCTATAGGGCGCATGCGCTCGCCAGGCAGACAGAGAGAGACATAGAGACAGAAAGCGAGAAATCATCCCCCAGAGGGGATGGTCACGCCGCAATCCCTTCTCCTCCATTCTCCTCTCAGGATCTTGGGCACGCACGCACACGTGCCCGGCGTGAGTTTTAAGCCACTGGGTCTGTGACGCGAACTGCGGTCGACTACGTGGGAGTCCAGTGACATAGCCATTACGCCAACTGCTGGTTCCGTAGATTTTAGCTTTGTCCATATCTGTTTTTAGTATCTACCTACTGTTTGAATGGAATTCTAACCTTTTACCTGGCTTTAAGTCTTAAGCAAATTTTTCTTAACTTTTTTTTGATTTTGACTTATTAAAACTAAAACTGTTTTTCTTGAAATTAAAAAGAAAATCCCAATCAAATAACAACATAAACCAGATACCTGTTGAATGACCTCAGTAAGCTATATAGCCTCAGCTAAATGCTACTTTAGAGTATGTTCGTTCTACTCACTGAGTTTTATGCCTGAAGTCAGACATGTGTTCGTAGATATGTTTATATCAGATGTGCTTGCTATGGAAAGTATTTAATTAAGATCTTTCGTGAATCAATAAAATGTGGAAAAATAAATACATAAAAAACCCTTTTCTCTCCCTCTCTTGTACATATGCTGGCATGAATAAAATTTCAAAAAAATAAAGTTTAAAAAAATAAGGTGATGAAGACTGGTTGTGAGAGAGTTAGATTTGAACAGTTTTCAGAGAGAGAGGGGGCCACGTGGCTGTCAGGGCAGGTGCTCAGACAGGGAAGAGACAGGTGGGAGTTGGGAGACCTTTTAGGAGACTAACACAGCAAAACATGATGGCATCTGGATCCCAGTGACAGTAGTGGAGGTGGTGACAAATTGTCAGAATCTGGGTGACCTTTGAATAAAGAGGTAGTGGACATTCCTGATGAATTGGACGTGAGGTATGAGAAAGAGGCATCGCGGAGCTCGTGGAGACCTAAACTTCAGGCCAGAGTAGCTGGAAGGGTGGAGTTGCATCAGATATTCACGTGAAAACGATGACTGAGCTATTGGACGTACAGGTCTGCAGTTTGGGAGAGGACAAGATGGGAGATGTTCATTTGGTATCTAAAGTCAGGATAAGATCTCCAAGGGAGTAGAGACAGAGATGAAAAGAAGACCAATTCCTGAGCCCCAGGGCCCTCCAGTGTTTCGAAGCCAAGAGGGGCAAAGGGCTGCTGCGAAGGGTCCTGATGAGATGGGGCGTGGCTGTGGACGTGAGTGTCTGTCCACGTGAGGGCAGAGGTCAAGCTGGCTGGCTGAGAGAAGTGCGCTGGAATGGGGAAGTAGAGCAGTGGAAGACTACCTGTCTATCGAGAAACACTAAGAAAGCAGACGGACACCTTGGAGAGGGTGCCAAAGGGGCAGGCGCTGATTGTGTTGAAAAAGATGGGGAACAAAGAGGGACAATGGTGAGATGCAAGGGCATTATATTTAAAGTGGAAGAGAAGGTGGGACCAGCAGTTAGCATAATGGCTATGTCACTGGACTCCCATATAGCCGACCGCAGTTCGAGTTCCAGACCCGGTGGCTTAAACTCACGCCAGGTCCATGTGCGTGCATGCCCAAGATCCTGAGAGGAGAATAGAGAAGAAGGGATTGCAGCATGGCCACCGCCCCTTAGGGGAGAGGGTGGCTTCTCACTTTCTGTCTCTCTGTCTCTGTCTTTCTGTCTCTCTCTGTCTTTCTGGCGAGCACCCGCGCCCTATAGCATAAACTTCTCTCCAGCACTCATGCCCTATAGCAAAAATATCTTTAAAAAAAAAAAAAAAAAAAAAAAAAAAAAAAAGGGGGAAGAGAAGGCAAACCCAGAAGTGGTGAAGGTCTGATGGCTTCAAAGGAAAGCAGCTACCATGTGGGGGATGTAGGGAGTGGTGAAGCAGTGTCCTCAGAAAAAAGTAATTTTTGTCAAAACACAAGGAGAGGGAACGTTTAGAGATTAGATTTGAGATGTAGGGAATTTTGCTGTTAATGAACTAAGCTAATGGCACGGTGGATTGCTGTCAGGAGTTGAGAAAAGGTGAGAGAATGTTCCAGAATGTGAGATGTGCAAAACTTTCTGGGCATTGGGGTGTGGGGTGGGGAGCGATTTGGGCGACAGGGACAAAGGGTACGAATAAATTGTGAAACACTTGGAACCAGCAGATGGCATAATGGTTATGTCGCTGGACTCCCCTGTAGTCAACCATGATTCGAGTCTTGGATCGGGTGCCTTAAAACTCACATTGGGCACATGTGCATGCATGCCCCAAATCCTGAGAGCAGAATGGAAGAGAAGGGATTACAATGTGCCTATTTCCCCTGAGGGGTGCTTTCTCACTTTCAGTCTCTGTCTCTCTCTGTCTCTCTGGCAAGTGCATGTGCCCTATAGCAAAAATCTCAAAAAAAAAAAAAAAAAAAAAAAAAAAAAAAAAAGATAAGTCTGCAATGTAGAGAGCTTCTACTAGTTTTACTTTCGGTCAGTGGTAGCAAGACCTGTGCTAGCTCCAAGGATTAGGTCAAACTCCTTTCTGACATAGGTGACTTCCTGAAAAGAACTGAGAACTATAAAACTCAGGAAGATTGAACTTTTCAACAAAGTTTATTTAGTAAGTTATCAAAACAATATTAAGACATTTTAAAAATATACACTTTATCCCTTTAAGGTCGGGAAAATGGCTTTATTTTTGGATTTGTCCTTTGGGTCAACACAATATTTTTTGCCTTAATTTAAAAAATTCCTTTACGAGGTATTAGAAAGAATGAAAGGGTAGGGTAGACAGTCTCTGTTCTTGGTCTCTTATAGTACCATCTTCTTGTATGACACATATGTATATATGTATATATGTGTCATACAAGAAGATACATATATAATATATATACCACATCACAATCTCTTTTCCATGTTTCTTTTGGGATTTTGGGCATGCATGCACACATGCCTGATGTGTCTGTCTGTCTTTCTTTCTTTCTTTCTTTCTTTCTTTCTTTCTTTCTTTCTTTCTTTCTTTCTTTTTCTTTTTTTCTGACTGTATTGCTGGGCTTCACGTGCTCGGCAGTCCACGCAACACTGTCACCGGGTTCTAGCTTGGTACCAGTGGAAAAGGCCAAAGAGAAGATGCTAAAATTGTTCCTTTTGGCTAAATAGTAAAAATAAGAGGACACTGGGAACCAGCAGTTAGCGTAGTGGCTATGTCGCTGGACTCCCATGTAGTCGACCGTGGTTTGCGTTTCGGACCCGGTGGCTTAAAACTCACGCCGGGTGAGTGTGAATGCGTGCCCAAGATCCTGAGAGGAGAATGGAGGAGAAGGGATTGCGGCATGACCCTCCCCCCTGGGGGAGGGGTGATTTCTCGCTTTCTGTCTCTATGTCTCTCTCTGTCTGTCTGGTGAGTGCACGCTCCCTATAGTGAAAATCTCTCCAAAAAAATAAAAATAAAAATAAAATAATAAAATAAAATAAGAGGACACTGAACCGTGGGATAGAAGGATGACAGAGATTAATGCCACCTGTAGGAATCTCAGTGGTAAAGGGATGGTACTTATTACTGTAAATCCACTGATTGCACAAGCTGTATCTAGAAGAATGGCTGTAGAGGACCAAAAGTCCAACCAAACCATAGTCCCTGTCACTGCTGCTGTGTCTGATTGGATAGCTCTGCTCTGGAAGAAAAATATGGCCCCAGGGACCGTGTGGCAAATGCCTCTGTGCCAGTCAAGAAGAGGAGAAGAAATAGGTGCTATTCAGATGGAACGGCTAACAAGATATTGGTTCATCGGAAAAGTCATGATACATTTTTGCATAGAATACCTGAAAAATACGTCATGACTTTTCTGTTGACCCAATGTATTGGCTGTTTTGCCTCCAGGCTACATGAACCATCTCTCTCACCTTTCAGAGACAGTATTATCTCTGAAAATCACAGTGATGGACGGCATAAAAAGCATCATGCCAATTAGGCAGGGTAAGCAAGAGGTTGTTAGGATGCTAGGGACCTTAGTAAGAAACGTGTGCTCCAGAGGCTGAGAGAAAAACTCTTGAGAATACAAGCATTTGCCACTTCAGTAAGTTTTTAGCTGTCCAGTAGCCAGGGGCATGGTGGGACCACATTTAAAAATAAACAATAAACGGCTGCATCTGTACTCCTTATCCCTGAAAAGAAGCATGTTGCCAGGGAAGTGTGCTCAGGTTCTGGAGGTAGCGTAGTCCACACCTGGGAATACTGTTTTGGCCCAAATGCCAGGTAACAAGAAGGCTTCCAGCTTCCAGCAAGGCCTGGGATGGGAAAGCTCTAGAACAAACCCAGGCTAGGGTACACAGTGCCCTACTGCTCAGCTCCCCCACAGGTGACCAAGTGTGGGAGTTGGCTGGACCAAGGTACCCAGGTACTCAGTGAAACTCTAGTCTAGATGCTGTTATGAAGTTCTTTCTTTACTTTTTCCTTGAGATTAACACTTAAATAGACTGAATAAAGATGATCCTTTATAATGTGAGTGGCCTTATTCAATCAGTTGGATGTCTTAGGAGAAAAAAGACTGTGGTCTCCCCAGGAAGAAGGCATCTACCCCCAGACCACCCTTCAGACAGGACTGAACATCAGCTCTTCCCTGGGTTACAGCCTGACAGGCTCTCCTGCAGAGCCGGGGCTTCCCCGCCCTCATAATTACATGAATCAATTCCTTCGAGGCAACCGATCTCTGTCTCTTTCTCTAATAAAATGAACAGGATTCCGTTGATTCTGTTCCACTGGAGAACACGGCCTAGCACAGAGCTGACACAACCAGATGACAGGAAGAAATCTATGCTTTGTCTAGATGGATTGGCTCAGCATGTGAGTGTAAACTGAAGTAGGTACTGGCAAGAGAAAATCTTCCCCACAGGCAGAGGTGTTTGTTTGTTTGCTTTTAAAGTTAGTTCATTTGTCTGTTTATTTATTCCATGAGCTAGAAAGACAGACAGAGAGTGAGTGAGAGTTGGCACCCTCAACAGGGTGCGATCCATTCCCAGTCTTCAACCAGCTTCGGATCGCAGGCAAGTATGTGCTCGGCATACCTGGGCGGTCTCTGAACCTGGGCCAGCCACCTTTCCAGGTGGGTTGCCTAGCAGAGCATTGCTTCTTACCACTGTACCATTGTCCCAAATCTCTTGGACTTCTAACTCTTTAGGGCTTTCCTTAGGCCCTCACAGAAAGAGCGCTCTAGCAGCCGGTTGAGTCTGGCTGCAGAGAGAGCGGTAAGTAAAACGCAGTACATGGCGAACAGTGGCATGCTAACACATGGAAATATTTATGCCTATTTAAAAAGTTGATTCACAAAGTAGTACCAGATTTTCTTATTACAGTGTTTTCTCTCTCTCTCTTTTTTTAAATGCAGGATCTTTCTTACAGTTAAAATATTCTGGAAGTCGAACAGGAAAACTAAATTGAAGATAAACCTAAGTTAATTATAGATGCAAATTTTTTGTTTTAAACGTCAGTATCTGCTCAGCTTCCTTTACGCATAGTGTTCTGTGAATTGCATACAGACCTTTCTTGCTTGGCATGGAATTTGCTTTTTATGTTTCCGAAGTAGCTAAATTCAGGGGCAACAAAGCTAAACCGTTCTCACATTGAGAGGAAGCACTTTCTATGGCTGGGCCACTTCCTCTCGAATGCTTTAGAGTCACCCCAAATTAAAGACAGCAGTGGAAGTACTCCCAGGCTTCTGTTTCAACCCTCCTGCCCCTTCGGATTTCCTGGTACTGTCTGTGGATCTATGATCTTACCTGTCCACTAGGTTCAGACAGCGGCATCAACTTGGCTCCCATTTCTTTTTTTCTTTCTTTTAAAATATTTATTTAATTTTATTTGTTATTATTTTTTAATTTGACAAGAGAAGGAGAGAGAGAGAAAGTGAGAGAGTAAGCCACCAGGTTCGAGACTTGAACTGTGGTTAGCCATGTGGGAGTCCAGCACCTTAACCAGTATGCCACCTGCTGGCCCTAGCTCCCACTTTATTCTTTTCTTTTCATTAAAGAATTATTTAACTTGTATGTATGTATGTATTTAATTTGACCAGAGAGGGACAGAGTGAGAGAGAGAGGAAAAGTGAGACAACAAGCCTCTTGGTCTGGGACTCGAACCACGGTTGGCAGTCTGGGAGTTCAGTGCCCTTAACCACCATGCCACCTGCCGGCCCTCAGGCCCCCACATTTTTCAATGTTTGAGACCCTTGGGAATAGCTCTTACTTTGGGTGCTCAGAAGAAGCTGCATGTCTCTTTCATGCTGAGACGGGGGAAGAAGTGGGCAGCTCTTCTCTGTCTCTCCATCCAGGCACCTGGTGGAACAAATTAGTCTCCAGAACAGCTTTCATACAAAGAATATAATCGTTCACCTAAGATCCTTCTATTGGCTTTCCATTATCCAATCCCCCCCCTCCCCCGCCCTTTAAAACTTCAAGCCATGGCTTTTGAGAGTTATTGTCTGTTCATCTTCTGATCTCCTCTCTTATCTTCACTAACCTCTTAGGCCTGACATGCCCGCCAAGCCAACATCCAAAGTACCCTGTCCTCTTTCCTTCTGAATTCTCTTCTCCTGAACAGAGACTGTGTTTAAGCCCACCTTGTTTTGTCAGTCTCTCTTTCAATCTTCAGTTTCCTTCTTAAGCACCATTTCCCCTCCACGGTCTATTCTAACCACCTCCCAATGATTTCTTCCTTTTCGGTCATTATCTTAACGTGTCCTCACAAGCTTGTCAGTACAAGTGTAATGATGTGTGTTGGCTGGAGCAAACACCTGGGCTTGAGAAAGCAACTGGCCACTTCGCCAATCGCTTCTGTTTTAGAGGACCATGGCTAAACCCCCCCACCTTCATTGCCATCGCAAGTGCGTATGTGTGCGAGTAAATGAGAACTCTGGACATCTTCCACTTCCTTTGGAGGTTGAGGGGATAATAGGGCTTCTGTGTGATTCTTCTTTTTCTTTTTTGGAGAGATTTTTGCTATAGGGCATGTGCATTTGCCAGAGACAGAGAGACAGAAAGCAAGAAATCATCTCTCAAGGGAGATGGCCACGCCACAATATTTTCTCCTTCATTCTCTTCTTGGGATTTTGGGTATGCACACGTATGTGCCTGGCTGAGTTTCAAGTCGCTGGGCCTAGGACGAGACCCTCAGTTGACCATGTGGGAGCTGAGTGCCTTAACCAGTACGCCACCTGCTCTGTTCTGTGTGATTCTTATACAGTTGTTTGCTATCGGGATAAAAGGCTATATTTGCATTAACAAATAATTATACCGTTAATATAATTAGTAGCTAGAACACTGAGCTAAAGATGTGCTAATACTTTTCTGGTGCCGAAGTGTTAGCTGCCATTTTCCTTTTAGTTAAAACACGACTGGGACCAGCAGTTAGCGTAATGGCTATGTTGCTGAACTCCCACATAGTCGACCACGGTTTGAGTCTCGGACCTGGTGGCTTAAACTCCGTGGGGCGCGTGTGCATGCATGCCCAAGATCCCGAGAGGAGAATGGAGGAGAAGGGATTGTGGTGTAGCCATTCACCTGGGGGGTGATTTCTCGCTTTCTGTCTCTTTGTCTCTCTGTCTTTCTGGAGAGTGCACGTGCCCTATAGCAAAAACCTCTCCAAAACAAAATAAAACAGAAGAAACCACAACTAAGACACCAGGGAACCTCTCAAGCTGAAATGTGCACTGAGGTGTTTACACACACCTCTTCACTTACCTTCCACTAAGCCAGATGTCTGACATCTTCCATGTTGCCTTTGGTCCCCAGGTTCTGGTACTGTCAGAATTGGATAGATGTTCTTTTATTCCTAGATAGTCATTTTGGGCCATGGTTTCATGTAACGCTCTCTAGTTTTTTCACACCAGAATCGCCTGCAAGTCAACTGGAAGTTTAACAGTCACAAAGAAAATCAAGACCACAGTGTATTGCTTACAGCCCTAACATCTGCATTTTAGAAACAGAAGCAAAAGTTTTAAATGTCCTGTCAACTGCCTTTAGATGAAATGGTAAGTTATTCCAAATAGGACAGTTACGTGATGATGGCTCTCCGCTGCCGTCTGTGTGGCTGCAGTTCACATGTCTCTTTTCCTGGCTTGTTCGTCTTTCAATAAAGAGGTCACAATCAGTGTGCCTTTTAGTGGAAGTGCTGTTAGGTTTGCCTTCTTATCTCGTGTAATAACTGTTGTGTTGGGGGCAAGGATTAAATTGGATTTGTACATTATGATCTCTTTCAGAGCAAGCAAGGAAATGCTTTAGAGGGCCAGCGCCACAGCCCAGAAGTAACGTGCTGCTTGAGAGAAGCTGGATCCCACGCGGCCACCTCCGGTCAGAGCTCTGGTTCAGTCATCTGGAAACACGCTGGGCTGGCAGGCCACATCCTGAGATCTGCTGGGCGGGAGGGCTGGAGGCAGGGGGTCACAGTGTGAACAGACCCTGTGGAGGGGGCTCCTCTCTCTCACTCTCTCGCTCTCATATGCACATGAACATGCTCTATCATGAATTTAAACAAACAGCACAACTCTAGGAGACCATGCTCTGGAGAATATCCTTGGAGGATGATTTGAATTGGCATCTGCTCCTCACCATTTAGACTAGAAAGGGAGTGAATCTATATTTTGCAGTCTTTAGTCTCCATACCGCCTTTATATCCCCACGAGATAGTCTTTTGTTTTTGTAAGTATAAATACATAGAAGTTTTCCAAAACGTTTAGATTGAGACCACTAAGAATGTTTTGAATATTCTCTCGTTTGTATTTTCCCAGGTATGGACAGTTAAAAAAACAAAAGAGGGGCTAGCAGGTGGCATTGTGTTTAAGGTACTTGACTCTCACATGGCTGAATATGGTTCGAGTCCTGGACCCCAAGGCTTGAAACTCACACCAGGCACGTGTGCATGCATGCCCAAAATCCTGAGAGAAAATGGAGCTGAGGAGAACGAATTGCAGTGTGGCCACCTTCCGGGGGGTTGCTTTCTGTATTTTTCTGTCTCTCTGGTGAGTGCATGCACCCTATAGCAAAAAGTCTCTCAAAATAAATAAATAAATAAATAAATAAATAAATAAATAAATAAATAGTCAAACTTATATTTTAAAGATATAAATATAGATATTTAGTGTGGCAGATAGTACTCCCTCCTTTTTTGGGTCAAACCCCAATTTTATTTGGGAGTCTATCCCTCTCCCATGTGAGTTAAAGTTAAATCGTGGCTCTAGGTCAATGCCCTTGATAGGGATTGGTTGAAAGGTGACAGTCGATCCTTTTCTGGACTGACATGCATGGGCATGGCTACTAGGGGATGTGCTGGTCATTTGCCCTCGTCCTACCAGAACCATCTCTCTGTTCCTGCCTTTCTGTGTCCCAGGAGGCTGAGTTCTAAGGATCACATCACAAAGGCCTCCTTGTCCTCCGAGCTTGGCTAATGGAGGACCTGCCAGGAGAGCAGTGTATCTGTCACTCTCCCCCCACACCGCCTTCCTCCTGCCTGCCGTCTTACAGTAGCCGATAGTTCCTCTCAGGCACAGCTTTCCTGACGGGCCGCCTCTCTCCCCTCAGGATCAGAAGTAGTAATGGCTTCCTGCTACAATCCTTGGTGCTTCACTGTCCCTTGCTGGTTCCCTTCAATTTGCCTATAGATTGAAAATAGTAACTTCATTAAATTCACTTTCGTGGGGTCAGGGGGTGGTGTGGTGCTTAGGGTGCTGGATTTCCACATGGCCATCTGCAGTTAGAGTCCCAGACCTGGTGGGTCCGGGAGAATCACACAGGATACATGAGTGTGGTGCCTGACATCCTAAGAGTAAAATGGAGAAGTAGGGATTGTGATGTGGCCATTCCCCTGGGCATGGTTTTTCTCTT
>NW_006159427.1:6958605-6963014 GCF_000334495.1 Tupaia belangeri chinensis
TCACTCTGATAAGTGCATGTGTCCTTTTGCAAAAACCTAAAAAACTAAAACAAAAGCAAATTCACCTTGATTAAGTTCTGTGAGTGTGCCAGCTCTTCCCTGCTCAGATCCTGATGGACAGGAGGCCTTGGGGATTGGTTCTTAAAGACATGTAGGAAAAGATGCAGTCTGTCGGGCGCTGGAGGAGGTTATGTTCCGCAGTCAGCCTAGGGCTGTGGAGACAGCCGTTGCAAACAGTGAGGGCAGCTAGCCTACAAGACTGTCCAGGAACCGTTTCCCCATCCTGATCCTGGGGCCCACCTCACTCCCACAGACCCTCCCCAAGGCCCTCGCTGGTGTCTTTCACACCCTGCTCTAGGCTGCTCTGTTCTGGGCCTGGCCATGGCTTTGGTTGTCCTCCACCCTGGCTGCCAGGCTGGCTTCCTCTGTGTTCTGACACATCCTAGGGACAAAATAGCAGAGCAAAGGATGGCAGGAGTCTGACCTGGAGGCCAGGGTGCCTTGGAGTGAACCAGTTTGAGAGGTTCTTTGCAACTAGACAGTGTGGTCCGAGGCTGAACCCGCGTTCCTTACTGCTGAAGCCACTGTGAGCTATGGCCTCGTGCCAGTGAAGCTGGGCACTTCCTGGAGTCCGACAAAGCAAACACGTGGGGGGATAACATGACAGAGGGATGGATGTGGGGGGTCTCCCTAAGCAGGGATACATTTGGAATGACTAGGAAAACAGGACGTTCACCAAGAGATGAGTAGGTAGGAAAACTATCACTACTATTTCAAAAAGAAAAAGAACATTGCAGAAGGAAAGGCAGGCTAGAAATTTAAATAGAATATACAGGACATTATTCTTATTTTTCTCAGTGTTTGGTAAGCGCTGGCATAGAAATACAGTGTATGTCCTCACAGTTTATTTATAAGAAACTTCTCTCAAAAAGAATATACAAACAGGGGCCGACCCCGGGCCTGAGTGTGCTGGATCTGCGCGTGGCCGCCAGGCATGCGCCTGCACATGACCACCGGCCGCAGGCGGCAAACTGAAGCTGAAAACAAGGATTAAGAACTTGCAACTATAAGCAAGAGAAAGAAACTTTAGCTGTCTTAAATCAATTGAGAAATACATTGTATAGGAGTATTTTCTCTACCTATGGACAGTGAGAAGATGATGGTTACCAGCCCTGCATTACCTCAGGGAAAAACAAGAACTACTCTACCATTCTTAATGAAGCCAGATACCCGAGGATAACTCACGCTGCAGATCCTCACAACACCATTCCCACTATTCACAAGATGGCTGCTGTGCGGCACCAACTGATAATCATCTCTGCTTACCAGAACCGCTTTCCTAAAACTGTATTCCATGGAGACTCACCTACAATTGCAGAACTGCACGAGACCCACCCTTGATCCAACCTTGAATGGAGTGAGTTTAAGCCACCGGGTCCAGGACTTGAACCACAGTCGACTACATGGGAGTCCAGCAACATAGCCATTACGCCAACTGTTGATCTTCTCTAACCTATTTTAAGAAAACTTTAATTTCAGAGTTGGCTCCATGAACAGAGCTACTAGAGAGAAGCTGGATCCCACATGGTAACTGTGGTTCCAGTCTCCCGCCCCATCAGCTCAAAACACACTGGGTATACAGGCGAGGCCCAAGGTCTGATGGCTAAGGGCTGGAGGAAGGAGGTCGCATCGTGACCAGGCCCTGTGGGGGTACTCCTTTCTCTCATCTGCATACATGCATTCTATCATAATTTTTTTAAAACATTGCAGAGAGAGAGAGAGAGAGAGAGAGAGAGAGAGAGAATGTTAATTCTCAAAACTCTTGTGTGTGGAATTACTTTCTCGGTGTCTGTAGAAGTCCTGGGAGCTGGCGTGATTCAGCACTTTGAGTGTTGTCCTCTCGCGCCTTCTCCTGTAACTGTCCTTCACTCTAGCCTTCTTTCAGTTTGTGGCCTCTCCTTGCTGCTTCTTCTTTTTTTAAAAAAAATAATTGTTTATTTAATTTTTTTATAACTATTATTTTAAAAATTTGCCATAAGGCACATGCACTCACCAGATAGAGAGAGTGAGAGAATGAGAAAGCAAGCTGCCGGGTCTGGGACTTGAGCCACGACCGGCTATGTGGGAGTCTAGTATCTCAACCACCAAGTCACCTGCTGGCCCTCCCCTGGCTTCTATCACTTTTCTGAATCATATCTTCTCAATTCCAACTCCGTGTACCCTTCTCTCCGCAACACTCAGGAAGAGAGGTGGGGAAGAGAAATAAGAGGATGAGGAGAGGAGGTGGGCAGTGGCCTCACTTGGGGAGGCTCCCGGTTTACACCCCAGGGCCTCCCTTTATATATGCTCATTGTGGGTGTGGGTGAGTGACTGTGATCTAGGCTGACTGGGGTTGCAGTGGGCTGAAGACCCTGTTTCCCGACTGTCTCTTTTTCTTTTCTTTCCTTTTTTTTTTTTTTAATAGTTAAGAGATTTTATTCTAATAGCTATAATTACAGTGCTTGTTTGTCGAAATGAAAACTGAAAACAAGTATACAAAACAGTTGATTACTAATCATGTATTGAAAGCAGTAAGAGGTTCCATGACACCAAATAAACCAGTTCTGAGGTTTCCCCCAAGGTAAACTGAACAGCTCCAGCTTCTTTAGTGTTTTATCAAAATGCAAAAGAAAAAAGTAGAGGTCGTCTTTTTCGATGGCAAATTGGACCCTTGCAGGCTGAGGGAGAGAAAGCTACTTCCTACGTGGAGACGGGGGTCCTCCAGAGGGGCTTGGTTCTAGAATGGACCGACCCTCCCGGCTTGCACGTGCCCCGCATATCCCGCCAACGTCCGAGCAAGCATCCAAGTGAGTGCTGGGGACCGCAGGGGCTCCCGTTCTGGCCACATGCTGACCAAGAGAAAGGCCGGGCCCTGTGTCCCCTGAGATGGCCGTGGCTGGCCGCATAGACCCTCCTATAGGGCCACGGGGCCTAGCCTGGGGGGAAGAGAGTCAGGATGCTGTGGCCTTCCAGCCTGTCCCCTAGGTGACCCCATGAGCACAAGTACAAGCACAGCGCTATAGAGTGCAGGGTGACCCAAAGACAAGCGAGTCACAGGGAACTCTATCGTGACCATGCAGAATTGATCGCAGTTTTGTCACTGTCTCTCACGTTCCCAAAGGGGAACAGATGATCCAATGGACTAGTTTTCAGGCCGAAACTGCAAAACCTACACTAGGCATAGTCTTCCTTCTGTGTGTTCAAGTGTTCTCCTTATCTTGTATTTTTAACTATTTTAAAAAATGCACTGAGTTTGGGTTAAAAACCAACCACCAAAACGGATCTCAACACAAATCTAAAGCCAGGAGGTGCTTCCGGCTCTAACACAAAGGCTCCTGGAGGCCAGGTGCCAATGTGCCCAAATCCCTTCTCAGTACTAAACAGTGAGCTGAGTTTTCTTTTTACAATAGAAAAAGCTGAGTAATCTTGCACAGGAGTACCAGAAATTGCTTCATTGGAAACAAAAACTATTTACATTAAATAAAAAACCTGGTTGCAGGCTGCGTCTGCCACATTTACAGCATGGTGCGATGCACACTGTGACCCAAACCCATGGAGACAGCTTCTGGCACTCAATACCACAGAGTCACATGTTTGCCACATGAGAGTGAAGCGGAGGGCGGAGAGGAGGAGTGAGAGGGAGGGAAAGGGGAGTGTGCTCGTTCACTTCTGGTTCTGCAGCTGATTGGACAGCCAATCTAGTCCTTCACAGAGCCCGTCCCCATGGCGGCACAGGTGGCCTGAAAGTACCAGTTCCTATGGCGCAGAGAGTGCAGCCCCAGCGTATCTGTGATTCCGGCCACATTCACAGCATTAGGAAGGCCTTGCTTATTGGCAAACACAAGGAGGACCGCATCCCTGAGCTCATCTTCAGCCAGCATCCTCATGAGCTCCTCGGGGGCCTCGTCCACATGCTCTCTGTCATTGCTGTCCACCATAAAGATCAAGCCTTGTGTATTCTGGAAATAGTGGTGCCACAGAGGCCGGATCTTGTCCTGGCCACCCACGTCCCACACAGTGAAGCTGATGTTCTTGTCCTCTACAGTCTCCACATTGAAACCTGTGGTGGGAATGGTAGTCACAATCTCACCCAGCTTCAGTTTGTACAGAATCGTCGTCTTCCCTGCAGCATCCAGGCCGACCATGAGGATGCGCATTTCTTCTTTGCCAAAAAGGCCCTTGAAGAGGTTAGCAAAGATACTCCCCATGCTTGTAGATGGGTGGAAGTGACACTGCCCAGAGAAACCTTGGTAGCTGCTGCTCTGAGCCAGGTGTTGGTTTCGCTCCCACCTCTTTTCTTTCTTTCTTTTCTTTCTTTCTTTTTTTTTTTTTTTTTTTTTGAGAGGTTTTTTTCTACAAGGGGCCTGTGC
>NW_006159427.1:6963197-6965267 GCF_000334495.1 Tupaia belangeri chinensis
ATGGGAGTCCTGCGACATAGCCATTACACCAACTGCTGATCCCCCCAACTGTCTCTTTTTCTTATGGAATAAATACACTTAACAATAGAGAATGAGGCTAAATGATCATTGTCTAATGAAAACAGAGCAAATTGAAATAGGAGAAAACATCTTTGGAGCCTAATGTTAGAGAGGAGAGGAGGCTACGGTCTGTTAATCCTTCTTGGGGGAGCTATCTGCATGAGTGATGCCGGAACTGGAGGCTGTGGATGAAAATTATAGATTAATAACCTGACTTCCCCCACCTCATGGGCAAGTCAGGGAAAATAATTTATTCCTTGAAAATAAATTCTTTCCATTGCTTGATAGTGACAGGCCTCAGAGGACACTAAATAAGTGCTTTCTAATGATGTGGGTGCAGGCTAGGAGCCCCTGAGGTCTGGAGGTCTTTCAGCTTACAATGTGAGAGCTCTTAAATAGGAACACATGTGCTGAGACCCACAAGTCATGTGTTTTCACCGCAGGGGAAGGCGTGGAAGAGTATGGCTCTAACATGACGAGCCATGATCCTCCCAGTGCCTAAGACAGGATTGAGGCACGGCACTCAGGGCCCACAATCAAAAAGATCTGGGCTTGGAGCAGGCGGCGTGGAGGTCGAGGCACTGATCCCCCATGGCCGACTGCATGGTGAGAGTCCTGGCATGGTGAGAGACCCGGCAGCTTGAAAATCATGCTGGGTGCGTGTGCAAGGGTGCCCAAAATCCCAGGAGGGAAATGGAAGAAAAAGGACTGTGGTATGGCCATCCTCCCTGGGAGATGATTTCTCACTTTCCCTTTTTCTCTGTTTCTATCTCTGGTGAGTGCACATGCCCTCTAGTCAAAAATAAAATAAAATAAAATAAAATAAAATAAAATAAAATATAAAATAAAATAAAACAAAATTCCCAGGCTTTGGGTTGGGCTTTTTAATTTTTTTTGGCTTTGGAAACTTTGGGGATTCAAGTCGCTTCTTTGAGCTCTAGGCGCTGTTGCCTGTAACTCTGAAGTGGTTAATCCTGTTCAGTCCACCAGTCAGGGCAGGAACAACCAAATGATACGTGCTGCCTTCCACGCAAATCTAAGGTTCCATTGAGGTTTTAGGGTGAGGCACAACCCAGTTGCCTTGTCACCGAGCACTGTGAATGCTACAGGTCAGCGCCCCCTGCAGGGGGAGGCAGGAACAAGGTGCGATCCTAACACTGGGTAGCTTAATCTGCCTGGAAGAAATCACTCCGCTAAGGCATTGTGCTAGACTGTGCTGAGAAGCAAAGGGAAGCATGGAGATAGCCCACCTAGGCCATTTGTAAAGAGATGCCTGCTGCCCGGTCTGGTAGTGCAGTTGGAGTGAACTGCAGTTCTGAGAGCCTGTCTGGGCCTGAAAACCCACTGGGCACGTGTACATGGGTGCTGGAGATCCTGACCTGCTGGAGGGCCGTGGGAAGGGGATTGCAGTATGATGAGACCGTCTGGAGGGGCTTCTTTCTCTCTCCCTAGCATGTGTGCTCTCTGCCATGAATAAAAATAAATTTAAATATAAAAAAGAGATGCCTACTATTATGGTCAGTTATGAAAGGACACTAATTGTAATGCATTTGAAATTAAATAATGTTTGTTTATGAAAATGATAAACTTATTATTATTATTTTGGAGAGGTTTTTTGCTATAGGGCGCGTGCGCTCGCCAGACAGACAGAGACATAGAGACAGAAAGCGAGAAATCACCCCCCCAGGGATGATGATCACGCCGCAATCCCTTCTCCTCCATTCTCCTCTCAGGATCTTGGGCACACACGCACATGTGCCCGGCATGAGTTTTAAGCCACCGGGTCCAGGATGCGAACTGTGGTCGACTACGTGGGAGTCCAGCGACATAGCCATTACGCTAACTGCTCGTTCCCAAACTTATTATTATTTTTTTTTGAGAGGTTTTTGCAATAGGGAGCATGCACTCGCCAGAAAGAAAAAGAGAGACAGAGAGACAGAAAGCGAGAAATCACCCCCTGGGGCAATGGCCACGCCGCAATCCCTTCTCCTCCATTCTCCTCTCTGGATC
>NW_006159427.1:6965376-6966016 GCF_000334495.1 Tupaia belangeri chinensis
TTCCCCAAAAATGATAAACTTTTTTTTTTTTTTTTAAAGGACACATATAATTGCCAGAGAGACAGGAAGACAGAAATTCCCCCCTCCCCCGGGAGAATGGCCATGCTGCAATTCTTTCTCTTCCATTCTCCTCTTGGGATTCTGGGCACACACACACACACACACACACACACACACACACACGTGCTCTTGGTGTTAAGTTTCAAGCTGCCAGGTCCCAAATTCAAACTACAGTCAATACATGGGAGTCCAACGATGTAACTGTTATGTCATCTGCTGGTCCCAGCAAATAGATTTTTATTTTTTAAAAAAGAATTACTTATTTAATTTTATTTGTCATTTTTTTAAAGAGTTATTTTATTTAACTTTATTTATTTATTTTTATTTGACCAGAGAGGGACAGGGAGAGAGAGAGGAGAGAGAGAGAGAGACCAAGTCGCCAGGTCCAGACTTGAACAGTCCAGGAAACGGCCATGTGAGAGTCCAGTGCCTTAACCACCATGCCACCTGTTATCCCTGGTTATTATTATTTTTTTAGTAGACCAGAGAAAGACACAGAGAGAGAGAGAGAGAGAGAGAGAGAGAGAGAGAGAGAGAGAGAGAGAGAGAAAGAACAAGAATAACAGGATGACGCGAGCGT
>NW_006159427.1:6966112-6967432 GCF_000334495.1 Tupaia belangeri chinensis
TCGTGTCCCGGACCCGGTGGCTTAAAACTCATGCCGGGCATGTGTATGTGCGTGCGCGCCCAAGATCCTGAGAGGAGAATGGAGGAGAAGGGATTGCGGTGTGACCATCCCCTCTCGGGGGTGATTTCTCGCTTTCTGTCTCTATGTCTCTCTCTGTCGGTGAGTGCACGTGCCCTATAGAGAAAACCTCTCAAAAAACAAACAAACAAACAAACAAACAAAAAACCCCAGGTTTTTGATTAAAATTTTTTGGCCTTTCCTCCTAAGTGTTTCTGAAATTGCCCCTTTTCTCCATATCCACCACAACTTTATGGCGAGCCTGTGCCTCTCCCAGGCCAATCATCACGTCAGACTCCTGCTTGGTCTCTTTTGTACCCAGTCACCTACTGGCCACACTCACCTAGGATCTTCTCGAAGACTCCAGTCTGATTATGTCACTTCCCTGTCTAACACCCTTCAGTATCTCCCTACTGCTTGTCTTTCCCCACTGAGTTCAGACTTCCTGCCGCCCTGAGGCTGGGCTGAGTTGCTCCTCTGTGTGCCCTGAGCTTGCTCACCCCTGCTCTCCTTCTCCGGCCAGCTCATGGGCTCTCTTCACTTCTTTGAGGGGTGGGAAATTACTCAGGGTCCTACCAAGTCTATAATCACCCACCACATCTCCTCTGTCCTTCCTCCAGTTACATCTGTCAACGTGTCCCTTACCTCCCTGGTCAGAGGATGACTTCCCAGCCTTTCTTTCTTTCTTTCTTTCTTCTTTCTCTCTTTCTTTCTCTCTTTCTCTCTTTCTTTCTCTCTTTCTCTCTTTCTTTCTCTCTTTCTCTCTTTCTTTCTCTCTTTCTCTCTTTCTTTCTCTCTTTCTCTCTTTCTTTCTCTCTTTCTCTCTTTCTTTCTCTCTTTCTCTCTTTCTTTCTCTCTTTCTCTCTTTCTTTCTTTTTTTGTCTTTTGAGAGAGATTTTTGCTATAGGACATATGTGCTCTCCAGACAGACATAGACACAGAGACAGAAAGCAAGAAATCACCCCCCACCCCGGGACGATGGCCATGCTACAATCCCTTCTCCTCCATTCTCCTCTCAGGATCTTGGGCACGCAAGCACATGCGCCTGGTGTGAGTTTTAAGTCACTAGGTCCGGTACTCAAACCGCTGTCGACTATGTGGGAGTCCAGTGACATAGCCAATACACTATCTGCTGTTACCTCTCAAGCATTTTCTTTGGATGCCACCCCTGCACCTTCTCCACGACGTCCTCCTTTCATTATTCCCTCTATTTCTAGCATTGTCTATCTCTCTCTCTCTCTCTCTCTTTTTTTTTTTTTTTTT
>NW_006159427.1:6967598-6968711 GCF_000334495.1 Tupaia belangeri chinensis
AAACTGTGGTTGGCCACGTGGGAGTCCAGTGCCTTAACCACCATACTACCTACTGGCCCTAGCCAGTATCTTTCTCCCTACCAGGCCGTTTCCGTAGCATGCAAATACTGACCATGTACAGGATTTCTTGCTGCCATTCCATGTCTCTGACTTCTGTGCATAAAATTCTTGGAAGCGTTGCCTGGGCATGCTGTCTTACTGCTTCACCTCTGCTCCACGCTGACTGGGCCTCCCTCTCCGCTGTTTCACTTGAGCCCTGCTCAAGTCAGTGGTGACCTCTGCCTGACCACCCTCAGGGCACAGCCCTGCCCTCGGCTTGCTCCTCTCTCAGCAGTGGCTATCATCTTGTCTGGGTTTCTTTCTGCCTTTCCAGTCTTCTCGCTGGCTTCTCTCACCCACCAGCCACTACATGCTCTGTTCTCGTGCTCTTTCTACTTGCGCCACACTTGCTGTGGGTAGTCTGGACTGGACCCTTTGCTTTAAGCAGCATGTGGTCGCTGGTGGTTCCTTACTGTACAGCCTCAACCCAGATCACGTCTCTGTCCACTCCACATTCCCATGGAGCTGTGTCACCAGCATCTCGAAGTTAGTAAGTCCCTGAATGAACTCTTAATTCCTGCTATTTCAACCGATTCCTCTTGTCTTGCCCATCTCAATAAATGATGCCGTCATCTACCTGTTGCTCCATCTAGAAATGTGGGAAATGTGGATGACCTCCTTGTCTTTCTTCTTCACTTCCCTTCCCTTCGTAGCGGCATTGCCAGCAACACATCTCGGACTGTCTACCTACTGCCTTTCTTCTCTCACCAGAGTCCAAGCAAGCATCAGCTCCTTAAATGATTTCCCTGCATTCTCTTCTGGAAAGTGGCACCGATCTTGGCCCTCACAGCATCCAGGGAAAGTGTGATGCCTGCTTAGAACCCTCAGCAACTCCCCATTGTACAGCTAATGTGGCCCTTCTCTCTCTCTCTCTCTTCCTTTCTTTCTTCCTTCCTTTCTTTCTTTTTTTCTTTCTTTCTTTTTCTTTCTTTCTTTCTTTCTTTCTTTCTTTCTTTCTTTCTTTCTTTCTTTCTTTCTTTCTTTCTTTCTTCTTTCTTTCTTCTCTCTCTCTCT
>NW_006159427.1:6968726-6974117 GCF_000334495.1 Tupaia belangeri chinensis
TTCTTTCTTTCTTTCTTTCTTTCTTTCTTTCTTTCTTTCTTTCTTTTTTCTTTCTTTCTTTCTTTTTTTCTTTCTTCTTTCTTCTCTCTCTCTCTCTCTCTCTTTTTTTATAGCCAGAGGACATGCACACTCACCAGAGAGAGACAGAGAGACAGAGGGAGAGGAAAAGCCCTCAGAGGACATGGTCCATCCTCTCTCCATTTCTACCCTCCTTGTGGGATTTCTTAAGTAGCCAAGTCTGGGACTCAAACTATGCCTTCAGCCTTGTGAGATCAGCCCCTGTAACCACCAGGCCACAGGCTGGCCCATGCTTTCTTTAAGCTCTCCTCTCTCACGGTGTCTCCACTCCTCCCCATCACACAACCCGTGAGCTGCCATCGTGTGTTCATTTGCTTCATTTATGTATACTCAGTCTCTGGTAACTGTCCCTGACACACAAATTGTACAAATAAATATTTCCTTTGATTGTTGAATTTATTACCAGGTGCTAGATTCTAGAATAACTAACTAACTAAAGAAAGTCCTTACTAAACAGGAGCGTTTAGTCTAGTGACGCAAACGGCAATAGATTTACAACGCATTGTGAAAGATGATGGTGAAGGGGCCAGTGTGGGGCTACAGGAGGGAGGCTTAGGAAAGCCTTCTCAGAAAGGGAACATCTGAGCTGAGTCAATGAACCTCACATAAATCTAAAACATCACACATAGAGGCTTAAACAAGTTCATGCAAAAAATATATTATGAAAAACTGAATAGATTTTCATTTTTTTGCGCCAAAATAAATTCACTTTTAAAAATTTTTTATTTATTCATTCACTTATTTTAATTTGATCAGAGAGAAAGAGACAAAAGGAGAGAACGAAAGTGAGAAAGCAAGCCATCAGGACCAGGACTTGAACCATGGTCGGCCATGTGGGAGTGTCCAGTGCCTTAACCACCATGTCACCTGCTGGTCCCAATAAATTCATGTTTTAATCTCATTTTTTTTGTGAACTGTTCAAAATCTGCTCACATAAAAGCTGTAACTTTAGCAAACATATTAATAGAAAAATATGTTAAAACTTTTTTCCTATTTTGATTATTTCCAAATAGTCCATCATGAATGTATTACTTTTTATACTAAACACAAGTTAAGAAAAACTTGAACAAATTGCTCTTTGATACAAACACACACACAAAATGAAACAAAACCAAACACAACAAAAATCAACAAAGACGTCTCTGCTATGTTACCTTTTGAACAACACATACCACATACACACACACACACACACACACACACACACACTATTATTGTAAAATGAAGCAGTCTGGGGTGTCTCCCTATGAATTTTCTTATCTGTTTCTGGAAGTCAACTATAGGTCCTGGAAGTAAAGCTTCTCTACAAAATACGAAAAAAAGAAGTAGAAGAAAAAAACGTAAGGGGAGGGATAATAAATGTTGAAATCCTTTGACTCAATTTATGGGTTGAGTGGTTAGCAGGCAGAGGGTAGGCTGGGAGGGAAGGCAGAGAAAAGAAAATAGGATTTGTAGTGATGTTCTACTTGTAAAAGTCAGTGGGTATTTTTACAGGTACCAGCTAGTTCTTCCTGAAAATGCTCTAATGGGGAGCGGCTGTGAAGAGGCAATAGGAAAGATAAATGCTGCTCTGGAGAGTAAATTTAGTGCAGTGTGGAAAATGTGAAGAGAAAAAAATTAAAGATGGAATGGAAAATCCATCCACGGGCCAACCCACACCACAGAAGCATTGTAGACCTCGAGTCTTAATTAGCCCCTTCCCCAGGCAGTGGCAGTAGAGGCCTCTCTCAAGGCCAAGTTCCCTCCCCACGTGTGGGGCAGTGGGTGGAACATTCGTGTTTACTGCACTCCCTGTGAGTGGCTGTCATTTGAGGTTGCAGAAGAACGGGGCAGGGCAAAAAACTAAGACCACCAAGCAGTGACTTCTGCCTCTTATTCTACAATGCAAGTGAATTTTTCCATAATGGGAATTTAGGTGTTTCTAAATGGAGCATTGAGAACACAGACAGTAATGGGGGAACCTGCTTTCAATCGGATCCCTCTTCAGCTTGGCTTCTTTTCTATCTTGATCAATCCTCTTGGAATAACAGTGAAGACCACAGAGATCTCACCAAGACTATGTCTCTTCCTTTTGTTCCTCCTTTTGTCTTTCCTCTGTGCTGAGATGATCCCCACACACAGTTCTTCTGAAATTCCAGATTTCCTGTGTTCCTCATGACAAGACTGAGTGTTTCCGGTTGCCCTGACTTGCGATCCTCACCCACCTCCTCAACTGTGGGAAGCTGAAAAGGGAAATGGAGTGGTCAGAAGCTAAACCCTTCTCATATGTGAGTTTTCATAGCTTGCTACACTTCCCTTTGTCACAGTGGTTTCAAAGACAGAGACCCTGAAACAGTAGACGTTTTGGACATTGCTCTGTACTGAGGCCTCCTTAAATACCTAACAGAACATGGTAACTCCTACCCTCCCTAGGGCTGGATCACTACATGACGCAGTCCTTTTTTTAACAGTGGTCACCAATGACCGAAAACAATGGCAGCTCCAGGGCTTTGCCATTTTTAGCTTGGAAATATTTTTCTCCCAGTCAAAGGGACTTTCCATTCCTACTCAGGCAATCATTGTGTAACGTCTGAGGGCGGACTTTCTAGACAATAAAACATCTACAGGAATAATTTCATACTTAATTTTAAGCAGGATAGAATCCAGAAGGATTTGGCATAAAGAGGTAGTCCCTGGTCCACCTGCTGTCATATGTCAAAGCCTTTTTTTTGGTCCAAATCGTGGAGGCACTTGCTGGGAATGTTTACTTCTCTTGTTTATTATCCTCAGTCTACATGCTTGTCTGTTTCTCAGTTTTAATTGTTGTCCTTTGAAGGATTTTGACCAAGTCTGTTTAGATTTAGACTTAAGGTGGGTCTTGACCTAGAGGAGTTTTTTTTTTTTATTATTAAAAAAGATTAATTTTCAAAAACCAGAATATTTATTATGTGACTAATCACTGAGAGTCTTTAATTAGAGTTTATTCATGATAGAGTGAGCGCACGGCATATGAGCATGAGAGAGAAAGGGAAAGATTGAAAAGGAAAGATTGAGAGAGACGAGCACCCTCTGTAGGTTTTGGGCATGCCATCATCCTCCATCTTCTTCCTCCAGGCCTTTAGCCCATTGGATATTGGGCACTCACAAATGTGACCAGTGAATTTCAGGCTGTGTTTGCTATCAGGCTCATGCACTCACTAGAGACAGAGAGGAGAGAGAGAGAGAGAGAGATCATCCCCCAGGGAGAATGACCATGCCACAAGCCCTTCTCTCCATTCTCCTCCTGGGATTTTGGGCATGCCCACACACGTGCTCGATTTATTTCAAGCCGCTGAGATGGAAACTGTAGTCACCCATGTGGGAGTCCAGTGCCTTAACCATCATGCTGACCACTCTCTCTTCCTAACCCTATCCCCCAGTGAGATTTTCAAGCTACCAAGTCCAGGGCTTGGACCATGTAATCAGCCATGTGGAATCCAGCCGCCTTAATATCTGAGCTCCTTACTGGTCCCTGGGATCTGGCTCTTTCTGAGCTGGCCCACATTGTTGATGTTGTTACAGTGAGCTGTTTGCTGCAACAGCTGTCTTCTTGGGTTTGAGTGCTGTTCTCTCATGGAATTTGTGCCCAGTTCTGGGGTACACCATTTTTAGGGGCCACTTGTGGTTTGTCTGAAGGGTATGTCATTTTTTAATCTTGGCATCCAGTTATGCTTTCTCTTGGGCTCAACAGGGCAGCCACACTGGCCGTGGGTGGAGTTCTGATGACTCTAGGCCTTGGAGCCTCAGTGGCAGTGCCGTGTGTGCATCTCGCTGCATACTTTCCAATGGTGGTGCTCCCTTCCTCACCTCTCTTCTGAGATCATTTTATTCCTTTGGTTATAATTAAAAATGGTAGAAGAGGGTCAAGAGAGTGCAGGCCAGGTTGCTATTTTGTCCTCTTATGATCAAGGACCTGACTCAATGAAGCTTGTTTTTAAAAGTGGCCAAGTTTAGAGTGAGATGTGTGGTAGCAAAAAAGGTTGGGCAATTTGGAATGCAATTTGGAATAGAGCCCGAGTCTTTCCCTCCCTTCCTCTTTTTTTTTTTTTTTTTTTAAGGTTTTTGTCATAGGATGCATGCCCTCGCTGGAGAAAGACAGAGAGACAGTAGAAGTAAAGAGAGAAGGGACCAGCAGTTAGCATAATGGCTATGTCGCTGGACTCCCATGTAGCCGATCATGGTTTGAGTCCCAGACCCGATGACTTAAACTCACGCCAGGCGCATGTGCATGTGTGTTCAAGATCCCGAGAGGAGAATGGAGGAGAAGGGATTGCAGCTTGGCCATCCACCCTAGGGGGATGACTTTTTTCTTTCTTTCTTTTTTAACGTGAATATTCTTTATATTTTAATTTTTCATATATATTCAATCACATTATTTAAGCTTAGAAAGTGAACATTTCAATATGTGAACATTTCTACCCAGTCCTGTTGATCAAAATATATTCAACTGATAACACTGCACCTCCCCATCCCGTCAGTGCTCTGCCTGTGTATCCCTCCTCTAAATGTCCTTTCGTAGGTCCTGCTTCTCCACACACACCACATCTGGCACTAACCCCCATCTCTTGTGTTTATATATCTTTTAGTCAATCAGTTTCAGTCATAGAGTGCAGACACTTGGTATATATTAAGTGGGGACATCCCATGTCTCTTCTTCATAGCCTGACTTGCTTCACTCAGCAGTAAATCTTCCATATTCTTCCACTTTCTGTCAAAAGACAGGGTTTTGTTGTTTTTCATGGCTGAATAGTATTCCACAGAGAATATGTGCCACAGTTTTTCAATCTATTTTTCCGTACAGGGCATTTGGGTTGGTTCCATGTCTTAGCAATTGTGAATAGTGCTGCAATAAACATTGATGTGCAAGCACTTTTCCAATGAAGAATTCTTCTGTCCTTTGGGTAGATACCGAGGAGTGGGATTGCTGGGTCATATGGTAGTTCTATTTGTAGATTTTTGAGGAATCTCTAAATTGTTCTCCACAGTGGCTGGGCCAATTTACATTCCCACCAGCAGTGCAAAAGAGTTCCCCTTTCACCACACCCCTGCTAACACTTATCATTGATTGTTTTTTTAATCTTAGACATTCTGACTGGGGTTGTTCTGATGTGCATTTCTTTTACGATGACTGATGGTGAGCATTTTTTCATATGTCTTTTGGCTATTTGTATGTTATCATTAGAGAGTGTTTTTTTTTTTTTTTCCAACTCCTTCTCCCATCATTTAATAGGATTGATCTTTTTTTTTTTTTTTTTTTCCAGACAGGGGCTTTGGTTTTTTGTGTATTTTGTTTGT